>NC_143575.1:163694661-164017473 GCF_048544385.1 Mastigoproctus giganteus
TAAATACAGAAAATAATAATGGACCCAAAACTGAACCCTGAGGGACTCCACTAATAACATTAATCCACGGTGAGCAGTGTCCATTGATTACCACTCTGTCTTCTCCCCCTCAACCATCCCTTTATCCATAGCAGCAATTTGCCTCCAATGCCACACTGCTCCAATTTGAGCAGCAGTCTTCCATGTGCAACAGTATCAAAAGCCTTTCTGAGATCCAAATATATAATATCAAAGTTATTCCCTGCATCCAGTTCTTTTGTGACTGCATCATAGTATCCAGTCAAATTGATCAGGCAAGACTTTCCCTTAACGAAACCATGCTGTGTCCGAGCTATAACTGAAGTCTTGTCTAGATGATCCTGCAGTGCTTCTTTAACCAGTGCCTCCATTAATTTTCCTGGAACAGAAGTTAAACTCACAGGTCTATAATTACTTGTGTCAGCCTTTGATCCTCCTTTGTGAATTGGGGTCACATTTGCACATCTCCAGTCTATGGGTACCTCCCCTGAGTCCAAAGAAGCTGTCATAATTATAGCTAAGGGTTTGCTTACTTCCTTTGCTGCCTCCTTTAATATAACTGGATAGATCCCATCCACCCCAGGTACCTTTTTTGTGTTTATCCTCAACAATTTCTCCTCCACTTTCCTCTCAGTTATTACAAAATCATCTAGCTCACTGCCAGAGTTTACTTCACCTCTGGCATTCCCCTTCCTGAATAACTCCTCATGTGTGAATGTAGATGCAAAATACTCATTTAGTTTGTTAGCCACCTGAGCAAGAACATCAACAGTTGAACCATCAATATCCAGTGGACCAATCTGATTCATCCCTTTCCTTCTTGAGTTTAAATATGTAAAGAACTCTTTTCTGTTTTTCTTTGCATCCTTTGCCAAGGATTTTTCGTAGTCTGCCTTTGCCTGCCTAATCTCCTTTGTGACTTGGTTACAGACCAGCTTATATCTATCATAGGCTTCCATGTCACCCATTAATTTATATGTATTCCATGCATTTTTCTTCTCTGCCACATGTCTCATTAGTTCATCTGACATCCATTTAGGCCTAAACCTTGAACAATAAATTATATGTATCCCATGCATTTTTCTTCTCTGCCACATATCTAATTAGTTCATCTGACATCCATTTAGGCCTAAATCTTGAATAATATTTCTTAGTTGGTAGATAAAAAACCTAGTAGCTTCCAAGATTAATTCTTTGAATGCTTCCTATTTTGAATTTGCTGTTGGTAACATCATCAGTTGGTCCCACTGTAGTCACCTTTATGAAAGCAAACACCCATCCCTTTACCCTTGATGGTATCTCTTTAAGTAAATTATATATCTATGAAATTAATTAATTATATAGTAAATTAATTATATATGATATATCTTTAAGTAAATTCCACATCAGTGGTCTGTGATCACTACCATCTAGTTGTTCCTTTATCTGCAAATTCTTAATGCACGAATAATCACTGCTGATAACCAGATCAAGAGTATTACTCTCTCTGGTTGCCTCTTGAACATGCTTCTGCAGAAAAGAATCATTCGATAAATCCACAAAAGTCTTGCTAGTATGCGAGTGACCAACCCACAAGTTCCATTCAATATCTGGGAAGTTAAAATCCCACATTATAAGATATTTGATTTACTGGCCCACTATTTCTCTGTACAGTTGTTCTTTGTACTCAATAGTCATTAGGTCTATAACACACACCTACTCTCAACTTGGTTTTTCCAGTGCTTATGTCACATCAAACTGACTCAACACTGCACTGTTCACTCATGTCAACCTGATGCACTTCCTTAAATTTTGTTTCTTATAACAGCATCATCCCCTCCTCCCCTTCTACCCCCCTTTCTGTACACATTGTACTCCTCAAATTCCAATTCTGCACTGCTTATATTTGTGTGACACCACATCTTTGATATCCCAACATATGCCTTTGATATCCTGACCAGCATTTCAAATTTATTTACTGTACTCCTAGCATCGGTGTGCATGCAAGTATACATGCATCTGTTCTTTCTTTTAGTTACCCTAACACAGCTCATGTATTTACTTGTTCAATGATGACTCCCAGCAATTTGCTCTCTAGGCTACTTCTCATTACAATAGAAGAGGTGCAAGGATCACTTTTGCCTCTGCCTGCAGCTACTGTTAAGTTATGTAACAAAAAGAAATGTGGAATCAGTTACATGTGTTGTTTTTTGACATATTCCTTTACTGTTATTGGTTAATATTAACATTCTTCTCAGTTTCTTTCTTTCTTTCTTTTTTTTTTTTTTTTTTTTTTGCATCCATTAATATTAAACCTAAGAAGGGTTGGTCTTTCTATTAACTTCAGTTGATCTATAAACATTAAACAGGTGCTAAGAGTGTTAAATTTAATTATTCTCTGCTCAACCACATAGAACAAGGATACACTGCTCTCACTGGCAAGATGTTTCAAAATTTATATAGTACCATTTCCAGTAAGGTAAATCAAGAGAAATAGTGAACTTCATTTTCCTTTTTCAACAAAATATATATTCATATTAAATTTTCTCGAATCTTCTCCTGTAATATACTGTGTAAATATAATTCCAGTATTCGTGTAAATTAATTTACAAGTTTTTCTTTCATTTTGTGGATTATTGAAGCAAATTTGTTTCCAGTCAGCCACAGATGAATTGGAGTCTCCTGTAATTTTTACCACCATAGCATTTCCAAGATTGTATTAGATATGGTGATATGTCTTTTGTTGAAATTTTTTAACTGATTTTTTTTTTTTTTATCTCTCTCTCATTAGGTAACTGAGGAGGTATATCAATTGCTGAAAGACTACTATGTGTTTCAGTGCAGAGGTAAAGTAAAGGTCAAGGGGAAAGGAGATATGACCACTTACTTTCTTACTGATAAGAAACCTATTAGAGATCTTCCACCATGTGAAGAAAATCAAAAGAATTCTGACATTTCTGGTGCTGCAGGAGGAATTCCAGGTGGTGTACCAACACCGCTTAGTATTATTGCTAAAAATACCAATCTAATTAATGGTGGTAGAATAGCCAACAGTTCTGTCACTGATGAAAATAAATCCAAAGGAAAAAACACTCAAGGCTATAGTCAAAGTGCAGTGGAAGATATGGTATCCACTAGCAGTCCACGATTGCCCCCAATACGTTTACCTATTTGGGAACCTAGGATTACAAATGCAGAACAAAAAGAATTCTCAAATTCAAATGTATCTACTTTATATACTCACCCAAAGCCAATTATAGGTAATACTCCACCAAAAACATATTCTCAGTCCCGGCCACGTTCATATAGACCTACTAGTCCAAACCAGTTATCTTCTAACAGTGTAGGAAATAGTGAAAATTCTTTAAATCCTCAAAATTTCATGAAAAAAGGAGATCCATGGGAACAGCTGGCTAGTATTGGTTTTCCAAACAGTGCAGCTATGTATAGACCATCTGCTAAAACATGTACTCCTCCAAGAGCATACTCAGGTTCTCGTCCATTAAAGGTGTTAACACCACCAAAAGAACTAATTCACTTCCCACCTCCACCTCCATCTCCTCCACAAGATGATGAATCAACTGTCCAGTGTAGCACCAGTGTTTTAAGTGATGTCACTTTTCCTGCTGACACCAGTCATGAAAGCCTTGACCCCGAAACAACTCATTGTCATCCATCATCTCTTGAAACATCATCTCTTAACCATTCTGCCTCTTCTACCTCTTCATGTGATAGTTTTGTGCGTACTGATTTTTCCAGAACTGATCTAGATACGCCATCACCAGCATTTTGTGATTATGCCTCAAGCATCCAGTGGATTTACCCCACCAATGATACCGAAGGAAAAGCTGTTTTGCAAAAAAAGTCTGAAGATCACAAACCAGACAATCTCTGTAGGCCAAAAGCCAGCATGTTATGTTCCATTCCTAAGTCACCGTCAGACAATGGTCAACATTGTCTTCCAGAACTTGGCTTTTCTCCTTCCAAAGCTGTAATAAGAAATTCTGCTCCTCTTCCAAGTCATCAGTACATAAATATAGATGACTGTGTGACAAAACCAATTAGGCCATCTAGTTTATCCTCTCCATTACATTTTGGAAATAGCAAAAGTCCTCCTGTAATACCTAATTCAAATGGAAGTATAAAAGACCAAAGAAGGAAGAGTGATGCCAGCCAACAGACTGACTGTACTTATAAAGATAGTATTTTGTCTCCTATTTATCTAAGTAAACATTGTTACTCAAGAAAAAGTTTAGAACTATCAACACCTCCAGCTATTGCCTCATCCCTTAGTGCACAAAACCGAAAAAGTGTCTCAGCAAAGGATATTCCTGGAAGTAGAAATTGTCAGGATGAATTTCAGTACATACCACATAAGCGAAATAACTCTGTGCAAGGTTCTTCTAGGATAAATGAAGGTATTAAAAGAGGATGTGGCATTCAGCGAGCTGCTTCAGACAAAAGGCCTAGCAAGGAGTTTCAGAAATACCCTCGAAAAACATCCTTGCCATCAGATCAGCACTTAGTTGGAAAAGAAAAGACTGGAAATATACCACTTCAGGAGTTGCAGGATATGACCCACATACTTCCTGAACTAGATGAATCAAATCAAAAATGTGAAAAAAAGCCTAAAAATTTAAAAGACAGAATAAATAATAATCCAATTTTACCAAAGTGTGTTAGTTCAGATAAAGAATTTCCAAACCAAAGGGAAAATAAGAATGTGATTAGTTTGCGATTTGATCCAATGGAGAAAAAAATGACTCTTAGCTTACTCCCAAATACTGATTATTCACCTAAAAAGCTAAATGTAAAAGGAAACAGTGGTGGAAATAATACTAGTGCATCAGGTAAAAAGTTACAAAAAAAAGTCTTAGGAATCCAATTTCAACCAGGAATGTCTACTGCAAGTTCATCAAATAGCCTTCACCAGCCACGGCTTACCAATGCAAAAGAATCAGAATATGACACAAAAAGTGACATAGAATCATCAGAGAAACATGACAGCAGTCCATCAAAAACCAATCTTGGAACAGAAGCAGGTTATGATTCAGAAAGCGAAGAAAGTGAGGAAGAAGATGAAGAAAAGTCTGCTGAAATTCCACTAATTGATGAACAAGGCTACTCTACTGATGATCCTGCTCTGGAAAATATTTCAGTATTAAATGAGCAAGGGCTTACAGATGCTGAGAGAGCACTGAGTGATCTGAACTCAATATTTAATGATCCTGGTCATGAAGGAGATATGGATGATACAAGTGTATCGTCAAGAGCTAGCAGTCGCATGTTTGACAGTGATCAACTTCTCAGTGTAGATTCTCTGAATGTTATGTACGATTCTGAATATGACAACTATAGGCCTGGAATGATTAGTGATGATGATATCTTTCACCCCGAAGCAGTTAATGATTTAGACACAGGATATTTTGATGATCCAAATCTTGAAAATATTCGGACTGTTTCTAACAGCATTACCAGAAACTTTGGGCAGCCTGCAATCAGTGAAAATGAAGACAGCGAAGCAGGATAAAAAGCATCAACATAATGCTAGTAAGTATAAGAACTAATCCAAAGTCTTTCATAAACTTTATTCTGCCAACAAGACAGTTGGGGAGAAATACTCTATTCCCATCTTAATAGATTGATGATAATGCAAGTATGGCTCGTCTAGAAAATTCAACTGAGCCAGGGTATATAAACAAGAATTTTTCTTATTGTTGTGATTGATATTTTCTTTCAAAGTTATTTAGCTATGTTTCAGCCTTAAATTCAGTGCTCTAGAAAGTTTTGTTAATAAAAAAAAAAATAATAAAAATAATAAAAAAACAAGAGAGAGAGAGAGAGAGAGGGGGTGAGGCAGGGGTTACACTTGTTCCTGAACTTGTTTTAAAGATGCTTATCAGGCCACAATGGTCTCTTAGAAATGCCACGCACATACCGTATGTTTTTGGCACATGTGCACAAGAGAGAGGAGAAAGAAAAAAAAGGGAAGGTATCATTCATCATTGAGGTGCACACATTTAAGTGCAGCAAAATACTTTTCAAAATGTCTGTGCAGGGTGTGCCAAAATGTTGATTTAAATTTGTTCAGGCCCAGGTGTGATTCAAGGATGCATTCAAGTTTTAAAAGCTATGCATCTATAGTACTTTAGAGTATATTTATATCTATGGCATCACTGATCCGTATTCTCTGAATAGAAATGCATGGCAAATAATTTTTCTCACATTTCTCTCTTTCTCACCACACCTATAAAACATGTGGAGTAGATGGATAGTTTGACTTATTGCTTGTTGGTTATTTAAGGGCAAGCAAATTGAGCAGCTAATATAATGCAATGACTAAGCTAATGGTGTCCTTTAGATCTGCTAGATACTTGCCAAACTTATAGTCTTGACTATAAGAAATATCTAGTTAAACTTTTAGGATGTTCAAAAAACAAAATATGTAAAACGTTTTAAGATTTCTAGCCAATGATAGAGGGTTGATCTAGTATCCTAAAGAGATCTAAGGGGGAGTGGAAGCTATAACTACAGTGTTAATTAAAAAAAAATAGCTCATTTATTACTTTTTATAGAGCACAATATATCTCTTTATAATTAAGCCTATTCCTTGTTGCGTTGCAGATGTGCGTACAGGTGTATATATTTTCTACAGTCACATTTAATTTATATTTTTATTTGTGCAAGTTTCTTATTTAAAAAATAAATAAATAAAATAACCTGAAATTTATGAAGTATCCTTGATTTCTGAATAAAATTTCTTTTGCTACAAATTTGTATATGCTTTGAGAGAATATCTCTTGCAAAGCCAAAATAAAATGAGACGTCACAATAAATATACACACACACTAAATGCTGGATTTACACTTTAAATAATATAAATACACCAACAAACATTTTAAACAAAATTTTGGCATTCAGAATACCACAGTCATAGACTAGCGTTATAAATTCAAATAAATTTAATTGTTTCTAGATAAAAGTAAACATCAAATAATTTCATCAAACTCTCTTCCATGAGAACAAATTGACTATGGTGGGATCCATGCTCTGTGTCATTACAGACAGATATCTTCAAAAGACTTTTGAAGATATGTCTGTAATGCTATCACACTCTGCTGGAAAATACTATGAGTTTCATTTGTTTATTTTGTTATCTGCTGCTTATTCTTTACCGTCCAACTGTTGTCATAAAGAATGTTTACATATTTCCTAAGCGTGCCACCTTTGGAATCCAAAAATGCAGAAAAACAAATTTTTATTGGAGCAACCTGTATTTTGAATATTTCTATGTATAGAGCTTAACAAATTTCTTAATAGATCATAATCTGCATCTAAATAGAAGCAATTAGAAAAATATAATTAAAATGGTATGCAAATATGTTGTAAAATTATAGAAAATATCAAGATGTATTACAATAACAGTATCCAGGTTTCTGAAATAAATTCAGTGATATAAGACTATAAAATGATTCATACCCTGAACCATACACCAGAAGAGTTTACATGCTTAACTTACATTTGGTTAGCACTTAAAATAATCCAGATAATGAGAATAAATGGGCCTGTAGAACTGGGATCCATTGATTAAATAAATAAATACTTATGTCCAGTAAAAAACACATTTAATTACAAATGGTTTGTAGCTTTCGAGACTAAACAGGCCTCTTCATCAGCAAATACTAACAGAATGGAGATGTTAGAGACAAAATTTTAAAGGATAGAGGCATGCATGGGCACGAGGTTGACCATTCAACCACTAGATTGGTGTTCATTGTTGCTGCATGGACGTGTGTGTAGTTATGCTTCCAGTGCTTATCTAGTCTCAAAACAGTTGCCTCAAAGATAGGGTGTAGTCTCATTCCCTTGCTGCAGCTCATAGTTCTTAAATTACATGATATATTAAGTGACTCTAGCCAGAGTCGGTGACAAAAGTGTTGGGACTGGTCAATCACTTCATAGTCGCACTTGGGATTAAGGTCATGGTGGGTCGACCAGAAGTGTCCTGCGATTGCGAATCGATCTGTCATGCTCTGCAAGGCGGTCTTGAAGGCGTCTCGAGGTCTCCCCTATGTAGCAGCTGTTACAATCTTTTCAGGTTATACTACACCACTGTGCAGGGGGGGGGGATGACCGGAGTCTTCATGTTGGAAATCAGAGAACGCAAGTTTCTACTAAAATACAACTATTTTATGTTGTATTCTCGAAGGATTTTTGAAATCTGGCCTGGCGTGCCCGGATAGTAGGGAATTGTAGGTGGTAGGCACATTGTCATGAGTTGATGGCAGTCTCAGGTGGATTGCAAGCTCCTGTGCTTGCAATAAGCACTTGTCCAATATGTGGGTTGGATAGTCACAATTGACCATGGCATCCTCACTCTGGAAATCTGGTTGCACCTAGCTTCATCTGTGCTGGAGTGGCTCCAAGCCCGGGAGAACAGAGTGCGGGTGGTACTGTTCAGATGGCTTGGGTGTGGCCAGATCTGTAGTTGGTGAACTGACTGTGCCACATGGCTTGCAGTATACTGAGGTTTCCAGGTGTGGACCCACACATTTTACAAGGACATCCAAGAATGGGAGGGATCTGTCCACTTCTAACTCTAAAGTGAACTGGGTGAACACAGACAAGGAATTGAGGTACTCCAGTAATGTTGTTTCAGAACCACGTGGGATGACGGTGAAGATGTCATCGATGTATCTGCACCATGTTGTGATAGGTACAGGTGAGTTCAGGAATATCAGTTCTTCCAATTCATTGCCTACAGCACATACAGGCGTATCTCATTACCTAGCAACTTTTCAGGAGAGCGAAAAAACCAATTTATTTGCCTGATTGTTGCACATTTTACTACATGCACCGGTAATGGAGCCATTAATACTAATAAATCGCATAAAGAACTATTCCTAAAGGTTGAGGGACTAATAAGGGCCCAAAAAATATTAATTTATTTAAGGCTTTTTACTGAAAAAAAAGCCTTAAATAAATTAATATTTTTCTTTGTGAGGCCCCAATTATGGAGTTTCAGGTATGAATATATAGTTACACCTAATCGTTTCTAATGAAGAAAGCAACTTATAAATTAAACTAGTGACTGCCCGCCTGTTTTTTTTCTTGTTACTTAGTTCCTTGATTTCATGGCATAATGTTAAGTAGCCTATATGTCAAGTGGGGCTCTGTAAGGTACCCTGCATTGAAAGTCCTATCGAAATCGGTTTAAGAAGAAATTGAAATTCAAAAATTACAGACTGCCAGCATGCTACAGTTTTATTATTAGTATAGATAATAATAACTTTAAAAAAAAGACAAAGCTAAATCAAACTTTATTTAATGCAGTACTACTAAAAAAACAGGCTTACAATATTTACGCTGAATCGTTTCAAATGAAGTAACAATATTAAATTGAAAAAGAGACTTAGATGAAAATATTTTTCCATTAAACTTATTCATGGGACAGTCTTTCATAAAACTCCCTATATTCCTGGAGCTTTACAATAGCAGTTTGACCAGAGCAAAGACCCAGTAAATCTTGATACTTAGGTTTGGAAATTTTAATTCGACTTTGGTTTAATGGAGATACATCTTTTAAGAATTTTGTTTCAGTTCTTTTTAAGGTAATGGACCTGTATGATGCATCTCTGTGACTTATTTTAAAATAAATTGTACTTGGATTTTATTTTTGTACTTTAAACTCAGCCTTTTCTGGCCAGTTTAGAGATGTATTGGTTTCGTTATCCTTTCAAAGTGAAAGTACTTTTATCTTCCGAGAAAACTCTTGAAAGTCTTCGTTTTGTCCATGGTTGAGAGCAAAGAATTTTAATGATATGTCTCGTAAATTTGAGGAGTTATTAACAAAATATAACAGGGTAGAAGCAACTATGGAATTTTTATTTTGCCCTGCACATCCATCAGCATAAAGGTTAGCTGTGTCGGCTCCCGCTTCATCACATTCTTTAAGTATATGGTGAGAGCTGTAGCAATCTCTGATGATCCACGTTTGCTCTCTGTTTAGGGCCATGTAAAGCAATAACAGTCATGGGAAGCAATATTATAAATAGCAAGATTATATACTGAGAGCCGTCTTTTGTAAAATATTGCTCCTTCTTTGGAAATAGGCAGAAATATTACTTGCTGTAAGTCAAATGAAGCACAAATTTGAGTATTATCTTCTGAAGCTGTTTTCTTCTTTAAATTTTCAAACTGTTTCTTTTTCAGCAATATGACTTTCATATTTAAAAGATCTCTTAAGTGATCTTTTGTTTCTATGGAAACATCTCTGAAGGTTTGATCCTTTTTTGGATGATGAAATGAGAGATTCATAGATTTAAACACTGATTTGTAAAGTGTTAAGCTTGGAGCATTGTTAGGCGAAACATCACGCTCTTTAATTAATATGCAGTGCATCCTTTTTATCGACAAATCTGGGTGTAAATATTCTCTTGTTGTATTAGCCCTGCAATAATGGGGTTCGACTTTGGGAAATCGTCGAATGTAATTTTCTACAATCTGGCGTAATTGTGTTTCTGTCTTTCAACTTTTTCTTTGGCCACCTCACTCTTCTTTTTTAAGTGTGCATGATTAGTTAAGTTTTTTTAGTGCTGTCTGCATAGTTTTCTCAGAAACTGCAAGAGTGTTTAAAAAAAAACTTCCTGCATACATTGCGTTTCTTCCCATCAATAGTCAAATGGAATTTTAGTGACCTTTTACACCTGGAGGGTCTATTATGTACTGTTCTTTGCTTTGGATTTGTTTCAGTTACATGTCTAATTATAAATTCTCGCTGTAATTGAATATCTCCCATCTTATAAAACTGAGAATGTATGGCCGTTCTATTTGAATCTGTGAAACCATAACATTCTCGATTCATTATTTTTTTTTTTTTTTTTTTTTTTTTGCAGATATCAACATTGCAATACGGGCCGACTTCTTTTGCGGGCACCACCTTTTTCGTAGATGGTGATACATACTCTTGGCCAGTACTTCATAACAACTTTGCTCTTTTCTTAGAATTAATCTTTTTCTCCTTCAAAAATGTAAATTCTCGTGCTGAGCCTTCAACTGGGTACTCTGCATATTGTTCCTGAACAATTTGGTTCATCTGCATTCCTGATTTTCTATGCATCGAAAATGAAGAAATGTCCTCCTCGAAATGATCCCAACAAAGTAGTATAAAGCACTTAAACGGGAACTAAATACTTCCTTCTGGCAGCAAGTCACTTCACATGATTGGGAAATGTAGGGATCGTAGTCCGGATTTTCTAGGTCCTGTGGAATTCTTGGGTTCAGTGGAATTTGTGGAACATAGTCAGGATCCTCTGGGTCGAAAAGGTCTACATCTTTATATATTTACAGTTCACTGATGTCAGAAGAACAATAAGTTCTATCATCCTCATCCTGAAGAGGGTTATTCTTCTCAGGTACGACAGGGTCCGATGTAACTTCATGTTCACAGTTCAGATTACAGCTTGTCTTCAATATAGAGAGTGGAACATTTTTATTGCAGCAGGTAACTTTACATGCTTGGGAAATGTATGGATCGTAGTTGGATTCCTCTAGGTCCTGTGGTATTTCTAGGTTCAGTGGAATTTCTGGATCTTAGTTAGGATTCTCTGGGTCTGCATTCACCTCAGTTACGACAGGGTCTGTGGATGGATCTTCATGTTCACAGTTCACTTTACAGCTTTCCTTCAGTACAGAGAATGGAATATTTTCTTCAGAGGAGCTTGAGCTATTAGATCATCACCTGCATTTCATAGACAAGAATTCCAAAACACCAGTTCTATTTTTGGTTATTGTAACAGTCCCATAATACCACTTCAATTTATAGCACATCTTCACTTTCATCCCAAGAGTAATTTCTTCATCTTTATTAACAGGCTCCAGCCCTGCAGTGCTGATACAATTTTCTGTGTTATCCTCCCAAGTTACAATGACATCCATTCTAAAATGAAATCATAATCTTATTGGTGCAGGTAAGTACCTACCTAAACTACCAAACAAAAAATACAGTCTAAAATAATGTCCCACTGAAAAGTGATCGAACTTATAGAATCGATAACACTCATGAATACAAACACTTTTTTTCTTTTTTTTTTATCTGCGACTTTTGGAAATTTGCAAAAAAAAATTTTGACTTCTCATACTAAGTTTGTTAGCCAAATGGATATTTGGTATGGGAAGTCAAAAATTTTTTTTGCGAATTTCCAAAAGTCGTAGATAAAAAGTGTTTGTATTGATGAGTATTATCGATCCTACAAGTTTGATCACTTTTTGGCGGGACACCCTGTATAAATAACTAGCTTCTGCAGCCTAGAACCTTTTATTTTTTTGGAATAAAAAGCAGCCTATATGTTAATCTGGGACCTGAACTACAACTGTGCCAATTTTCATTTAAATCTGTTGACCCGTTACAGCGTGATTGAGTAATAAACAAACAAACAGACTTTCGCATTTATAATATTAGTTATGGAAAGAGAAAGCTTGTATGTTCGTTATGCCGTCTACCCCTGTACCACCCCTCTTCTATTTAAAACAACCAAAGCTAAACCCTTTAAATGAAATTCGGAGCAATAGAAATAAAAATAATTAGGTATTTATTGTAAAAGTGAAGTTAGACAAGATAAACAATATCATTTTGCCAGTATTCCTCCATTAAACCAGTAGAAAATGATTATGTTACTCACATGAACAGCCAGCACTCAACGTAAACACCTCGATATCACTTTACATGCAATCAGTTTTGACAGGAGTGACAGACTAACAACAAAACAAAAAAAAAAAGGCACAACAAAGAGGTGTTAGGGCAGTTTGTGCCACCAACTTTTAAGCAATACCAATGGCACCAAAAAGTGTAAATTAAAATACCCTCTCTTGTTATGACCATTTTTATGATTTCTTGAGATAGGCCTGAAGCATATTCAGGTTATAAAAGAAGTTATGTAATTTGGAGCATTTTGATATACTTAACTCGTTTTTCGATTTTTTTGAGATACGCCTGTTTGTGCTGTAGGCAACGAATTCTTCCATGGCGATGTTGGCCACGACGAAACTAACAGGAGCATCCATGGCAGTGCCATGCACTTGCTTGTATAAGGAATCTTCAAAGGTAATGATGCTGCCTGATAAACACAGGTTGAGGACAGTACAGATATCGTTAGTAGACAGTGATGTTCTGCTCGGTAGATTTGGGTCATTCTCCAGAGGTGCAGCTTATGGCCTGTTGGACAGGAATCGATGTAAACAGAGATAGGCCTGAAGAAATATAGCCCTAAGAAATATATTGAATGACACCGTTATCTCGTTGTCAGAGATTGAGAGCTCTTTAATAAGGTGAATGAACTCACCACTGTTAGTGACAGTGTGGAGAGGAACGCCTGGCTTATGAATCTTAGGCAGGCCATAAAACTGAGGTAGTTGGCAGTTTGTGGGCCTGTAGTACTGGCCCACAGTCTCTAAATTTTGTCTCTAACATCTCCATTCTGTTAGTATTTGCTGACGAAAAGGCCCGTTTAGCCTCGAAAGCTACAAACCATTTGTAATTAAATGTGTATTAAATTTTTTTACTGGACATACCATATTTATTTATTTAATCCAGATAATGACAAACAAGTAGTGACTACAATCTCATATAAAATGGGTGATTTCCAATGAAATTTTAATGTTTGGATGGGGGGGGGTAGCTTCTTAGGCCCTGTCAACTGAAGTGGCAATTACAACTTGTCAGATATAAATTATTTGTAGTAAATGTTTAACCAAATTATACTGGAATCCAGAAGCGTATTTGTTCTGATGAGAGTTGACAAATCTTGTACACTTAAAGAAGGAAGTGTGGGATAGTTATTTAAGATTAGCATGTGACACCATTACATATAAGAACTATAAGCAGATATATAACAATACTACAGATCAGGGAAAAAAAAGCAAAAGTTCAGTTTGAGAAACTGCAGGAAAGTAGCTATGGACAGCAGTAAGGAGTTCTTGTATGTGAATGCAAAAACGAAAACATTAAATCATATAGATCCCTTCCAAGTCTGAAATAGTTAAATCATGGACAATCCAGCCAAAGTTTCAGTGAATTGAACAAGAAGGATTTTGCATCCATTTTTACAATTTAAAGCACATATGAACAAGGGAAAAATGAAGAAAAGACAGATTTCTGATATAATGAAATGAGGAAGGCCACTATACTATTGGCAATGCTACCAAATTCATCACTATTTGGGGCGATTCCTCTAAACTGGAGAAATGCTCATTTGGGGGTGAAGATGAGTAACTATAGACCTAGACCAATGAGTTTAATTTCTTCAGTGAGCAAGAAAATAAAAGTGAATCGATAATAAAGGGTACAATTAATTCATTTAGCTATAGCTTATGGCAACAGTACTCACCTCAAAATCCATATTAAAAAGTGAACCCAATAAGAGGTGAAAAGAGTTGAAATTAACTATTTAAAAACATGCCCTAAGAAAGAAATAAGTGCGCAACTTTTTCCCAGGTTGTCATCTATAAGAAGAATCGGAATTATTTATTAAGAACCAAGATAATTGGGTTTTCAAAATGAGAGATCTGGAAGATGTCAAATGGAAGTTCTTGGGGAAAAGATATCTAGGGATGACTTACAGATTAGGAGCAAGGAATTAAAGGTGGGTCAAGATAAGAAAGATTTAGAAGTTGTAATACAGCAGACACAAATTTTTCCTTACAGTGAGCAAGTGGCTAAGAAGGCTCTGTGAAGCGATATGTAGGACATCTGCTAGTGGGGAGAAGGATGTTATTGTTTCTCTTTATAAAATGGTAAGACAACATTTAGAATGTTATTATCCATGTCTTGAGGCCTCATTTAAAAAAAAAAAAAACCTGTAGAGAAGGTCCAATGGAGGACTAAGAGTTGTCCTTATGAGGAGTGCCTTAGATGTGGGTTATAAAGTGTGGAGACTAGAAATCTTAGGGGTGGCCTGACAGAATTGTCTGCAGTCTTTAAAGGAACAAGCAAAGTGAATGAAGGAGGTATATTTGTACTTGCAAATAAAACTAGAATAAGGGTCATAAATATTAAAATTTTGGAAGGAAAGAGAAGATTACATCTCATGAAATTCACCTTTGGATAACAATGATGTCACTCATGGAATGACAGACTCTTTACCTCAACATAGTTGAGGTAAAGAGTCTGACAGAGTTCAAAATTGAAAGTAGATAATTATTTTGAGAAATGAGCAAATTATGATAAATTGAGGATTTTTTTGTTTTGTCTGATTAATACCAAATATTAATTTATGTCAATAGGGCGAAATGCCCAGGGCTAATATTCATTTCACATATAATTACAGCAACAAATTAAAACATGTCCATTGACATAAGGTGGGAGAAAGACAGGCCTTTGAAATGTGGTAGCATGCATTTCTTATGCAACAGTTAGGTAAAACTATCACTAATTCTAAAGAATGTGGTAAGTAGAATGTGTTATTTTTATCTTCTTTGGGAATGGATTTTGACCCATCTTAATACATTCTTATTTACTTTTTAGCTTCAATTTCTCTTCCACTTTCTTCTCAGTTAATACAAAATCATTTATAAACTTACGTATAGTTCTTATAATCCCATTCCTAAAGACTTTTAAACATGAATGTAGATGCAAAAATATTACGTTTGTCAGCAAACTTAATATGATATCACCAATATTTATGCAATTCATATCTAGGGGCCATCATCCCTTTCCTTCTAACATTAACATAAACAAAGAATTCTTTACATTCTAAGGCAACATTTTCTCATAATATGCTTCTGCTTGCCTAATCCCTCCTAATGACTTGATTACAGACCGGTTTTTGTACTTATGGTAAGTTTTTACGTTCCCCGATAATTTGTAATGATTTCATGCATTTTTCTTCTTTGCCAATAGTCTCATCAGTTTGACATCCATTTATGTCTAAACCTTGAACAATATCTCTTAATTGGTATAAAAAGCTTTAGTGATTACTTTCCTGAATGCTTTCCATTTAGAATTTGCAGTTGGTCCCCCACTGAAAAGAATATAATAACTAAATAAGATCAGTATAGCACCTGTACAAAAGTAAAATCCCTTCCATGTACCTTGACAGTAATTATCTTTAAGCAGATCCTAGGTCAATATATTATGATCACTGCCACTTTGTGGTTTTGTTATTTGCAAATTCTTAATGCATGAAGGGTCACTAACCATGACTTGCTTTCTCTTTCTGATGTGCTACTGTAGAATACAGTCATCCAATAACTTATTGAGAGTAACCAATGTACAAGTTTTAGTCGATATCTGGAAAGTTAAAATCCCCCATTATAAGACATTCTGATTTGCTGGCCTCTATTTGTTTGTATAGTTTTTCATTATACACATCAGTCATAAAACATACTCTTGCTCATTTTTATTTTCCCAGTGCTCAAGCCACACTACGTTATACTGGCCACCCACAACAAATAGGTACACTGCCTTAGATTCTATGTGCATCTTAACCAAGACCATAACATCTGCCCTTTCTGTTGGACTCACCATATTCAAATTCTGCATCCCTTATGTCCAAATGGTACCTATGCTTCTGATATCTCTGGAATGCCTGCATTTGATAACTTAGTCAGTATTTCAAATAGTAGTCAAATTTGTTTACTGTACTCCTGGCACTAGCATACATGCACCTATATCTGCTCTTGTAATTCCTGGCATCTTGTTGTTAATTTATTAGTCTTTGTATCCCTCCAAGAATTTTTCTCAGCATTGTCTATGAATGTTAACATGCACAGACAATGTCAAGAAAAATTCTGTTCCATGAGCCTTACACAGTCTGTCCAGAGCCAAATTGATTGAAAAGGTTTTCATATCATGTATATACTCCTGCCTATCATATCTGGATAGAATTACAGAAAATTTCAAATTTGGTCCTAACTCAACTTTTTCTGAACATTGCCCTATGCCCATTAAGTAAGTTGTATCAATGAAATTTGGATGAAGTAGCCAGGATTGTTACCCGGTGAGGTTATGATAAAAAAATATATATATATAAGAGAGTTCCCTTAATGATCAAAATGATGGAGATATTTAACTGCTACATGATGATTAAAGTTTAATGATTCCCCCAAACACTGTTTTAGCAGCTACTCCCTTTAGGAAATTGTGGGATCACCCCTGAGTGTCTTGTTATGTGTGGGCCATTCACTGAACACTGTGTTAGATCTAATAGTCCAACAAAGGAGTAAATTTTCTTATCATAGGAATTTTGTTTTTTTGAGAGAAAAAACAAAAATACCTGGCTTATAGTTTAATGAATAGGGCTCTGTAGTCATAATGTAAGCATTTCAACATTAGTATGGCCTAATTTTTGTCCTTGAAGGGGGTTTTGCTTTTTAAGAAAGGTAAAATGAAGTTCCAAATTCTTGAAAATATCAGAACTTATATTAATTAACTTCTCTTTTATATACAACGAACTATTGTACTAGAGTAAATGCCACGGTACTTGTACAGTTACCGAAATTAAGCAGCGTTAGGCCTGGTCAGTAATTGGGAGGGTGACCACCTGATGCAGTTGACTTTTTTAGCCCCAGGGGCTCACATCTGGTGAGTATTGGGCTTGGCACACCCAGGGTCCTGAGCTGGATATCATCGTTCTTCTCTTTCTTGGTGATTTCCTTCTACTTCTCTCTCAGGGTTACTCAATTTTTTTTTGCCTGGTGCAGCATAACCCTCGGGCTTCCTTGCACCCTATGGTTAATAATATGATATGGATCTTAATAAAAAGAATCTTAACAGGACCAAATCAATATTCTTAATATATGAGCATGCTTAAGAGTTTGACCACTGGTAACTTATATTTTTCCCTGGATCACAGGGTTACAGTCTCATAAATTAATTACTTTTTACCACAAGATCGTCTGAGAATTTTTTTTTTTTTTTTTTTTTTCAAAGCTTGAAATGACAAGAAAAATTGCATGATTATATCCAGTAGATAAATATTTAATTTTTATCATATCAAAAAGAGGAATTATGAAATGTTCTTTTATACACAAAAATGAACCATTTAAACTGCTGATCTCTTTGTCCAGTTAGATTATAAATATACCAAGTTTTGAACCTTAGAGATAACAGATCTCAGCGTATAACAATATTATTCTTCTTAGATAGTGATACTATGAATGTCATCTTAATCTTGAATTGGAACTTATTTTTCTTCACAAACAAGAAGAGTTTAAATGATTAGGGGAAGGCTGAACTATAATTACAGAGTCTTAAGAATATTATTACAGGAGAATGAGAACATTAGGAGAAAACTGTATGAAATATTGATGCTGCCCTTCAGTGTCTATCCTATTTTCATATTATGGGCATACTGTCATTCAGTATCAGAGATGATTTTTTTTAAATTCTAACTTTGAAATGCCTTTTTTTTTTTCATAGGTAAAAAAACAAGGCATTCTGAAATTTATTTCTTTATTGTATCTGTAATCAGAGATGTATAGTCACAGAGGCCTTGAAGCAGGTGATCGCCCAGGACATCAATATGTCAGGGTGCTATTCAGGTTAGTAACATCTTGGATGCCATGGTCTTCAATGGGTTCACTAGAAGTCTATTTTTTTGATTTTGTATATTCTGCAAAGCCTGCTGCTAAAACTTTTTATATTGATGAACAGTTAATCACATGGTATACTGACTTGAACGGGGCCTTCCAATGATACTATTAAACCTCTACAGGCAGCCTGAGGTTTGGGAAGGAAATGTTAATAAATGTTTTGGTAACTGGTTTCATGGTGTTCCAAAACAAGATAACTATAGATAAAAACTGATTTATATGAAATAAGAACAAATCATTATAAAATCACACCTTTCTGAGGAATTTTTACCATATGACTTGGTTTACTAAGCAAAATAATAGTCAAGCAGTTCCATTCCAGAATTTCTTCAGATCTCAGAAATTTCATTCAAACTGATCAACAAAATAAGGATAATTTCGATCTTTATTTATATCTTCTTGGATTTATTTATTACGTGTAATATAAGTATATAAATTAATTTTATTTTAAAAATGCAATTTATAAAGCATAGGTTATTCTTGATTAGTCATCATATGATAACCGGCATGTTAAATAGATCCTGAGAAGATGGTGGAAAACTTGTCATTTCATTTATTATAGGAATTAATATTCTTTAAACTAAAGCTATAGTGCTACTACAAATTCTTATATTTGTTATTATTTCACATTTTAATAACAGAATTTTAAGGAATAAAAATCAAAAATATTTATCATAGAATAGCAATACACAACTCAGTGGTAAAAAGTCAACAGGTGCTGTGTTTTTTTCTTTAGTGCCAGCATGCACTGCAATAATTAAATGGTACCTTGTAAACAATTCCTGCAGCTTGGAAGGAATCAGTTATATTATTTTTTCAACAATTCTTGTTTGTTCATTTATATATATCTATAAAAACGGGCATGCATGAGACATTCATTTAGTATGTTAAAACTTTTTATATATTTAATTTATCCGTGCAAAGCCCCTGAAGAAATAGCAGATAAATGGCCAAGTGGATGAAGTAAAATCTTTTCTATTTCCTCTAACTTTTAATTTTCCTTATTCACATTAATTTTTCAACCTAGTTCTTTACACAAAAAAAAAAATAATAAATAAATAAAATAGGTGATCGGCTGCTGCTAGCACACCAAATTGCAAAGCAGCACCGTTAGGCCCTAATGCCTGAAATGCCTTCAATCCACAAAATATAAATCGCACATAAATCCAAAAATAAATAGGATCATTCCCTAATTCACAACCAATGAACATATATTTAATTGAAACTACTACAATAACATTAATGCCATATATCTACAACACCAACCAAATAATTAACAGTTTATTCCTTTGAAATGCATAAAACATAAAATTAACATTTTATGTTAATGAATGAAAATGAAATGAATCTGGTTACGAAAAAAAAAAAAAAAAAAAAAAGAGTATGATCTCCATGGGCTTTAAAGACATTAATAACATTCTGAAAGACTGTCTACTAATGTCGGTATGTGTAAGAGAGACTGGAGTCTTACTACACTCCTTCCCTCTTTGAATTAGAAGTCTTGTTTTGAATCTCAATTGTTGTTCCCAACAATTGAGAGTCAAAATATTATTACAGATATTTAGTTGCATTTAAATCCAGGCTGGATACGGCAGCTTCATTATATTATTCTCCTCAAACCACTGTTTTACTGACTGCATGTGCCTGGATGCTTGGAGCATCATTATTGATACAAATAAGGTCCTCCTCCAAAGTAGCACCATGATGCAAGTAAGACAGAATTGTACATAATGTCACAACAGACAGATGCACTGATGGCTTCACTTATGACAAGCAGTGGACCAGGTCCAACCCATGTAAAAGGGGCCAATAAGCATCATACTATGCAAAGTTCTACACATTCCTTTTTCAGTTTAAATATGACCCTCCCCTTATGTATGCCATCTAAGCAAAGTAAAATTAATGCTGATGGCATTTTTACTTTAGTTTACTTTAAAGCCCTATACACTTCAATTATGTCGTAAGGCAGATGTCTAGTTTCCAAATGCTGAAATTTACAGAATTTAAGGGTTTTTTTTTTTTTGTAAGAAAATCCTTTTGTTTCCCTCCAAACTGATCTTGTTGCTCTTCTCTGCACAACCTTATTTTAAGGAGGATCTAGGTTGTTCTTAAAATAAAGTTCCCAACCCTGTATGCAGTATATCAGATGTGGCCTAACTACATCTGAAAATCATTGTATAAATTACTTTATACAATGGGATAGTCTCCTCTTTGTCCTTACTGTCCATATTCCTGTATATTATTGATAGAATGCAAGATGAGTATGGTCCCATACTTATCCCAGTTCTCCAAACCATCTCTTATTAATGTTGCCTTTGTGATTTCCTCTCATCAGGCAATATGTTCTTATAGTCATTAATAGCAGTCTGTTACCTTTTGCCTTCCATTATCATATGATATTCCCAAAATCAACTGTTTGGATCTGGTTCCTTTATCATCCCATTCTATTCCATCTACTTGCCATGTGCCCTCTGGAATTAACTATTACTTCTCAGGAATGAGAAGTAATATGTGGTGGGAGTTAGTATATATTCCAGATGAGGTGGTATAACAAGTGCAAATACTACATGACTGAACATTCTCTGAAAAGTTAAAGCTAATAAATTTAACATTCTGTTATAGAATGAAATGAAATGAATATTCATAGAGGTCTGTGCAAACAAAATTTAATTTTAAAAAAGTACAAAATCTTAATTGTTCAATGATGAAATTATGTCTGCATGACTATTGCTTTTCTAGTTAGGTTCTCTGTACATTTTATTTTTCCAATAAACAGTACCATACACTGTCTTTCTGTTGTACCATCTCAACTAAATATATGCACAGAATATTGACATTCCTAATTAAGAATGAGATTCTTATGTGGTTGGTTAAATTTACATTTATATCTGAACATGATGGATTACTCCCTTTGCCTTAGGTTAAATTTATTATCTTTGAAAACTGAAGAGGCTACCTCTAACAAATCATAACATTTAGCAAATCTAAAATAAAAATTAATAAAATATTTATACTGAAAGAAAATGTTTTTATTTTACTATTTCAATAAATATTTTCTTCTGAGACTATAATGTAATTCTAACAAAAGTATTCTTATTTCTCTTTCTGAGATTTTAAAAATTTCATCACACTATGCAACCACTAGGCTTTATGTAACATTTATATGATCCTTCTGATCAGTCAATCTTGTACTGAGCTTTTAAACCATGTAATTCTTTTTCCATCTGTACCCATATTTTAGTATGCCTGAATTGCTTATACACACACATTTAAGAAGATTACTGATAAAAAGATAGTAATTTCTTTTAAAATTATATTTTATAAGCTTTACCACAAAGTGCACTAAGCTTTAGCCAAAAGAAATTAAAAATCTAAGATTCTAGAAATCCAGTGTATTCTTTGTTTCTATCACTTTAAATAGAAAGCAGGTTAAATAGTAATCTGGTATAATCACCAGATTTCTGTTTAACGTGCTGCCAAGCACAGGGGTTATCTGACTTTTCAAATTTTTAATAGAGAAACTAATGGAAAATCTTCTCAAAGTTATTTTGATTTATTCTTGCATGAACAGAGTGATTTCGAGTTAAAAATTATCCCTAAGCCTGTGAACAAGATAAGGATAGTATCGTACAAAAACTTTAATTTATCACTGTTGTGTGAATTTTATGTTTTTAACACTACATTATTGCTAATGGAAAAATTGTACAGTATAAAATCTTCTTGTTATAAACTTACATTCTTCAGTGTTTTCTAGGATATGTTCAAAAACTAAAACTAAATATATATTAACATAATGTAAAACTAGTGCATTTTTTTTCCCAATGTTTTAAGCTTCCACTCCCCCACAAATTCTATATAAATATCTTGAAATACCAAGGACCTGTGATGATATTCATTTTTCCTTGTTAAAATACTGAGCTGTACAAAAGTACTGGTTCAATTTTAGTGTTTTTTCATATATTTTAATTCATCAAGTAATTAAGAGGGCTAAAGTATTTTAACCCACGTTGTACTAATTCAAGCCTCATGTTGTCAAGTGCCTGGACTCTTCCAATGTACTATACATGTACCATAATGCCACATACATTGTCTGTTTATGTTTATACCTTGTTTCTGTTGGTTGTTACCAGGAGGAAGTGCAGGAAGTGAACACCTATTGGTGTACACTAAACAGATGGAGCCCTCCATTACTGTGATCCAACATTATGTGAAATGTAAATGATTACAGAGGATGGTTTGAAATATACTAAGATATTCAAGATTGACTTAAGTTTTGGATGTTGATTATATTTCAAAGCATTTTTATGTAACATATAGAACTGCTATTGTTTCAATTCTGGATATTAAATTACTTTAAAGTGACCGTTCTGAACTTTTAAGAAGTATTTAGTGATTAAAATAAAATTAAAAAAAAAAAAAAAATTGTTGTTGTTGTTCTATCATGAATAGCTCAAACATACCAAAACAAAATACAGATACAAACATAATTAGTAAATATATATACAGTGAATGGGACCAATTTATTAAAGTATATTTACTTTTGTATTTTGTATATGTACTGTTACTATGGTTTAACATTAGGAAAAAACATTTTATTACAGATGTACATTGATAAATTATATATCAAATTTGGACAGTCTTACTTAATTTCATATTGTTTGCGCAATAAATAATTTGCTCTGTCATCTATATTTGCTCCCTCCACTACTTTGATACTGAATATTTGTTATCAAAGGCAGCATCACATTACCTAATTTATTAAATATACTTGGATTTCAGGTTTATTTCATGCATTAATAAACAAATGGGTTGGGCTGTTCATAATATAAGTGCAGAAGAATCAGTATAATTGTGTACAGGGCAGGCGCTAGGTTGTTCAGCACCCATCTGTAAAATAGCTGTGAGCATCCCTTTACAAAAAAAAAAAAAAAAAAAAAAACATCGAAAAAGATACGTTGCACGTTTTAGTTTAACATGAACAGACTATTAGAATAAATAAATATGAAATTTTATTTTTCAAGTTTATTCACAAAATTTTTATTTTTCTTGATTTCATATTTACAAAATTAGAAATAATTTCCTTTACATCTAATTGAGCACATACATCATTTTCAGTTGCTATTAATGCAAGGTTTACAAGCTTCTCTTGTGAAATACTCATTCGTAAATATGTCTTAATTAAATTTAATTTAGAAAATTAATGTTCACTGCTTGCTACACTAACAGGAATGGTCAATAATATTCTTAAAACAATCGTTAAGTTAGGAAAGGATAAATTATTAGACACAATAAACTAAAGAACATCATATTTTTTTGAATTTTTAATTTACCTTTACTGAAAATGTCTTTATAAGCAATATCTTGTCATAGAGTTCTGTACCATTTATATCTTTGTTGTCACCATATTTTAAAAGATTCTCCAAATCATCACCGTTTTTTCTTAGATTTTCGTTATCAATTTCTGAGAAATTATGTAAGAAACTGAAATGCTCACTGTGGATTTCCAGTTGTTCAAAACATTCATTCAACGATGCCCAAGCAGTATCCAAAATCGTATAAAAAACACTGACTCTGAATCTATCTTCTGGCATTTGCAGTGATTCGTTATGATATTCATAATGAAACTGACATGTGTTTTTCCTTCGGCGAACTTCAACTATAGTTTTAAATTCTGGTTCTCCATCCACATCTTCACTAAGTTTTTTTGCCATTTCAAGAAGAGCCTTGTAATTTGAATCTGATCGATATTTTAATATGAATGTTTTTAAATTGCCAATGGATTCTAAGACAAGTGCAATGTTCATATTTTTTATGAACATTATCATGCCAAATTATCAAGGAGCAAATAAATTTATAATCTTTTATTTTAACACAAACTTTGTGCTTCTATTTCTTTATTGAAGTTGTCATGGTCCATAATTTCATAGAGCGCATCATAAATTTTTCATAGTTGATATCGTAGAAGCCGGATTGCTTCAATTCTACTTTCCCATTGGGTGTCTGAAAGCTGCTTTAAAGTTAAATGTGTGATGTTCTTTAAAAGAATTCTCCATCGCTTCAGAGAAGATGAAAAGAAATTATATAATTCTTGCACAGTTGCAAAAAACTAATTGTGTCCGCATTGACTTTTGCTGCATCATTTATCATTAAATTTAGAGTATGAGCAGCACAGTGGGATGTAAAAGGCACGGGGATTTGTGTTTAAGAGCATACTTTGAAACCCATTTCTTTTCCCTTTCATATTGGCCTCATTGTCGTACCCTTGACCCCTTATATCCTCAACTGGAATGTTCCATTTTTTCCAATAGTTTAATTATGGTTTCGTATAAACCGTAGTCTGTAGTAGGGTCATCGACTTCCACAAAACTTTAAAAAGTTTTCCCTGATTTCAACTTTTCCCTCTGTGTAGCAAACAAAACGTATGATAATACTCATCTGTTCTGTTTTACTTGCATCAGGCGTGCAGTCCAAGATCACTGAATAGTATTTAGCCTTTCTAATTGATAATAAAATTTTATCCCTTGCTTAAAATTTGCAATATTCCATTTTGACTGTCTTTACTTAAATAGTGAACGCAACCTTTTTGCTGTAGACAGGGGCATGCCAGAAGTGTGTAGCACCTGTGTGTAAAAATTAATATGCCGCCCCATTAATTAAAAAAACATCAGAAAATAATATTCTAAAATTTAACATAATTTCTCTCTAAATCAACCCAAAATTATCACTATTAATTTTATAATGCATATCAATAACACATTAGGAAAAGTAAAAATAAACCACACAAAGAGTTAAATAGCCAGCATCTCTTTTATTTGAGATGCTGGTTATTTAAAAAAATTAACTAAGGTAGGTTATTTAAAAAAATAAATAGTTGTGTTCCTGATATTCTTGTTATTGGCCTCCTGGCGTCGTCCACACATGGTCGGCAAACCCCTGGCTGTAGAGCTCTTTCTACATGGGTTTTCATAACCAGGTCAAACTTAGCAAGCAGTTTGACTAATTTTTAAAAGTTTCCGTTATCCTTTTGATATAACGTATCTGATGATCCTCGAAATGATGGCCACCAAGGAATTTTGCTATTTCAGTCAATCTTTCGAAAACATTTGACATTTTTTTTCCATTTCGCACGTTTTGTGTTTGAAAGTCAACAGATGTTTTATTTTTCAGATTCTTCTCAAGTTCCTTCCATTTTAAAAATTTTTCATGTGAGTCATACTGGTCTTGTGTCTATGTAAAGTTTTGGATATTTTTTCCCAGTCATCATATCCTTTTACGAGGCTACTACTCTTAGCAGGTGTAAAAAGCTTACAACAAAAACAGAATTTGCGGTTAACGAATAAATAAGCCATGTCCATGTTACCAACTCTCCATTTTCCATTTTTCTATTATATATATCAATAAATTTACGTCCATTCGGATCTCTCGGATATATTAAATTTTTCTTTTGAATAGATCCCATTTCACATAAAACTATTCTTCATTTGTTGTCAATATTTGTCCATTTTTCTGGTTCTAAATTTACATTAACTAATGATTTTTCATTAATAACAATGTCTTGCTCCGAATTATCTCGAACCAATTAATCACTTAAGACGTTTTCCATGTCATAATTGAAAGAATTTTAATTACCTCAAGATCTCAATCACCAATTAATTCCTCTTAGTCTTGATCAGTTGTAATATTCTCATTTAATCTGGCTGATGAATTTGGGTTGGATGTCGCTTCGTCAACGATTGGTTCTGATGATGTGTCAAGTTGGATACAGCCTAAGTCCACAGTATTCTTCACTTTTTTAATGAAATGAGTTAGTGCATTTTTTTTGAATGGCAGCATCTGTCGCAGCCTTACGTTTACAATTATGGGCAGCGGATAACTTCTTCAATTCTATTTTTTAATTAAATTTTTAGACTGAAATTTAATAATAAAAATAAATTGGGGTTAATTTAATTCCAAAATACCAATTGTTTTTAAAAATATTCCAAAATACCCACTGTTTTTAGTGGGTATTTTTATGTATTTGTATATATCTGAACATAACAGATACATACAAACAGATTATAACATTTTTATTTGTGGCCATGGTCCGTGTCCTCATGTTGTTGTGAAAATCACAAATGGACGTCAAAACCATAATTTTAACCAAACTGCATGCTTTGGAGCGAACTGAAGTAGACACTGTACTCTGCCTAGTAATTGTTTATTCGCTCTCTGAACACCACAGGAAAAACACTAATTATAAAAGGGGTCCGTCCCATTGTACTTATCACTTTCAGAATGCCATAACATAGAATGTATTCAGCATCATAGCTCTGTTTTATACTATCTTTTCATCTTATGAAACATGAGTTCAGGGAACCCCGTGAGTGCACTTACATTTTGATAGGTGGCAATACTAACTGACTACAAAACTGAAACAAATCTCCGAGCGAGAAATTAAAGAATATTACTAGTTTGTATACACATTTTAATAAAAGTGTTTAAAAATAATAAAAATTCAAAGTACACTCTTGATTTTCTGGGATAGATGGTAAAAATAAAATCCTAGCTAATTCAAAAATATCGAAAAATGATCAGCAGTATACCCAAAAAATATATGACAATAGATTAAAAAAATGGGGGGGGGGATTACGACTCACTACACGTGTGTCCAATAGGATGCTTTCTTTATTTTTTATGATGTCGATTTTAAATCCAACAGCTTTGCTTTATTTTTTACGATGGGCGTATGGTTTGTTCATGAACATTATAATGGTTCAGTAAAGATTTAACGGATGCGCCATTTTCAAACTTTTGAATATTTTCAAGTTTTTGTTCAATTGAAAACAACTCTTTTGCATTTAACCATCACTTTCACAATTTCTAAACAAAAAATATTTACTATAAAAAAAATTTCAACACTCCTAACAAATATTAAAACAAAATTTGTCTTTTAACAGTGCGATGGAACACAACAATCCACACTATGGACTAAACATTTATTCTCTTTCCATTGTTTATTTGAGAGGTAGGTGTGAAGACAGCAGGGGTTGTGGGATAATAGGTACCTTCATCTCCCAATCACATCTTATAACACTACTTCTTTTCACTCATTTACAACTTGCAAAACATCTGTTTATACCTATTTCTATTTACTACTTAAATTTTATGATTTCCAGGGAATATACAGGGTGTTTCAAAAGTGATGGTCAATAACTTAAAGGTGAACTGTACAGGCTACAATATGCAAAAAAGCCTAGTAAACGTGGGTCCTTAAGTGAATTGTTTTCGAGATATTGCACATTTCTAGTTGGGATCCACCACTGACTTGTTTGTTTAGGTTAGATTATGCTCATTCTCTCCCTTTCCCCTCTCTCAATGCTCTGAGACGTAACAGGCATACTGGTACTTGTCAAAGGATGGTCAACATGGAAAGAGGTTACAGCAAAGAAGAGTATACGGACATGCACTTCATGTATGGTAAAGCCAAAGGCAGTGCACTCAAGGCTGCACATTTGTACCAAGAAGCATTTCTTCGCCGAAAGCAGCCCAACCAACGCACTTTCATCAGGGTACATCAATGCCTTAGAGAACACGAGCACTTCGCACATGGAGTACGAGCAGGTAGGCCCAGAAGCATAACACCTGATATTGAGAAAAGGGCATTAGAAAGAATATTTTTATTATTTTTAATTTTTTTTTATTAAAACTAAAGACGGCACCCAGAAATAAGTTCCAATCCACCTAGCAACTCTCAACTGAGTATCTTACAATGTTGTAAATAAATACAACATTGTAAAAACATAAAATATATAAATTAATTAAAAAAAAAAAAACAACGCATAAAATTTACACTAGCAACTCATCCATATCTTAAACAATTGTGGCTATCAAGAACTCTAACATCAAAAGCAGACATAACTAAGTATTGTCCAGGTCTTCTTGGTGAAATGAATCTTATTGTCCAATTTTATCTTCAGACTTGATTGATTTGGGGCAGAACTGGGTTCGCCCCCAAAATAAGCCTCTTCCTTCAAGAAAAAAACTTCTTTTGCAAAGGCCTGGAGTGCTGCAAGATTACTTGCTGTTTGAATTAGCTGTTCCACTGCAGTTGAGGAGAATCCCTGGACGTTATTCCTCAGCTTTTCTCTGGATTCATTATATATTGCACAGTCGAAAAGTATGTGGGACCAGTTCTCCTTTGCTCCACAGAAACAAAGCTCTGACTCTGAGAGTCTAAACCATTTTGTAACAGATTTTGCCATTGCAAAGGTAACATCCGGTATGAAGTTTTTCGTGACTAGTCCCTTGTTGGTTGTGTCCCATCACATCTGCCATATATGAACTAGCTCATTATAGCAGCGCAGCTTCTCTCTTTTCACATCCGTGTCTAAGTTAAGGTGGATGCCTAGAATTGCTGCAGGAATCCTCCTCCGTATTCTGTAGCATAGGCACCTATAAACTACAAAGAGGTCGAGTGGAAGAACCCTTGAAATGACTTGTGTTGCTGCTATGGAGACTGTTCTGCAGATCCGATGGGTGGCCAGGAGAAGTCCCCTTTGGACAGAGTTCGGCTTCTCTTTAATTTTACACTTAATTGCCTGGTGAAACCACACCCCTGCAGCGAACGTGACTATGGGGAGGAACATTGCCTATTAGTAAAGGAGTATTGTGCGCTTGGAGAGCCCCAGCCACTCCTGGAGATCCTGACTATTGAGGCTGAGAAGTTTCTTACTTTTATGTTGAGATTCTGAAGGTGAGGGAGGAAAGTAAGTCTATGGTCAATGATGACCCCTAGGACTCTGGGTTTGGATCACAAGAGGTAACTGCGTGCCTTGGATTTTAACTTGGGGAGGCCTTCAAAGGTCAAGTTTGGCTCCAAAGATCATATTGGGTTTTGTTGGATTGATTTGGAGCTTACTGATTTGAGTCCAGTTGGCAAGGTCGTCAAGAACGTGGTTTGCAGTGGTCTCAAGGGCTCGCCGAGAGCAGCCCGAGAAGGTGATGGTGAGATCGTCTGAAAATGCAATGATCTTGGTACTGTCGAAGCTGTGCCGAAGCCAGTCCTGAAGAACCAGGTTCCAGATTAGGGGGCCCAATATGGAGCCCTGTGAGCATCCTCTGTAAATTGGTCGTGTTAGTTGCCTATGTCTTGCCTGTACTGTAACGGTTCTGCCAATGAAGTAGTTCCTGATTAACCAGTAGAGTTGTGGGGGCAGTCAGCAGAGTGCAGCCTCTCAAGAGCACTCTCCCACTATACCCAGTCAAAGGCCCCCTCAAAGTCTATAAAGATGGCCAGTTCGTACTTGGCCCTGGAGGTTTCCAGATGGAGTATTATTTCTGAGAGCGCATCTCACAGGAGCACAAAGTCATTTGTCTTGAAATATGCTTACAATTTTTATTGCTATGAGCTGTTACAGAATTTTACCAAGGTTGGGTAAGAGAGCAATGGAGCAAAGTGCCCGAGGTTCTGTTGGTGGTTTGTCAGGCTTCGGAATGAGTCGGAGAAGAGCAACTTTCCAGGGCTTCAGGGAAGAGAGATTCTCTAAGGCAGCGGTTAAAAAGGAAAAGTAGGTGCTCTGGTTTCAGTTTGAACACCCTTTGTATGGATGCATACTCAATAAGATCAATGCCAGGGCATTTATTCAGGTTGATTCTGTTCATTGCTGTCTCCAGTTCTTGGGATATAAAAGGTTCATCAGGTGAGGTTGATGTGTAGAGTGAATTTCTTCTTCTGATATCTGCATGTTCAGGTTGGTCTTCCATTGGATCGTCTGTGGGGAAAAGTTCATCAATTATGACACTGATCGAATCATTAGCATTAGTAGAGGCATTTGATGCAAGAAAGCAAGCTTATGCAGCATCAGCCAAAAAAAAAAAAAAAACCCACTTCACTCCTCTGTTCGTTCAAAATACCTGTCCAGCTGAGCCTTAAACTTATTTAGGCTATCAACCTCCACTACAAGGGATGGAAATCTGTTCCACCAACCAACCACCCACTGGCTAAAGGCAAATTTCCGCACGTCTATCCTACATCTGTCTTTCCTCAATTTGAATTTATGCCCTCTCAGGTGATTATTCTGAGCTAGAGGAAGAATCCCATCAGCATTGAGCATGCTCAAACCATTCAAGACTTTATACACCTCTATCAGATCACCTCGCTGGTGCCTAGTCTCCAGACACTGTAATTTGCAAAACTTAAGCCTTTCTTCGTAAGAGCACCCCTTTGTTCCATTCACTAATCTTGTTGCCCTTCTCTGTACTCGTTCCAGCAGCTCTACATCCTTCTTGAAATGAGGCCTCCAGACCTGTATACAGTACTCTAGGTGTGGCCTGACCATTGCCTTATACAAGGGAATAATCACCTTCTTATCCCTGCTAGAAAAATTCCTGTATATCATTGACAATACTCCATGAGCTACTCTTGCAGCCCGTCTGCACTGCTCAGAGAACTTCATATCTGCCTGCACAACCACCCCCAAGTCCCTTTCATTCTCTACCACTGTCAGTGTAGTACCACAGAGTTGATACGTTTCTCTGGGGTTGCTGTTTCCCATGTGTAGTACTTTACATTTGTCAATGTTAAACTTCATTTGCCACCTCTCAGCCCATCTGCTCAACCTTTCCAGATCCTGTTGCAGCAGCATAGTGTCAGTAGTGTCCTTGACAACCCTGCCAACCTTTGTATCGTCTGCAAACTTGGACATTAAGCTTGATATACCATCATCAATATCATTTATAAATACAGAAAACAATAATGGACCCAACACTGAGCCCTGAGGGACTCCACTAATAACATTAGTCCACGATGTAACATTAGTCCACAGTGTCCATTGATTACCACTCTCTGTCTTCTCCCCCTCAACCACCCCTTTATCCATAGCAGCAATTTGGCTCCAATGTCACACTGCTCCAATTTGTGTAGCAAATTGGAGCAGTGTGACATTGTGACAACAGTATCAAAAGCCTTTCTAAGATCCAAGTATACAACATCAAAGCCATTCCCTGCATCCAGCTCTTCTGCGACCGCATCATAGTATCCAATCAAATTGGTCAGGCAAGACTTCCCCTTAACAAAACCATGCTGTGTCCGAGCTATAACTGAAGTCTTGTCTAAATGATCCTGCAGTGCTTCTTGAACCAGTGCCTCCATTAATTTTCCTGGAACAGAAGTTAAGCTCACAGGTCTATAATTACTTGTATCAGCCTTTGAGCCTCCTTTGTGAATTGGGGTCACATTTGCACATTTCCAGTCTATGGGTACCTCCCCTGAGTCCAAGGAAGCTCTCATAATTCTGGCTAAGGGTTTGCTTACTTCCTTTGCTGCCTCCTTTAATATAACTGGATAGATCCCATCCACCCCGGGTGCCTTTCTTGTGTTTATCTTCAACAATTTCTCCTCCACTTTACTCCCAGTTATTTCAAGATTCTGTAGCTTACTGCTAGAGTTGAATACACCTCTGGCATTCCCCTCGCTGAATAACTCCTCATGTGTGAATGTCGATGCAAAATATTCATTTAGTTTGTTAGCTACCTGAGCAGGATCATGAACAGTTGACCCATCAATATCAAGTGGACCAATCTGATTCATCCCCTTCCTTCTAGAGTTTACATAAGTAAAGAACTCTTTGCTGTTTTTCTTTGCATCCCTTGCCAAGGATTTCTCGTAATCTGCCTTCGCCTGCCTAACCTCCTTTGTAACTTGGTTGCATATCGACTTGTATCTATCATAGGCTTCTGTGTCATGTGTTAATTTGTAAGTATCCCATGCATTTTTCTTCTCTGCCATATGCCTCATTAGTTCATCTGACATCCATTTTGGCCTAAACCTTGAACAATATTTCTTAGTTGGTATGTAAAGCCTAGTAGCCTCCACAGAGGCGGATTTAACGGCGGGTGCACCGGGCGCGCGCCCTGGGCCCCGACTTCTGAAGGGCCCACGCAAAACCCCAACAAATTAGTTTAACATATTAGTTCAAAACTTTGATTATTATTAATTATATTATACATAATATATTCAAATTTTATTGGAAATAAAACATTAATGGTACATAATATTTTTTATTTATTTCAAAAATTATTAACATGTATTTTTATATTCCTTGTGTCTCTTTTTTTTTTTTTTTTAAGGGACCCAATATTTTCTTCTGCGCCCGGGGCCTCAACCGACCTTAATCCGCTCCTGAGCTTCCAAGATAAGTTCTTTGAATGCTTCCCATTTTGAATTTGCTGTTGGTAACATCATCAGTTGGTCCCACTGTATAGAATTTAAATACTGTCTCAGTCCATCGTAGTCGCCTTTACGGAAGCAATAACCCTTCCCTTTACCCCTAATGGTAGTTACCTCTTTGAGTAAATCCCATTTCAGCACACTGTGATCACTGCCACCTAGTGGTTCATTTATCTGCAGATTCTTAATGCATGAAGAATCACTGCTGATAATCAAATCAAGAGTATTACTCCCTCTAGTTGCCTCCCGAACATGCTGATGTAGAAAACAATCATCCAATAAATCCACAAAAGCCCTGCTAGTGTGTGAGTGACCAGCCCCCAAATTCCAGTCAATATCTGGGAAATTAAAACTCCCATTATAAGACTCTCTGATTTACTGGCCCACTCTATTTCCCTGTACAGTTTCTTATTATACTCATCAGAGTCATTAGGCCTATAGCACACTCCTACTCTCAATTTTGATCTCCCAATGCTTATGTCACACCAAACTGACTCGACACTGCACTGTCCAGCGATGTCGACTGGCTTCACTTCCTTGGTTTTTATGTGTTTCTTAACTAATAGCATAACCCCTCCCCGCTTCCTATCCTATCTATCCTTTCTGTAGATGTTGTACTCCCCAAATTCCAGTTGTGCATCCCTTATATCTGTGTGACACCACGTCTCTGATATCCCAACAATATCTGCCTTTGATGTTTTGAGCAATACCTCAAATTAATAAATTTATTTACTAAACTCCTAGCATTGGTGTACACGCCAGTATACCTGCACCTGTTTCTATTCTTAGCTACCCTAACACAACCCATGTGTTTACTTGTACCGCAATGGCTCCCAGCAGTCTCTGAAATATCATGCATCTTGTTTTTCAGGCTTCTGCTCATTCTAATAGAAGCAGTGCAAGAATCTCTTTCACCTCTGCCAGTGGCTACTGTCAGTCTATTGGTCTTTGCCTCCCCTCAAGCTAGCAGTTTTCCGACCCACCTAACACTGCCTCGATAGCATCAGCAAATATACACAATAAAACTATAGCACTACACTTGGCCAGGGCTATATATAGCAGCCATGCTGTGGCCAGTGAAATGCAACTCAGCAATCCAGAATTTTAGGTATAAACATATCTTTCGAATCCTTACAGATCAGAACAAAAATTACATCAATCAACTCACCAACACCTGGGGAATCTGCGACAACTATATTTAATCCAAAAATATCAATTTGAATAACTGAACTTAACACAATCCACGGAGCACTGAATGACGCGACCACACTCAGTAAGGTCAAGGACAGCTGTTAGAAAGAATAGAACAAAATCCAGAAATTTCGACAAGGAGGGTTGCACTGCAAGAGTGTGTACCAAGTCGTGGCAGTGTGTAGCAAATTTTACATCGCCAATTACTGTACTCCTACCATATCCAGAATGTACAAGGTCTCAGCAATACAGACTACCCTCACAGAGTGAACTTCTGCCAGCGGCTGTAACAACAGTGTGTCCTGAACCCCAATTTTTAAACACCATTTTGTTCACTGATGAAGCTGGGTTTACTCGTGATGGTATTTTTAATTTTCATAACTGTCACGTTTGGTTCTCAAGAAAATCCTAATGCATTTCACGAGTCACAACATCAGCAACGTTTCTTGTTGAATGTCTGGGCTGGACTACCTGAGAAAGTCTAATTGGACCACACTTTCTGCCAAACAGACTAACAGGAGAGCTGGCCTTCAGTTCCTGCAGAATGTTCATCCAGGCCTCCTTGATGATGATAATGTTCCACTTCAGCAACGCCAGAACATGTGGTTTATGCATGGTGCATCGGCACATTTTGCTCGAGTTGTGACTCAGTATCTAACTAGGAGGTATGGTCAACGGTGGATAGGTAGAGGTGGGCCTATAATGTGGCCTCCCAGATCACCAGACTTAAATCCTATGGATTTTTGTGTCTGGGGTCATGTAAAAAGCTTGGTGTACACTTGTGACATTAACATAGTTGAAGAATTGCAGTGTCTGGTTGAAGGAGCCTTTCAGCAAATCAGAAATAAACAGGAATGCCTGAGAGGATTCGCAACTCAATGCAGAGAAGACTACAAAGCTGCGTACAATGCAAGGATAGCATTTTGAACACCTTTTGTAACATCTGTAAAATCATGTGGTGTTGAAACCAAAAATTAAATCCTTTGCTAAGGGTAGTGAAACCACCCTTAGCAAAGGATTTAATTTTTGCTAAGGGTGGTTTCACCACCCATAGCAAAGGATTCACAGATTTTTGCTAAACTAGTGATCCCATAGTCAGTGGCAGATCTTAACAGAAAATGTGCATTATCTCGAAAACAGTTCATTTGTGGCCCAATGTTCACTGGGACGTTTTTGCTTATTTTAGTTTGTACTTTTCACCTTTAAATTATTGACCATCATTATTGAAACATCCTGTATATATATATATATATATATATATATATTTTTTTTTTTTTTTCCACTTTGGAGTTGTAAACTGTCCCAGTTGATTTTCAGTCCAGGTAAATCGAGAGTCTGCTGTTTAAGTACTGTCTCTATTTACATGGTAAGAACAAGTGGGTCCTAGTTTAGATCAGGTTAAAAAAAGAAATTCTTTAAAAATTTGAGTTTACAGAGGCTTCCCCCTCTATCGTGAGGCCCGAAGCTAGCACCTCATGCACCTATTTATAAGTATGGTCCTGCTGTTACCAAGACCATAAATTAATTCATAGAAATCCAATGTTCCTAAGTGCACATAATTGAACTATAGTGCATTGTATAATTAGTTATTTCACCGCCCCCCATGCTTGGCACCTGCCTGCAACACAGGCCCGCTTCCACCGGCCCTGCTTGTGTGTTTTTTTTTGCTTTTGCAATGAATAATTTGGTTCAAAACAATGCCAAGGTAGGATCCGGAGGTGAGGGTATGTTCAATAGGGATGAGAGGACCCAGTGATGCCCATGAAAGCATTCCAAATCATGATACCAGCCTGTTTTCGGCTAACTGTGCAGATTGCAGCTGTTCACCATTGAATACACCAATCACTGGCATGACAAAGCTAAAACCTTGGTTTATAGAGACAACTCTTTTCCATTCGTCCAATATCCAGGAACGGTGCTCCCATGCTGACTGCAGGTAGAAGTGTTGGAACAGTCAGTCAACATGGGCACATGAACAGGTCACCTATCCACAAGGGGTCTGTTGGAAGATGTGCTCAGAAAAGTGTCTCAGTGTGCCCTAGCTGTAGTCTGCCATTAATTGAGAGATTGTGATCAGTCTGTCGTCCCAGAGTATGTGCCAACTGACATTCATCTCAACTGTCATCCAGCAGCAGTCTCCAAAGAGCAACACACACACACACACACACACACAACCACATTGGGTGGTTGTGTTGCTGTTGTTGTGCTTTTCGGACTATTACCATAATACCTTCATTACAGTGGCCCTCAAACAGCCAACAAATGTCTGCAGTTGCTGAGATGCTAGCCCCACCTTCCTTGCACTACAAATCATTCCCCATTCAAACTCCGTAAGGTCCTTCCCTTCTCTTTCCTCATTGCATGGGATTCGTACTGACAGACATACCCATGCCACCTTTATATATGCTGCACCAATTGGTTATGTCACTCCTGAGTGCTCTAGGATACATCCACTCATGGAGACAGGCATGGCATAATGTTTTGAGTCATGACTCAAAACCTTCAATCTGATTAATTAATGATTGTCAGTATGGATTCCATTAGGATCAATCCACCAATGATATATTGGCTATTACTCATCTCTGAACAAATTCAATGGAAAAGCTTGGCAAAACTCAAGCAGTTTCTCTGGACAGTTCTAAGGCTTTTGATCATGTATGGCACAACGGTTTTCTAAATAAGCTCCCATCTTATGACCTGCCTAATCTTTTTTCCCAATTGGATATCTATTTCTCTCTGAACACTGTGGGTGATCGTAGGCTGCTCTCTGTCTTCTAACTTCTCCACTAATGCTGGTGTTTCTCAAGATTCAGTTATTTCTTTGCCTCTAATATATTAGTGACCTTCTTCCACTAACTGGAAATACTATCCATAAATTTTGCTCTTGATAGCACTTTCCACTTTGAGAAACCTTGTTTTGCACAAACAGCCACAAATTCCTCCACTGGCAAGGAAATCTTAGTTAACTTCAATCTTATTTCTCTCCACTTCTCATCTTCAGTGACATTCAGCTTTCTACACAAGATCACATATCTATATTAGGGATTACTCTGACTTCTAACCTCCCTTTGTATAAGAACATTACAAATATTCCTTCCTGTGCATCAAAAAAAATTGAGGTTTCCTTTTTCACTCTTGGCTTACTCTCGCCAACTACTCACTCACTCTGTACAAATCTCAAATCCCCTCTACTATGGAATATTGTTCCCATATCTTGGGTGGTGATTACAAAACCTCTGTTGAATTTCTTGACCCCCACTGAAAAAAACGGAAGTTAATGTCATCTCATAGACATTCAATTTCAGCTGCCTTTCTTTTCTATAAATATTTCCATGGGTACTGTACTTTTGAATTAGCAGCTCTGTAATCCCTTCATTCTCTTCAAAATCAGTTTGAACACACAGCAAATAGTCAGCATCAATTCTCTCCAACTCTAAACTCAAGCTAACTTTTTCTCTTCTCCTCTTCTACTTCTGTTTCCTTTTTCAAACTTACACAGCATCTGGGTGGGGGACTCATCTGTATGTCACCACTAACACTTTGCCTAAAACTACCCACAATTGTATTGTGTTTGGCATGGTAGCAGATGATCCTTGAGCACACTACAATGTGTATTGCAATTGTAGTAAAACTAACCTCATTATAATCAACAACGATAATTCAAAATTCAATATTTTCATTAGGAATAATCTTCCATCTCCAAACAAATTTAAATTGGTCATGGTTTTGCCAGTACAACAGCAAATCAGATTAAGTGTATCAATCCACTGAATCAACTGCAAATGCTAATCAAATTTTTTTAAGAATAAAAATGCATTTACCCAGAAAAACTTGCAAGGAGGATTTATTTTATTATTATTATTTTTTGTTTCACTCTCTTCTATTTGAACATTTATATGCTACATATGGAACAGGGCCACACATCTAGGGTTTCTCTTTAGATAGGTGGGGAAGGGGATCATCAGAGCTGCTGTTTTGACAGAGAAACTCACTTATGTTTTTGCCTTTTTAGATGAAGCCAAACACTCTTCCCCTGGGTACATTCCAGATATGAAGGCATTTTTCTCTATATAAGAGCAAAGGCAGATACACATAACCCCGGGGGCTCACATCTGGTGAGTATGGGCTTGGCAAACCCAGGGTCCTGAGCTGGATATCATCATTCTTCTCTTTCTTGGTGAATCCCTTCTACTTTTGACTCTCTCTCTCTCTCTCTCTCTCTCTCTCTCAGGGTTACTCGGGAACTTTTTTTTTTTTTTTTTTTTTTTTTTCCCTGGTGCAGCATAAGCCTCAGGCTTCCTTGCATCATATGGATATTAATAATAATAATAATAACATCAGTTTTTATATAAAGTTCAAATATTTTAAGTCCATTCAGTTCAGATTCATTTTGAGAGTGCTAAACTGAAGTTTAACATGTTAGTGCTTTGTTTGAATACTCTATGATTCAAATAAAACTGGCCAGTTTTTCACTAGCAGACTGGTTGTTAGTTTGACTGTTGAACTGCCCTATAAGAGGCTATTTTTACATAGTAATTTAAAACTAATTAGGATTGGAGAAAAAAAATCAAAATTTAACATATAAACAAACAACCCCAGGGGCTCACATCTGGTGAGTATGGTCTTGGCACACCCAGGGTCCTGAGCTAGATATCGTGTTTTTTGTTTGCTCGCTCACTCTCACTTTCTCTCTCTCTCTCTCTCTCTCTCTCTCTCACACACACAGGGTAATTCAGAAATTTTTTTTTTTTTTTTTTTTTTTGCTAGTGCAGCATAGCCTCATGCCATATAGCTAATAATAATACAGGATTTGTATCATTTATATGCAAAGTATATGTCAAAACTCTTAGATAAAAATGGAGGATAATGAAAAATAACATATGGCAAAACAAATATACTGCATCATAATCATTATTAGCTATATGGTGCAAGGAAGCCTGAGGCTTATGCTGCACCAGCCAAAAAAAAAAAAAAAAAAAATTCCCTAGTTACACTGAGAGAGAGAGAGAGAGAGAGAAGGGAATCACCAAGAAAGAGAATAATGATGATATCCAGCTCAGGACGCTGGGTGTACCAAGCCCATACTCACCAGATGTGAGCCCCCCGGGGTCAAACTGCAGCCAGGGTAGGGGCTAATGGAAGTAATTTACCCCCAACCCATCCCAAATATCAAAATAACTTGGATTTTTTTTTTTTTTTTTTTTTTTTTTACTACTACATGATTAAAGCTTAAAATTCCCCAAAACACTGCTTCAACCTTCAGAAATTCTGTGACTGCCACTGTACCTATTCCTTATTAAAACAAAGCGAGATGCTTTTGTGCCTCTTTGGAAAACTAGGAATATTTTGGTAACTACAGACCAGTTAGTCTGACTTCAGCGGTAGGAAAAATCTTAGAGGCAATGATTAAGTGGGAAATCCAGGGACATTTCAGATAGATATGGCATTCTGAAGGATGCACAACATGGCTTTGTTAAGGGAAAATTAACTAACTAACTTAGCAGGCTATATTGACACAGTTACTCATAAACTGGATTTAGGGAACAATTTCAACATAGTTTATTTGGATTTTAGCAAAGCATTTGACTTGGTCCCTCATGAGAGATTACTGTATAAGCTTGAACAAAAATGGGATTACTGGTAAGATTCTAAGATGGACTGCTGGGTGGCTGCAGGACAGAGGTTATGATTAATGGATGTTTTTTCAGAATGGTATAATGTTAGGAATGGGATCCCTCAAGGATTGCTTCTTAGACTACTGTTGTTTCTTATTTTCATAAATGACATCAAAAGGGATAAAAGGCATGATGCAAAATTTGCAGATGACATAAAGATTGATTGGCAGAATCCTTAATGATCAGTGCCAGGCAGCGCTCCTTCAGGGAGACTTGAACAGACTTCAAAGGCAGTCAGAGAAGTGGAAGCTATGTTTTAATGCTGCCAAATGCAAGGTCTTACACTTGTGGAATAGCAACCCACAAATAAATTATACACTTGGTGGGGCTGAATTAAAAACCATGGAGGAGGAAAGGGACCTGGGAGTTACAATAAGGACAGATATGAAGTTTTCTAAACAGGCAGCCAGGAAAGCCATGGTGTCTTACCAATGATTTATTGAATGCTATCCTGTAGAGATAGGAAGATGATAATCCGACCGTATAACGCAATTGAAAACTACATTTGGAATACCGCGTTCAAGTATGGAGACCTTATCTGAAAAAAGACATTAAGCTTCTTGAAGGGGTCCAAAGATGGGCAACTCGAACAGCGAGATCAGTAGAAGGATGACCGCACAAGGGAAGACTCCAATTATGTGGGCTGCAGAGCTTAGTGACCAAGCACCTCAGAAGTGACCTGATTGAGGTTTATAAGGTTCTGAGAGGGATTACTAAAATGAATGAAGGTGGAATTCTCATTGTTATAAAGAATTCCAGAATTAGGAGTCATAAATTCAAATTATAGAGGTTGAAGTTTAGATTAGATTGTAGGAAATTTTCTTTTAGCCAGCGAGTCATTAATTGCTGGAACAAGATGCCCTCGCAGGTAGAGGCTGACAGTTAGAATAAATTCAATGGTCAACTAGATAGTTACCTGTGTGAGGAGGGAAGCACATAATTTGTACTTTCTTATTTACTTCTTTTTTTTTTTCTTTTTTTTTTTGTTGGTGCAGCAAAAGCCTGTGGCTTCCTTACACTATATAGCGAATACTATTATTAAAATCCTTCAAGATTTTACAAAGAAAAAATTTATCCTTCACAAAGAAAAAATTTAGGAATATTGGAAACATAGTGGATTTAGAGAAGACAGGTGTGCGTGTGTGCGTGCATGCACGTGTGTTTTAATGAAAAATCCTCAAACACAAAACATTAGAACTATAGTACTTGGTACCATGCATGGGGCTTAGAGCGGAACAGGCATTCTTTGTGTTATCAGACACACACAGTCTAAAACACTGATGGATCCAATATTTTTCTGTTTCAGAAGATTTAGAAGTCCGGTTGACTTGCCTCCCTAAAATCCACTCATGCACACTCTCGATGGTAAGCCCTGTTACGTCACTTAGGTGGCAACAAATGTGTAGAGTGGTTTTCTTCAAGACACCTGGTCAGTGCGGAGAGGAAAAGACCAAACCCTTCAGCCCATGACAGTAAGATGAAACAAATGGTCCTCAGTGGCTTTCACTCCCCCTCTTAAGGCAGCGAGAGGATCAGAGGGTGCTAAGAATCTCTGGGTACGACCAGGCTGCCATGCACAGAAACTGAACTTGGCCTGTTACAACGTAAGATTGCTCATTGGTGAAGACAGGATATTAGAGCTGGAAAAGGAATTACAAAATGTGAATTGGAATTTCATCGGTTTGGCTGAAACAAGAAGAAGAAATGAATCACTCATAAGTTTATCAAGAGGGAATTGGCTTTCTGGTCCATAAAGATATAAAAACCAACATTTTGGAATTCAAAAGTACATCACCAAGGGTGTCAAGACTACTACTCGGGATTTCTAAGAGGTATAAGCTAAAGGTTATAATTTATGCACCAACATCGAGCCATGATGATGAAGAGGTTGAAGAAATGTACACCGAAATTGAGTCTCCTAGATGAGCAGAAAACTCACTACACTATCATTATGGGGGACTTCATGCTAAGGTTTAAAAGAGACAAAACAGCTCAGAAAGGAGAACTATAGGAAATTTTGGAATTGGTGAAAGAAATGAAAGAGGTGAAAGACTTGTGGAATTTGCAGAATCTAATCTTGAGGAATGTCAGTAATGAACACTTTTTTCAAGAAAAGGGTGAACAGAAAGTGGACATGGAAGAACCCAAATGGATTAACAACTAATGAAATCAACTTCATCCTCACCAACAGAAGATATATCATGAATGATGTTACTGTCCTGAACAAGGTAAATATTGGAAGTGATCACAGAATGGCAAGATGCACACTTGATATAGATGAAAGAAAAGAAAGGAAAAAACTGACTCGAGTAAATAATATGAAGGTCTTTGAGATAACAGAAGAGGAGAAAAAGCAGTATGTACTGGAACTTAAGAACATCTTTGAGCTTCTGCAGACTGCTCAGGACCAAGATATCGACGAGGAATATTACAACTTTCTAAAAGTCATAAAGCTCAAGAAACCTATAGGTAAAAAGAAATCCAAAGAAGAAAAAAATTAGTCAAGAAACACTTGTCATGATGAACCGAAGACAACAAATGAAGAGCAAGAAAAACACTTACAAGGAGAAAATTGAGTATACTGAGTTGTTTTTTTTTTTTTTTTTTTTGATTTGGTAGTTGTTGGCGCATCGGCTTCTGTGGCCATATTGCACCTCCCAAGGTTTTTGCAGTACTATGATCCAAGCCCGAGGTGGGAATCGAACCCGCGACCTTTGGGTTTGCTGGGCAGGTACTTTACCCACTCGGCTAGCCCGGTCGGCTACTGAGTTGTGCAAAGCCATTAGAAAGAGACTCGGAGAGAACATAAGAAAATTTAACACAAGCGAAGTAGAACAAGCATTAAGGGAAAACAAAGGATTTAAATCAGCAGCCTTGAGCAGTAATACAGAAAGACAAATGATACTGAAACTGAAGAATAGCGATGGTGTACTTATAAATAGCAGGGAAGGCATAATTCAAATAGCAGAAGTCTACTATAAAGAGTTATACAAGGAGCGAGGGAATGATGCCAGCAGTGGGGAAGATGGATCACAAATTAATAACACATACAACATACCTGATATTAGCATTAGCAGAGGCATATGATGCAAGAAATCAAGCTTATGAAGCATCAGCCAGAAAAAAAACCCCGCTCCCATTTCACTCCTCCGTTCATTCCAAATACCTGTCCAGCTCAGCCTTAAATTTATTTAGACTATCAACTTCCACAACAAAAGATTGGAGTCTGTTCCACCAATCAAGTACCCGCTGGCTAAAGGCAAACTTCCGCACATCTATCCTACAACTTGTTGAATTTATTATTATTAGTATTATTATTACTAACCATACAGTGCAAGGAAGCCTGAGGCTTATGCTGCACTAGCCAAAACAAAAATTTTCAGATTTACCCAAAGAGAGAGAAGTAGAAGGGAATCAGCAAGAAACAGAAGAATGGTGATATCCAGCTCAGGACCCTGGGATTACTTTTGTTGAACATAACTGAAATTCTTGCAAAATTTCATGCTGCAATTCTTCGAAATCGTTGGTAAAGAAAATTATATCATCTGCAAATCATAAGTGCTTCAGGTAATCTCCATTTATCTTGAGCCTTTATTATCCCAATTTAGTTTGCAAAAATTTTTCTTCTAAACAGGCAGGAAAAGGTTTCACTTTGCATTCTGGCTAGCCTTCGTCTTCCAACGTTTTGAGATGCTATAAAATTATTTTTCATTGATTTTATAGCATCTTCTACCAAAATTTCTAGTACAGCTGTTGCATCCGGTGTTGGAACCAGTTGTCCTTTATCCCTATAAAGATTTGAATAAAATTCTTCCACTCGCTTTAGTATTTGTTGTTGGATTTTTGTTGATGTGCCATCCTCAAGCTTCAAAGCAAACATTTCTTTATTGTGTGTAACCATTTTTCATTTTTCTTTCTTTAGCCCTTAATTTTCTTCTAGTGTTCTTCTGACGAGATCAACACCGAACTTGCACTTTCTTCTTTTATGCACATTCTTATGGTCTTGCACATTTCTAAATATTCTACCTTGTTTTTTAAGTTGCCACTTTGCTTCATTTTGCATTGCTTTTCCAACATTGCAATTGTCTCTTTTGATATTCAGGTTGGTTTTTCTTGCTTTACTGTAGGTGCAAGAGCATATTCAGCATCTACAATAGTCGCAATGACTTTTCATTACTGGTTGAAATATTCGTGTTGGGAAGGTCTTGCAGCACATGAAAACGATTCGACATTCTAGTTCAAAGTTTTGATTTTTCAATAATTGGTTAGTGTCAATCTTCTTCACTTTAGTTGACTTGACCAATTTCTATTGTTTATTCTTTCTTGCAATCAATTTTGATTTTTGCTCTCAATAACTAATGATCATTTCCAACATTAAAATGATTCAAGACTGTGCAGTCAGTAAATATTGTTTTATTGTTTATTAGTATAAAGTCAATTTCACTAGTACAGTATTTCCAAGAAGGTTCTTCCACATCCATTTTTGTTGGGCCTTTTTTCTTTAAGAATGAATTTATGATGAACAAATTTTGTTTCTCTGCAAATTCAATAATACTTTCTTTTGTTGGATTTCCACTTTGTTTGTTTTCTCTGCCTCGTTTGGTATATTCCTCAGGCTTGGGCATATGTGGGGGGCACCCCCCCCACATATGCCCATTTTGTTTGCCCCACATTCCATACAGGTTTGTAGCCATGTAGCTATTCTCTCACTTTCTAAGTATGTACCATGGAGAATTGTCTCCATTTTGTGAAATATTGTGTAGGTGAGTCTGGCGGAAGATTGAAAGAACGAGTTTCTGAACATGAGGTGGCTCTGCGAACCGCTAATTTTGAATTCTCCGCAGTCACTGAACATTATTGGGTTGAGCAGCACAATCTTGATCCCCGATGGGATATTGAAATCGTTGACTATTCACGTGATTACCGGCAACGCTCATGGCTTGAGGCACTGCACATAGCTACCAATAATAGTACTATGAATCGCATGGGGGGAGTGCACTTGCACCCTATTATGGAATGTACTGTATTGCAGTGCGATGAGCGCTGGCAATCATCAAGTGTACGTAATTCTGTTCTACCAACACCAGACTCGTGACACATGATATGATCATGCTCAGCTGACTTTTGCTGTTATAACCAACAATATATACTGGAGTACACCATTCACCAACTAGCTGATGAAGAGGCACTTCGTCTTGAAAGCTTCTGTGTATTTTAACGCTTTTATCTTATTTTATATTTTATGTCTGTTTTAGCATTTATATATATGTCATTTATTTATTTTAACCAGTTAGTCGGTCATCGCTATAAACTTGTATGATATACAACCTGAAGTGCAAAGCCTGTTTTCCAAAGTAAAAATTACATTTTTAAATAACGTCCTATGTTTGATATCAAACAAACCATACATATTGAGAAGAAAGTATATGCTTCCTTATTCTAACTGTTTTCAAGTTAACTCGTGCGGTGCTCTTGGAGTGACGATGATGTGGGTAACTAGACATTAAGACGCCGTTAGGTGCATTGATAGAAATGCGAAAAAGATGCGGATGAAATTATTATTTAGACCATTTAAGCACAGGGCATTGTTCAACAGAACCGGTTGAACATGATTGTGGCTGTCCCTGTGAACAAAATCACACTATACACACAAATATGACATTACCAGTGTAACCATTCACAGAATGGTAGTGCGGAAATGAACTTGCGGCTTACATAACATACATACATGAAGTGCCCTAAGCCACGATGATTATGAGAATGATGAATAATCTCAGTGTTATGGATTAAGTTGCTCATGTTCCTCAGATCAAATGTGTTCAGTAAGGGCAGAAAGCGTAACAATTAGCAGCCTTCATAGCCTTCTCATGTTCACACACGTGGTAACCTGCCAGAATAACAGCGAACAATCGAATCTTTTAACATGAAAAACCAGCCCATTTAAAAAAATTTAAATAAATAAAGGAATTAAATAATATTAGTAATAGCGAACTATAGCTTTTTGCCAGGAAACTGCACGTTTACTACAAAAGTCGCTCTGCTAAGACATTCAGAAACATCCAGATAAGGATGTTTCTGAATATCAAATGAAGGCAGTAGAGTAGACCGATATTCAGAACCATTCTTGGCAGGAGACTGCATAGAATAATCGTGAGCCTGCAATTAATCTGTCAAGAGTATGGGATTAGGGATACTCACATATTGCCAGATATCCTTACCTCATAAATCTATGCTTCTCTCTGCACCTCTGATGTTGACACGATTAAATATGGAGTGGTGTTGCACAAACAGTGCCGATGGGATTCTTCCTCATGCTCAAACTATGGATGGTTGCAAAATAGATGTGTGGATGTTTGTCTTTAGCCAGCTGGTGGTTGATTGCTGGAACAAAGTTCCATCTGCAGTTGTGGAAATGGACAGCTTAAATAAATTTAGGTAAGAACTAGATGACAAACTATTGAAGGGAATGGATAAGTGAAATGGGAATTTTTTTTTTTTTTTTTTTCTTTTTTGCTGATGCTGTATAAACTTGCTTTCTTGCATCATTTGCCACTAGTAATACTAATGTTCTGAAAAACATGCGGATAGTGAATTTGCTGGAACACAGGCCTTATAACCGAATTCTTTAATCTATTAGCATTTCATACCAAAACATCTGGGGGGGGGGGGGGGGTACTGCCTAAACTTTTTCAGTAAAGAAGGGTATTAAGATAAGTATTAAACTGGAGGAACAGAATTTACATCCACTGAGAATTGGGATACGAAATGATCATCAGTATAACGTCATCATAGCCTAACTCAGCATTTTCCAAACTGTGTTCCGTGAAAAATCGTAATTAATAATTAAAAAATAATAATAAAATAAAATAAACAAATTTTGCATATTTGTAGCATACACCACTTTTGTATTATTATAATTTTAACATAATTTTTTTCGGTTATTAAGAGCCAATAGAATTAGGGATTCAACATAAGCGGCAAACAGTTCTTTGGCTCCCGCTAAACTTGTGTTCAGTAAATATATTGTGAGGCGGAGATAGGAAAGCGAACAGATATCATAACTAAACCCAGTACAGTAGTCCTTGTATAATTTTTTTTTTTTTTTTTTGATAATTATCAGTATTTCGAAATATTATTATTAAAATAAGTGACTATGGATTTGTGGTTGAAAAAAAAGGAACTTTAAAACGAGAAGCAAACACTTCTAGTATCGCAACTGTGGGTTTATGAAAACGAACACAATATTGTCACACTTCAAAGTGAGGAAGAACGATCGCAGCCTTTTGTTCCCCAAAATCCGAAGTGAAAAAAACAGGAACCAACTAATAAAAGGCCAAAACGAAAGTATGATTACAGTTATTTGAATCTTGGCTTTAAATGAGTTGGAAATAAAGATACTCCTGATGCACAGTGTGTCATATGTAATTAAATATTAATATTAATAATAAATATTAACCAACAGTTCTTTGGCTCCTGCCAAACTTGTGTTTCATAAATGTGCCGTATATATATTGTGAGATGAAAAGTATTCCGTGACTAAAATAGTTTGGGAAACGCTGGCCTAACTGGTAATGTTCTCGTTTATACTCCAGCATGACCACCAGGTCAGAAGAGATTACAATTAATCATCAATACAAACATTAATCATATTTAGCAGTCATGGGATTGAACTCTGGTCTGCTCAAAGAGCGCATGCTACTGCACTCTTTCCCATGACCACTTGGCTACGTCAGACCTAATATCAAATTTAGAAAAACTATGGACTTCAGGTCCTTTTGTGCCCTTAAAAGACGGCTCCACAACAACCGCATCAATTTTTGTTCCTAGCAAATATGCCCTAATCTTATGCTACCTATCTTTTTGCAAAATATATTTCTTATTTCTCAGCAATTGAGTCTCCAACAATAGTTTCCCCCTATGGAACCAGCACTTTCTGCTCTGGGGCTACTTTCTCATTCAACATAATAGAGAACCTGTATGTTGCAGTGTTATCTCACTTTTTAATTTCCTTGAGGTCATCAACCCTGTTTCTCAAGCCCTCATATAAGCCCACCAGAACGCTGAATTGGCGCTCAAGCTTCTCGCACTCTCTGCAACGAAAGCAAACAGAGACATCACACTATGAATAACTCCGCAAAAAGGCAACAAATGTCACGCCGAATCTCGCTGTGATTCGCAAGAGAACTGCAATCGACGCTTCTCTCGCGAGCGAAAACATTTCTCGCTATTTGGAGCTTTTTGCATAACTGCGCTTGTATGAGGCATAATTCTAATCTAAACCTATCTAGTTAAACTTATCGCACGAACAAGAGTATAACAACGCAACGCTATTTCCAGATTTTGCTGTGGATAGGTGCTACGCTATTATGTTCCTGAATAACGCCACTGACCTTCTAAATTATTAGCTAAATATATACTAACCTACGTGATTAAGCTGTACAGCTTCTTATTTACTACAATTCAGTATTTTGCATCTACATTCACAAATGAAGAATTCTTAAGAGAAGTGCTGAACAAAAGCTTATTAAACTCTAACAAGAAATTTTGTAATAACTGAGAGTAAAGTGGAGGAGAAATTGTTAAAGTTAAACATAAGAAAGGCACCTAGGGTGAATGGGATCTATCCAGTTATATTAAAGGAGGCGGTAAAATAAGTAAGCAAACCCTTAGCCATAATTATGAGAGCATCCTTGGACTCGGGGGGGGAGTCCCCACGAACTGAAGATGTGCAAATGTATATCCAATTCAAGGGGGAAATCAAAGATGACACGAGTAATTACAGACCTGTTAGTTTAACTTCTTTTCTGCGGGAAATAATGGAGTCACTGGTTAAAGAAGCATTACAGGATCATCTAGACAAGACTGCAGTAATAATTTAGACAGAGCATGGGTTTGTTAAGGGGAAGTCTTGTCTGACCAATTTGATAGGATACTATGATGTGGTTACAAAGGAACTGGATGCCAAAAATAAATACTTTTGATATCATATACTTGGATTTCAGGAAAGCTTTTGATACCGTTGCAGATGGAAGACTACTGTACAAATTTGAGCAGTATGGCATTAAGAGCAAGTTGCCACAATGGATAAAAGGATGGTTGAGTTCCCACTCAACAGACAGAGAGTGGTAATTCAATGGACACTGCTCTTTGTGGACTAATGGTATTAGTAGCGTCCACAAGGGTTCGGCTTTGGGTCCATTGTTTTTTTTCTGTATTTATCAATGATATCGATGAAGGTAAAAGGTAAACTGCAACTATTATCAACCCACTGCAGGATGGAAGCCTCCTCAACAATTCATGCTGAGGGAAATGGACAATAATCTGCCACGCTGGTCCAGTGTGGGTTGGAAAATCGACCGTATTTAGCAGTTACGGGCTTGAACCCCGGTCTACTCAAAGAGCGTGTGCTATTGCATTCCTGTCCTGACCAATCGGTATTGATGAAGGTATATCAGACTTAATGTCGAAGTTTGCTGATGATACAAAGGTTGGCGGGGTTGTTAATGACAGTATGGTACTGCAACAGGGTCTAGAAAGTTGGGCAGATGGGTTGAAAAGTGGCAACTGAAGTTTAACATTGACAAATGCAAAGTACAGCTTATGAGTAGCAGTAACCCCAGAGAAATGTTATTTGTTGTTGTTGTTATTTGGTTTTTAGGAGCATTAGCAACTAAGGCCATATTGCTACGGGAATATGCGGTGGTCATTCCCTGACCTTTCCACATCCTCCGTATTTGGTGGTAACGGGCTCGAACCCCGGTCTAATCAAGAAGCGTGTGCTAAGCACTGCTGCTCTTTCCCACCTGGCTATCGAGGCATCCCCAGAGAAATGTACCAACTGTGTGATGTTACACTCAGGGTAGTGGAGAATGAAAGAGACCTGGAGGTAATTGTGCAGTCAGATATGAAGTTGTCCGAACAGTGCAGACAGGCTGCCAGAGCAGGTCATGGGGCCTTGTCAATGATATATAGGAATTTTGCTAGCAGTGATAAGGAGTGATTAGCCCTTTGCATAAGGCAATGGTCAGGCCACACCTTGAGTACTGTGTACAGGTTTGGAGGCCTCGTTTTAGGAAGGAGGTAGAGTTGCTAGCACAAGTACAGATAAGGGCAACAAGACTGCTGAGAGGAACAAAGGGGTGCTCTTACGAAGAAACGTTTAAGTTCTGCAAATTGCAGAATCTTGAAACTAGGCACCTGCAATGTGATCTGATTGAGGTGTATAAACCTGTACCTTAAATGGATTGAGCATGCTCAACTGATGGGATTCTTTCTCCTGCTCAGATTACAAACCAGAGGGGGCAGAAACTGAAACTGAGGAAAGACAGTTGTCGAAAATTTGCCTTTGGCCAGCTGGTAGTTGACTGCTGGAACAAACTTCCATCTGGAAATTAATAGTTTAAATAAATTCAAGGAAGAAGTGCATAAACTTTTGGAGGGAATGGATTGGTGAAATGGGAAGATTTTTTTTTTGGCTGATGCTGTATAAACTTGCTTTCTTGCATCATATGCCTCTACTAATGCTATTTTCTACTAAGAGGTAACAAGTTGCTAATTACGATATACGATTCGCGTCAAAATCACCGATAACAATTAGGCTCTGTGATTGTAACTTATTAATCCTTAGCTAAATTTTAAAATAATTTTAAAAAGTATACGCGATTAGGAAGGTTAAAAATATTAAACATAATTTGGTATGCTAATTAAGTAAAAAAGAAAAAAAGAGAGTCAATATTTTTTAAAAAATGTATCGATTTTAGGAGCTTGAAATTTTCACTACCACTTGCAATAACTTTGAACCAAAGTGGTAATACGAGAATTTTCATTCACATATGAACCACCCTCGTAATAATCTACAGATAGTAGGCAGTCATCAAAAGCCTTCTATTTAACACATAATTCACAATAAATTACCTTCGTTGTTTGGCTGTTGGGTTAGAAAAATCTCTAAAATCAGATATAATAATCTGGTCTTTTGAGATTAACGCAAAAAACAGCTTTGGTTAGCACACTTAGGGTTGCATAAAGAAATTCCATTTATTAATAAATTACTTCAATTAAAACTGTTAGCCCAGTTCATTTAATTTTAATGTCATGAGGTGGCAAAATCCTCTTTATGTAGGTAAGTTTGCTACAAAATGCAACTTCATATTGTGATGCAAGTCACATCAAATAAACATCAATAAACTGCTCTTATAGTTCGCATTACAAGTAAACAGCAACACTGTCTGAATAGTAAAGTGACCAGATCCTTAGTATTCCAATGCCGTTGTAAAACCGATTTTATAACTTCCCCCCCCCAAAAAAAAACAATATACACATATATTTTTTAAATTTTTTTATTTATAAAAAATATTCACATATAAAATATAAATTAAATACATAAGCTTCTTTGAACTAATTATAAAATAAAATATTACACTTGTTAAACAAAAGAAGTGTAATATTTGTTTTATTTCGCAGAAATACCTATATTATATATGTACAGTATTTCTGTGAAATAATAATAAAATTACATACTTCTTTTAACAATAGAAATTAAATAATATAATTAAATATATTTTTCCGCGGAGTGAAGTTTTTTTAATAATTCTTCATTATTTGATATTTCTTCGTAAAAATTTTCACAAGAATTAGCAAAATTACACTTAACTTGAAGTACTGCTTTCAGCGTTTCTAAGGTCAGTTATGTTTTTCCTTCTGACGTCCACAACTTATCGCAAAAACTCGTTCCGTTGCACCCTTGGTTCCCAGCCAACATAATGCAAATCCAATTACTATTTTTAAATGCCTTCATGCTATGTTCCTTGTGTCAAAATGTTTAAATATTTCGACCCACTTCATATCTGTTGGCATTCTTTCGTTCTTCCATTTTTTTTTTTTTTTTTTTTTTGAATCATCAGCATATTTTTTAAATATGATATCTCGTTAAAAAGCCCACTTTCTTCTTCATCCGCATCAATTAACTTCATTTTATCGTACGTTGAAATATATTCAAAACTTTTTTCCACACATTGCCAATTAACACAATTTTTAAGATTGGTCCATCTAAAACAATCAATATTTTGAAAATGTGTTAAGCGGTATATTGGATACAGTTCCGATAAAAACTCTTCACATTGGAAATGAAGTACCGTATTGGTCGGCTTATAAGATGCTGCGGCGTGGCAGACGCGCCCTAATTTTGGAACGGTAAATTTAAGAAAAAAAAGTTTTGAAAAAATTTTATTGTTAATACAGTGGAAATTTAAAATTCAATAAAAATAAAACCCAAAAGCCAAAAAAGAAAGGTATAAGATTATTACTCTTATTATTTTAGTATTATTCAACTTCTGATTCATTACCAATTAGTTCTGATTCACTAGTTTGATTCAATTACGAGTTTTTACTAGATTCAATTCACTAGTTTGATTCAATGAGTCAGTTATGAACTAGTTCAGATTCTGATTCATTAACTGGTTTTGGCTAGTGCAGCATAAGCCTGAGGCTTATGCTGCACCAGCCAAAAAAAAAATCTGAATTACCCCGAGAGAGAGAAGTAGAAGGGAATTACCAAGAAAGAGAAGAATGATGATATCCAGCTCAGGACCCTGGGTGTGCCAAGCCCATACTCACTAGATGTGAGCCCCTGATCATCATTATCATCACCCTCTTCACTAGTATCACTGTCAATCTCATACAATAAATGATCTTCAGTGCCATCCATTTCATTACTTATACCACATTTTTTAATGGACTTGACAACAATTTCAGTCTTAACATCATGCCATGACTTCATCATCCAATAGTCCATCAACAGCACTTGTGCTATTGATGGACGTTCCGTAATCGTCGTATCATGGTTCCCCTCTATCCCATTACTCCCGCATGTTATTTTTGAATGGCTTATTGATGTTGACATCTAATGGCTGTAATTGGGAAGTTAATCTACCTGGAATTACCGCCAATTCTATGTTCATCATTTCTGCTGCCAGTTTGATGTTTTCAGTCCAATGTGTCTAAACTGATCCAATACTAGTAAGGCATTTTTACGTAGTAGTCCACCAGGACGCTTGGACCAAACTTTCACAAAACAATCTTTGATACATTCTTCATCCATCCATCCCTTCGGTTGAACAAGTACGTGAATTCCATTTGGTAGTTTATCCTTCGGTAAAGTTTTTCTTTTAAAAATTAACATTGGCGGAAGTTTTGTCCCATCAGCATAACAAGTTAAAACTGCAGTGTAGGGTGTCTTTTCATGTTTTAATAGTTATAGATTTTTGCCCTCTCAGATTTACAGTTTTACTGGATGGCACATCAAAAGTCAACGAAATTTCATCCATATTCCCAATTTGGCTAAGTTCGTAGTTGCTTCATTTTCTAGCATTAAGGACATCTCTAATATTTTCTGTTCGTACTCAGCAGGCCTTCTCTGGGCTATTCTAGTTCTTGTGCGTAAACTTAACCCGTTTCTTTTCGTGAAGTGATAACATCAAGATTCAGTTCCTTTAAAGTCGTATATTCCAATATCAGCTGCTCGTTTCCGTACTTCTACTATTATCATTTTAACATACCCACTGCAATACCCACCTAAGTTCCATTATCCAACTACCCAAATTTTCTTACAAATTTGGCCATTTAGGTGGAATTTTACGAAAGTTGTGCTTTGTTTTATCAGCTTCTTGTAATGGAACTTCTTGCTTCTTCCGTTGACGAATCATCTTAGTAGGCGGCGGTCCGAAATTTCTTTCTGCTGCTCTCTTCCCGTGTTCTTTGGTATATTGTACTACTTTTGGCTTAAATCCAATAGTATAATTTTGCCTTCTTGATGCGCCTGCCATTGATTAGGGCTTAAATGTATAACTGGAATTCACTTGTTACTCCAACAACAGCCTAGCAGAGCCGGACCAAGGTAATTCAGTGCCCCGGGAAGAAAGGTTTTTCGTCGCCCTCTTTACTAAGGATATATATATATTCTTGCCTCATCGTTTTTCTGTTTTTAGCGCCCCTTAAAGATAGTCTCCCCCAAGCATAGGTCCTACTAGCCCGTGCCTTAGTGTTGAGTGTGTTTAGTGTCAAACGGCACCAGGGGTTCTCCCCCATCTCTGTGTACAGTGTGGGTATGAAATAGAACACTGTCAATGCCAGAGGTTTAAAGGTGTGTGGATTTTGTATGTGTAGTGTTGTGTACGTTGTTCCTCTGGCCATTTAGCCCTGGGCCTCTAACGGGACCCAACGTTGCCCCACTCCGCCCCATGGAGGCAGACCAGGTACACCAGTATTATAGTTATTTACTCTGGCAGGTCCTGCCACCTAATTTCCTGAGATTTCAGTGGCAAGGACCTAAAAAAAATAATAATTAAATAAAAAACGAAATAAAATTTAAAAAAATAAATAAAAAACAGCTATAGATAGGAGTCAGCCAAAAGGAGTACTAGTTGGGCGATTTGATGTTATTAAGTTTTTGGATGTAGGGCTTAAGCAATTTGGAGATGATTTGGATGCTATTTGTAAGTTAGAGAAAGGGGAGACTGAGGACTGGGGGAAAAGATGGAGATACGGGGTCCATAGAGAAAATGACCCCCAAGTCAGTGGAGCAGACTCATGCCTTCCTTTTTCCGTCTGGGAAAGAGGAGGGGCGGCGAGGGGGGAAGCCAGGGGTAACCTCCCCCTCCTGCCCGGGGAGTGGAGGAAAGGACCACGCAAGAGAGCGTGGCTAGAAAGGCCTAATGGCAGCAGCTGAGCTGTGCTGGTGGTTGTGTCACTCCTGGAACAAACCAAGGAAAGAGGGTTTTTTTTTTTTTTTCCTGAGAAGTGTGTCATATCAAGGAAGTTTCTTATTTTGATCTTCAATGGGTGGTGTTTCAGTGCCTAACCCGTCTAACAGTGAAGACAGACTGCAAACTCAGTAAAAGCGGCATAGCGCTGCTCTTCCATTATAATCAGGTGCTTACATGCCGGGGATTATCTTGGATTTTAGTGGTAAATCCTTGGCTAAAACGCGTCATATTCATGGCAATCGTACACAATATAACCCCAGGGGCTGACATCTGGTGAGTATGGGCTTGGCATGCCCAGGGTCCTGAGCTGGATATCATCATTCTTTTCTTTCTTGGTGATAATCTTCTCTCTTTCGGGAATTTTTTTTTTTTTTTTTTTTGGCTGATGCAGCATAAGCCTCAGGCGTCCTTGCACCATATGGCTAATAATAATAATAATAATAATTATGTGATCCCACGTTTCTTCAGCCCCGCAGTGAGACAGTGAATCATCCTCTATATCTAAGGATTTTAGCTTCCATTTAAAGGGTTCGTGGCCTGTCAATAGAAATGTGGTATGGAGGTCTGGTGAGTACCAGGGAGGAGGCTTTGGATTGATGAGGTTCACCGAGGGAATGAACTTTTTGGTGGTATCCCATGTCTTTTGCCAGGTTCTGTACATAATTTCCATGATTCTCTTCCTTTCCTGTTTGGGGTTGCTATCAAGGTTAAGAGTGATGCCTGCTGTTTTGGTGGGAATAGTCTTCATCAATCGTCGATACAATCCCCCTTCTTATTACCTCAAGGTGTAAGGGTATACATCTAGCTAGCACCTGTAGAGCTGGGGCGCTTACTGTACGGTACGCCCTTGTAACTGGAAAGGAGCATAAAACGCTGTATGGAGTCTAGTTGACGGCGATTTCGGTCGAGGGAGGCCCTAGTACACCATACTGAGGCTCCATAGTAAACTACTGGGACAAATATGGCATTATAAATGAGGGCTAGAGCCCGGCGCTTAAGGCCCCCAATCTGCACGACTTACACGGATGATTATGGCCGACTATTTTTTTTATTTTCTCTGACAGTTTCAAGTGAGGATAGAAATTTAGCTTCATATCTAAGACGATTCCTAAATACTTGATTTCTGGTTATAATCTTATGGAGGTGTTGTCAAATTTAATAACCGATGGTATTCGTAGTTGGAGTGTTCCCTTGAGCAATATAGATTTTGTTTTCCCGAGATCTTCAGTCGGTGAATGTCCGCCCAATCCTGGAGCTTAGTTAGTGCGCCATTTGCACTCTCCTCTAGATCAGCTCTTGAGTCACCATGCACCACCAAAACCAAATCGTCAGCAAACGCAAGGGGTTGAGTCATCCCCAAGTCCATCCCGAGGAACTCGTCCAGGACGATGGACCAAAAGAAAGGCCCAAGGACCGAGCCCTGGGGACAGCCTCGGGAGACCGGACTAGTAACACGAGGTACTAACATGGACAGTGCGGTGTCTCAGGTACTCCTTGACCCAGCTATAAAGGTTGAGAGGTGCTGTGGCTTGACGGAATCTTCTGAGAATGCTTGGCCACCACAGCCGATCAAATGCTCCAGCAAATGTTGCAGGCTCCGAAAAGACGATAAGTGTTTGCCTTTTTATTTACATAATTGTTATTTTATATTGTACTTAATACGTAGTCTTATAGTTACGCTGGTTATTTTTATTTTAATTTAGATAAACAGTTTTTGTAGATATACGTAAAACCGTTATTTCGTTCGAATCTTGCAACCATTGTTTTTGTATATAGTGGTAGGGAACTCAAATTTTTAATTGAGGTAGTTAGGTAGCTCTAACGTATAATTTATAGAGTAATACGCTTCACTGTTCCTATTAGATGGCGTAGTATTGACATTTAATTAATTTAATTTATTGATTTTATTAATTTAAGGTATCATGCCCCAAACTAGAGCAGCAAAGCAACGGGCACAAAGTGGGAAGAGTGCTGTGACTCGAGGGAGAACTGAGGGGGGGGGGCGATTCTCCAACGCATCACAGCCTAAAAAAATATGCAACTTGTGAAATGTTTGCCGAACTCTCTGGAACGGAACATGATATTGCCATGGGGGATGTCTTTGTGTGTGCGCAATGTAAGGAAATCAGGCGACAACTCAGCGTTGTTATGGGCCTATATGAGAGTTTGAAGGACAGAGTGGATGCCCTCGAAAGATCTAAATTGAGGGGGCCCATCAGGCTCTCAGCTGCCCACATCAACGCCAGAGCTTGCACTTGGTCATCACGCAACACAGCGGCAACCCCCCAAGGCAGAATGCGCTGGTCCCTCAGGAACTAGTAGTTGTTGGAGACTCTATTGTCAGGGAAATGGGAAACATGCTTTGTAAAAAGGATAGGTGGAACAGGACCAGGGTATGTCTGCCAGGGGCAAATGTTGATGACGTTGTAGAGCAGATATCATCTTTTAAGGGTACAAAAGGTGATATAGTTGTACACGTTGGCACTAATGATATTAGGAGTAGGAGACCGGCAGAATTACTTAACAAGTACAGGTCACTGTTGAACAAAAGCCGAGAATTAGGGTTGAATTTGAAAGTGTCTGCAATTCTGCCCAGACACGATAGGAGGGAGTATATGATGAGAGCCTTGTCGATCAATTCGGCCCTGGAAAGAATGTGCAAGGCTCAAGGGGTAGAATTTTTTTCAACCTGGACTGTACTTGTTAACAGGAGAGACTACTTCTATAGGGATGGGTTACACTTAAATAGAAAGGGTACAATAATATTTGCTGATGCTATCGAGGCAGTGTTAGGTGGGTCGGAAAACTGATATCTTGGGGGGATACAAGGACTAATAGTTAAACAGTAGCCGTAGGCAGAGGTGAAGGTGATTCTTGCACAACTTCTATTAGAATAGGTAGCGACCTGGAGCGTGGGGGTGTTGGGGGTTTCAGGGACAGATGGCAGTCATCCTGAAATAGGTGGGTATATGGGATGTGTTAGGGTAACTAGGAATAGGAGTAGGAGCATGTATACCAAATGCTAGAAGTATAGTAAATAAATTTTATGAATTTGAAGTGTTGGTCAAGACATCAAAGGCAGATATTGTTGGGATAGCAGAGACGTGGTGTCACACAGATATAAGGAATGCTGAACTGGAATTTGGGGAGTACAATGTGTACAGAAAGGATAGACAGGATAGAAAGTGAGAAGGTGTTATGCTGTTAATTAAGAAAAACATAAAATCAAAAGAAGTGCATCCAGTTGATATAGATGAACAGTGCACTGTTGAGTCAGTTTGGTGTGACATAAGCACTGCGAAAGCAACAATAAGAGTAGGAGTGTGTTATAAGCCTAATGACTCGAATGAGTACAATGAACAATTGTACAGAGAAATAGAGCGGGCTAGTAAATCGGAATGTCTTATAATGGGGGATTTTAACTTCCCAGATATTGACTGGAACTTGTAAGTTGGTCACTCACACACTAGTCAGACTTTTGTGCTTTTATTGGATGATTGTTTTCTGCAGCAGCATGTTCGAGAGGCAACCAGAGAAAGTAATACTCTTGATCAGTGATCATTCGTGTATTGAGAATTTGCAGATAAAGGAACCACTATGTGGCAGTGATCACAGTGTACTGATGTGGGATTTACTTAAATATTTAATTACCATCAGGGCTAAAGGAAAGGGTTTTGCTTCCGTACAGTTGAGTACAGTGGTCTCCGACAGTTTTTAAATTCTGTGCAGTGGGATAAACTGACGATGTTACCAACAGTAAATTCTAAGTGGGAAGCATTCAAGGAATTAATCGTGGATGCTACTAAAAGTTTCATACCTATTAAGAAATATTGTTCAAGGTTTAGGCCTAAATGGTTATCTAATGAACTAATGAGACTCGTAACAGAGAAGAAAAATGCAAGGGAAGCATATAAATTATCAAGCGACTCAGAAGCCTATGGCAGATATAAGCTAGTCTGTAATCAGGTCACAAAGGAAGTTAGGCAGGCGAAATCAGATTACGAGAAATCCTTGGCAAAAGATGCTAAGAAAAACAGCAAGGATTTCTTCGCTTATAGAAACACTAAAAGGAAGGGGTTGAATCGGATTGGTCCACTTGACATCGATGGTTCGACTGTTGATGATCTACATTCACACATGAGGAATTATTAAGGTTTGAAAATGGCAGAAGGTTATCAAATTGTAGCAGGATACTTAATAATTTTGTAATAACTGAAAGCAAAGTGGAGGAGAAATTGTCGAAGTTAAACATAAGAAAAGCACCTGGGGTGGATGGGATCTATCCAGTTATATTAAAGGAGGCGGCAAAGCAACTAAGCAAACCCTTAACCATAATTATGAGAGCATCCTTGGACTCAGGGGAGGTTCCCACTGACTGGAGAGTGCAAATGTATCTCCAATTCAGAAAGGGGGGGGGGGGATCGAAGGGTGACACGAGTAATTACAGACCAGTTAGTTTAACTTCTGTTCCGAGTAAAATAATGGAGTCACTGGTTAAAGATGCATTGCAGGATCATCTAGACAAGACTGCAGCAATAATTCAGACACAGCATGGGTTTGTTAAGGGAAAGTCTTGTCTGGCAAATTTGATAGGATATTATGATGTGGTTACAAAGAAACTGGATGCAAAAAATAATTTTGATATCATATATTTGGATTTCAGGAAAGCTTTCCACACTGTTGTGCATGGAAGACAATTGTACAAATTGGAGCAGAATGGTATTAAGGGTAAGTTGCTACAATGGTTAAGTGGGAAAATACAGAGGGTGGTAATCAATGGGTGTTGCTCTTCGTGGACTAATGTTATTAGTGGTGTCCCACAGGATTCGGTGTTAGGTCCACTGTTGTTTTGTATATTTATCAATGATATTGATGAAGGTATATCAGGCTTAATGTCGAAGTTTGCAGATGATACAAAGGTTGGCAGGGTTGTTAATGACAGTAATGGCAGTGTGCTACTGCAACAGGATCTAGATAATTTGGGCAGATGGGCTAAGAAGTGGCAACTGAAGTTTAACCTTGACAAATGCAAAGTACTGCATATGGGTGGAAGTAACCCCAGAGAAACGTACCAACTGTGTGGTACTACACTTAAGGTGGTAGAAAATGAAAAAGACCTGGGAGTAATTGTGCAGTCAGATATGAAGTTTTCTGAGCAATGCAGACAGGCTGCCAGGGCAGGTCATGGGGTTTTGTCAATGATATATAGGAATTTTGCTAGAAGGGAGAAGGAGGTGATTGTCTCTCTCTGTATAAGGCAATGGTCAGGCCACACCTTGAGTACTGCATACAGGTCTGGAGGCCTCATTTTAGGAAGGATGTAGCTTTAATTGAGCGTGTACAGAGAAGGGCAACAAGATTGGTGAGGGGAATGAAGGGATCATCTTACCAAGAGAGGCTTAAGTTCTGCAAATTGCAGTGGCTGGAGACTTGGCACCTGCGCGGTGATCTGATTGAGGTATATAAGACCTTGAATGGGTTGAGCACGCTGAATTCTAATGGGATCCTTCCACTTGTTCAGATTACCAACCTAAGGGGTCATAAATTCAAATTAAGAAAAGACAGATGTACGGAAATTTGCCTTTAGCCAGCAGGTGGTTAATTGCTGGAACAAACTTCCATCTGTCGTTGTGGAAGTTGATAGGTTGAATAAATTTAAGGAGGAACTGGACAGGCATTTGGAGGCAATGGTGTGATTTTTTTTTTTTTTTTGGCTGATGCTGCATAAGCTCATACACTTGCTTTCTTGCATCACATGCCACTACTACTACTATAAAGTCAACTCGTGTCTTAATCCGGCATGCAGCCTAGTTAGTATTAATTACAGAAAAGTGTACTAACGTATAGTAGTTAACTATCCGTTAACTCTCGGTTTTACGAATGTGCTATATTGTTACTTTCGGCTTCTAAGACATAGGGCGATTTTTAAAGGTATTTATAAGCAAAATAAAGTACGTCTTATAAGCCGACAAAATACGGTAATTTTTTTGGAGCAACCATTTTCTTCTAACTTTGTTAACTGATTGCGAACAATGAGGGGTAGATACTGCATTCTTTCTTTTATCCATTCTTCCTTTTAATTTGAATTTTAAATCATTTATCTCTTCAAAAACTTCCATAATTGTCGCCTTCAATATGGAGGCGCCTCCGTGGCCAGGTGGGAAGGAGCGACAATGCGTAGCACACGCTTCTTGATTAGACCGGGGTTCAAGCCCGTGAATCGAAATCCACCAAATACGGAGGATACGGAAAGGTCAGGGAATGACCACCGTCCGCATATTCTCGGAGCAATATGGCCTTAGTTGCTAATGCTCCTAAAAAACCAAAACAACAACAGCCTTCAATATTTTTCAATTTTGGAGAAACCAAATTCTTCTTTTAATTCACCTTTAAGTCTACAGTATCGTTTCTTCGACACGGCGGGTAAATCTGAAACTATTATTATTATTTTTTTTTTTACTTAGAATTTTTATTTAATATTACTTTCATTTTAAAAATACAAATAATCATAATTCAATAGATACACATTTGTTTTTGTTTTCCAAAGTTACGATGATCATGCGAAAACTGCAGCCAACCTCCAGGGGCTCTCCTCTGGTGAGTATGGGCTTGGCACACCCAGGGTCCCGAGCTGGATATTATCATTCTTCTCTCTCTCTCTCTCTCTCTCTCTCTCTCTCTCTCTGTTGGTGATTCCTTTCTACTTCTTCTCTCTCTCTCTCTCTCTCTCTCTCTCTCTCTCTCTCTCTCTCTCTCTCTCTCTCTCAGGGTAACTCAGGAATTTTTTTTTTGGCTAGTGCAGCATAAGCCTCAGGCTTCCTTGCACCATAGGACTAATAATAATAATAATCGAACCTGCTAACCAATCACAATGACTGTATTATGTGGTCAGTCAGCGCCATCTATGAGACAAAAGATATCGCGAGGATGCAGAATAAAATAAAATAAAAAATGCAAAATCGTTATTCATGATATGAGTATGAAAGCTACATGTCTAATCCGGCCAGTTTGAAATGCGGGGCAAACGACTTAAATCCGGGACTGTCCCGCATAATCCACAACGTCTGATCACTTTACCTTACGGTGCTGTGATTTGCTGTAATGCTTTATAGCCGCCGATGCCTCAAACCTTCCCACTAAATTTACTCCCATTTTATAATTTACAGTAGAACCCGAATAAGAAATTCCAGCATAAGAGGTTTTCCCATGTACTAGGTTTGGTTTCTTAAGTCCCAATTTCATCTCTATATGTTGTAATGTTTTATTTTCCCGCGTAAGAAGTTTCCCGAGGAAAACGTTTTCCCTCATAAAAAGTTCGTGATAAAGAATGCACAGTGTATTATTACAATGACGTTTTCCCACTTAATAAGTTTTTTTAAATATAGAAATGATTTATTTTTAATATTAAAAACTATTAAACAATATAAACATTTGGTAATCGAACAAGTTAGTGCCAAGCAGCATATGTTCATAGAAAACCACCGAAGTAGGTGAAATGGCATCTTTTTTGATATTCATGTATCTCGTATTGTGAATGCCTTCACAACGAGTTGCCCTGATATTGCACTACCTCCAATAAGCAACGCTTCAGCAATGGAGAAGACTAATGTTACTTATTCTCGGCGGGCACCATCACCCAGGGGTGGTGGAGTGGTAGTATCTTACAAGAATCCATTGTCGAAGTGTTGCTTATTCGAGGTAGTTCAATATCAGGGCAACTCGTTGCGAAGGCATTCACAATATGAGATATAACAGAAACGATGCCATTTCACCTACTTCGGTGGTTTACTGCGAACTAAAATGATGCTAAGCACTAACTTGTTCGATTAGTGAATTTTCCGTAGTGTGAGGCTTTCAGCGCTAAAACCTTTTTAGTAATGCGCAGAGTAAAATATTTATAAATTCTAAAATAGTACAGTAAAAAGCATCTTTAACTTACGTATATGTATCTTTTCATTTTTATTTGTGTAGTTAATATTTCATACCCTTAGATCACTTTCCCTTCTAAGAAGTTTTCCCGCACAAGAAGTTCTAAACCTCCAGTCCCTTGGAAAACTTCTTATCCGGGTTCTACTGTATTTTTAAAACTTTATTGCACTTCCAACTGCCGGGACAACATACAATTATCGATGAACGCTCTTTACAGTTATCTGACAAGTACTGAGCAGACTAGTTTACTTGACTTATGGAGATGCCGACAGATGGTGACAGTGTCGAGGGAAGACGGAAATTATGTTCCAAAACAACCGGCGCAATCTGTTCCATGTAAATGGTATGCGCTAGAGATATTGCAAAGTGGAATCAATTGATGGAATACCTCACTCCACACGCAGGCGCAGTAATCAATGATATTAAACTTAAGTTTGTAATTCATTTAATGTTGAGCTCAGCATGGAGCAGAACCTCCTTTGTGTTTTTTGTAGACTTGGCTGCCGTATTTGTAGGGGGTCAAATTCCACCAATCTAAAAATATCGCGTGGTTGTCTAGGAATAAACTTTTACCACGAGTACTATTGGATTTGGGCACGGGGCAAAACAGAACACGGGGAGGTTTTATCAACTTACCAAATGTGCTAATCGGCAAGACAATTTCCTCTAGGCTAAGAGGTTGATTTGTTTATAAATCTTCGGTGGATTATTGCTCAAAACCAGGTGGGTGAATTTTGTATGAAGCCCAATCCAGTTTTACTGTCTGCCGAACATGCATCCTTTATATATATATATTACTATTTTATTATTATTTTTTTTTTTTATAGTTGCAATATATCTTTATGTAATTTCAGTTTCAAACTTGCATATTTTCCATACAGATGTTCTCTAATAAACGTAAAAAGAAGGCAGACTCGTGCCTTCTTTCTACATTTGTGTTTTTTCGGGTTTCAAAGTTTGTGTACAACGATCGTTTTTAAATACACAAGTATCTTGCAGTTATTAACAAATGAAGTCTACTTACTTTGCCATAACTATATTTGATATTCACTGAGCTCCGGGCAGTGTCGTAACTAGAAAAAGTGGACACCAATGCAAAGTTTAGTGTGGGCCCCACTGAAAATAGTTGTTTTGGTAAAAATAAAAAATCCTTAAAAATTTCCCTGGAAGCAGCAGCAGCTATGCTAATACTATTTCACCTCTATTCACTACAGTTGCGTTTGTGCTGCGCGGCTAGCTAACAATAAATATGCTTTGTGTAAAAAAAAAAAAAAAAAAAAATTGTTCGTAGACACAGTAAATTTCATCATAAACATAACTAAAAAAGGGGCTCGCATCTGGTGAGTATGGGCTTGGCACATCCAGGGTCCTGAGCTGGATATCATCATAAATAAATAAATATTCTGTTTATACTCCGGCACGACAACCAAGTCAGTAGAGTTTACAATAAATCGTCAATACAAATATTTATCGTATTTATTATTCACGGGCTTGAACCCCGGTCCACTCAAGGAACGCGTGCTATGCACTCTCGCTCCTGACCACTGGGCTACGTCAGGCATCATGATCATTCTCTTTCTTGGTGATTCCCTTCTACTTCTGACTCTCTCTCTCTGGGTAATTCAGAATTTTTTTTTTTTTTTTGGCTGGTGCAGCATAAGCCTCAGGCTTCCTTTCACCATATAGCTAATAATAATAACTTACATTTTTACTCAATTTTTTGTTTTTTTCTGTTTCGGGTAGGAGATCCCCTTTCGGTAGTGGGCCCCAATGCACCGCACTGGCTGCATTGGCATAGTTACGACACTGGCTCCCGGTTTACGAACGTCTCATCTCGAACTATACACAACTTCAACCATATTACCCATTTTACTTTCAAAAGAAAGTAAAATGGGTTATAATGGTATGTTTCAAATGTTATGCGTTTAACATGCACGTACGTGCATTTTAAATACAGTATATCATATTATTAAAAGTATATTTTTGGTGAAATGAAATGGCGCACACGTGATGAGCTACAAATTACCAACGATATCTCTTGTTAGATAAAAGCGATTTCTGTTTAAACTATCTTTTTATTTCGAGCGGAAACTGCTTGCCATTCCTTCCTAAGTTATTCTATGTTTCCAGTAATAAATAAGCAGCTTTTTATAATTTTATTGCAGCTGTAATGAGAAGAGTTTCAATTAGGTTAGTTACACAATTTCACTTGTAGGAAGGGGGGGGCTTGAGTATTAACTAGTTGTAAACATAAGCTAGGGAAGTGTTAACTTCTGCGATTGTCTATTTTATTTTTATTTAAATTATGCACTAACAATTTAAACAGTATCTGGGACAAGTTATTAGCTGTAATAATGATAAATGGCTGGAAGTCAAGAGAAGAATAAATTTTGGATGGATAGCATTCAGGAAATATAGTCACATACTGAGGAGCAATATCCCAGTTTGTCTGAAACGTAAAATAATGAATCAATGTATACTTCCCACCATGACTTATGGAAGTGAAACTTGGGCACTCACCAAAAGAATGGAAGAGAAGCTAAGACCTACACAGCGAAGAATGGAACGAATTATATTGGGAATCAGACTGTTAGATAAGAAGAGAAACACATGGATTAGGCAGCAAACTCAAGTAAAGGACATTCTTATCAAAACTAAAGAACTAAAATGGTCTTGGGCAGGACACATAGCTCGAAGACATGATGACAGATGGACTAAGAAAATAACAGAATGGTACCCAAGAGGAGCTAGAAGAAAACCTGGAAGACAAAGGCGGAGATGGATAGATGAAATTCATGAGTTTTTGAGTAGTAAATGGATGGCCAGTGCTCAAAACAGAAGGAACTGGAAAGTTGCTGGAGAGGCCTTCATCCTGCAGTGGATTGAAAATGGCTGATGATGATGATGATGATGAATTTAAACAGAAAACTGCTCTCTATTACCCAACTCCAAAGTCGTTATGATAAACTTCAGTGATGTAGTGATTTCTGCCTAAGTAGTCCACTTCTACTGTAAATTACAATAAAGATATTATTTCTTTTCCTTTTTTTTTTTTTTTTTTTAACATTCTCTCGTTCTATCAATACACCTAGGGGAAAATGGCTTCCCATTTAAGAACTATTATTGGTGTAGGTTTTACTGTACCTAGTTTGCAGTAATTAAATTTACACCATACGATGGAGGAATTTTCTTTTTTATTAATTAAATTAAATAAATTTTCATTATCAAAGTCAAGGCGTAATAATTTCAAAGTTTTCTCTATATTTGTAAAAGAAAGTTATGTAAAAAAGTAAATTATATTCCATATAATCAAGCAGATTTTTCAAAAGAGCATAGTCTAAATATTATCAGCATCATCTTTCCCCTCTTCATCATTAGTGTGCATAATCATGAAAGGAAATTTTGTTTCAGCTGTTAAGTTATTCGATCGTAATGAAATTATTCTAATAATCATTTTGCCTACCAATATTAATGAGACTAGGAAAATCCTACCTTTTGCCTGGAACTTCTTTATAATATGTTAAAAGTCTGTTCTTTTCTTAAATATAATGCCAATCTATTTCGTCTGTCTGACCCAATTCTTCGGTGGTGTGACAAAATCCTGTAACATAATAGTAGATGGAAGAATTAAACTTAAAGGTTATCAACATGCACAGTTTAATAACTATACAATTTTTAAAAAATCTGTTTATACCCCAGAACGACTATATAAAGGTCAGCGGAGTTTACAAGATAGAGAATACACAGCAATCTCTTAGAGAATACTTAGCAATCACGTGAGCTCGAACCACTGCCAACTTAAACGCATGTGCTACTGCACTCCCACGTTCGTTTGTTAACTAGAGCATCCAAAGGTTCAGTTTAATCCCGTCATCCCTTAAAAGCATTGTGTAAAGTGACCAGACGTCCAGGATTATGCGGGACAGTCCCGGATTTAAATCGTTTGCCCCGCATTGGACATGTAGCCTCCATACTTAATGACAAACATGATGCAAATCATTTGCATTATGTTTGCGGGAAACCAATGGTACAACGGAAAGGGTTTGGGTATTAAATAAGTTGTGGACATCAGAAGGAAAAACACAACTGACCGTAGAAACGCTGAAAGCAGTGTTGCCAATTTAGCGGTTTTCCCGCTAGATTTAGCGGAATTGCTTCAGGTTTGGCGGATTAAAATATGTAATAGCGGATAGCGGGTTTTTTAGCGGAATGAGTTTAAATGTAAAAATTTAAAATACGTTTAGCATTTTATATATTTTGGCAATGTAACATTTAAATTAAGAAATATTTATTTAACAATATAAATATTTCATAATTGAAATGTTTTATTGATATACATTGTAAAAATATTAGGGATATCTTATTTAATAGTTTTTTTTTTTTTTCCTTATAAAGCGAAGAATCGGTTTTATATTATTAAGGGATCCCCTGAGGGGAACCACAACAATTTCAATACATAGTTACACTCGCGATCAAACGATATGACCGTTGGTTCATAGCTTTAAATTGTTGAATCAAATCTCAAAATGTGGAAAAAATTCTAATGAATTAGCCCCACCTTTTTTTGAAACCGCGAAGGAATGCCATTGGATTATTTTTCTTCGTCGTAATTGAATCATCTGGAGAAACAAAATTATAGCGATGAATAACCTCATCATGGGTATAATTAATGTCTCGGTAAAGATCTTTATATGCAGGCCATCCATCACTAATGATTCTTGTGCCTGACAATATTCTCTTTCTTATAATTGATAATAGAGTTGTTTTATCTCTATTTTCTACCGGAACGAAAAAAACATCGTTTGGTAATTCTTTCGAATGCACCAAAAACCCATTGTGTTCCTATTAGTCGTCCTCTATTATTTTATTATTAGTTATACGGTGCAAGGAAGATTGAGGCTTATGCTGCACCAGCCGAAAAAAAAAAAAAAATTCTGAATTATTCAGTGAGAGAGAGAGAAGTAGAAGGGAATCACCAAGAAAGAGAAGAACGATGATGATATCCAGCTCAGGACCCTGGGTATCCCAAGCCCATATTCACCAGATGTGAGTCCCTGGGGTTATTATATATTTTCTTTTGAAAAATGCTGATTCATCAATTTCAACTTCGATAGGTATTCCATTTTCTGAAATCCCCCTAGTTAACTATCTTAATCAATTATTGATATCATGCAGATCTCCCTCAGATCTTTGCATTTTCCAATAACTGTTTATTTATTTATTTTTTATTGATATTTAAATCAAGAGCAATGTGATCTTGAGACCAATCTTAGGACCAGAAGCATAGAAATAATAAATTTTGAGATTACGCTAATGTACTATCATCAAAAAATGATTTATGTCTAATACTCTTTGTTTTACGGCAAGGTTTCTTACAACCCCATCTAAACATATCAGTTTTACATTTACTTTTTGTTAACCGCATTTCAAGTTTGCAAACTTCACCAAAAGCTGTACTTTGCAAAATGTGATTTTTTGCCAACCAAGAAATCCAGTGATTAATATTTTGTCACTGCATAAATTCATCAACTCTGTTAAACGGTAGTTGTTATTTTTGACTTCTTCCTCAGCATTTGATATGCAAATTGGAGGTTTTTGTCTGGACATAATGTAGGGTCTTAAATTTTTTTATGACGCCCATTAATAGGATTTAACCCAAATGAAAATTTAAAAAGGTGGCGTGTTAAGTGTTAAAAATAGCGGATTTTGAGCATGCGGTTAGCGGGAAGTATTATTAAGAGTTGGCAACACTGGCTGAAAGCAGTACTTCAAGTTAAATGTAATTTTGGTAATTCTTGTGAAGAATTTTACGAAGAAATATCAAATAATGAAGAATTATTAAGAAAAATTCACTTAGCGGAAAAATATATTTAATTTCTCTGTTTTTATTGTTAAAAGATGTATTTTTATTATTATTATTTAACAGAAAAACCTAACCTTTTTTCACTAAACAAAAATGAAAATCAATTAAAAACATGACCCCTCCAATAAGTATTTTTCCTCCTTCTAATTACAGTACTGTACAACCATTTTTCCCAGTTCACGTCCTTCACGCAACCTTCTGTTCGTTACGTAGCGTCGGTCAAGGAATATCGGATAGTGCCAATATTACATCTTGTACCCGTGTCCCTGTGGGTATTCTTATCAATGGTTCTGTAACTAGTTGCAGGGCGGCCTCACAGAGGTAATGAAGACTTTAAAAGAGTTGGGCAAACTAAATGCTGAGGGCATCTTTACTCTTTCTCAGGTGACTTATATAAGGGGCGGCGGCGTCGAATTAAACTGAGTATGATAATTGCACACCAAACTGATAAATTTTGTCTTTAGCGAAGGAGTAGCTAATTCCCAACTAGCCTTTCGGAAATGAGGAGTTGATCTTAAATTTAATTATTTTATTTAAGTTCGTTAAACCGAAGCTTGTTTTACCACAGCTTCTGTTACGTATTACACGTAACTCGCATCCCTCTTCTCCCATTGGCTGAATAAATATCATTAGGAGGAAAATTATTTTAAAGTATAGAAAGACACGCATTCATGGCTTCTATGACTACCGCCCTTCAAAAATACAGTATTCCATAATCTAATGTATTCATTCTCTCTGTGCTAACTGCTCACCCAGTATTGCATAAAAATCCAGTGCCGAAAATCAGGACATGCTGAGAATGGATATAGAGGTTAAGATTGGAGGGAAAGATTGATAGTATCCTACACACTGATTTGTTGATCGATTTCCGTATATTTTGGGTGTCATTAAGTTACATAAAACAGATAGATTCCCATTAAAAAGGATGATGCGAATACGCGGATAAGAAAATTTGTTTTTTGTATTCACTTAATGTACTGTATTCCTAAACAGCACACATTCTCAATGTGCTTTGCAGCCAGTCACGCCTAATGTAATGAACGGTAGAACGGCTGTCTCATAGGAGCCAGTCATTCTAATCTGACCCAGTGATTGAGGTCACTACAGATATTTAATTAATGAGTGCTATGTTGAACTGCTACTCCGATTAGTATTTTCGCGTTATAGTTATGAGATCATTAGGTGAATAGAGTAGGCAAAGAGGGCTTTAAGCTCCCGTTATTTATGCAAGAATAAAGCTTTCAAACTTGGCTGTGATGAGTCGATGAAGAGGCGCCATTCAAGTGTAATGTATACTTTGGAAAAGAACCGCAGTGATATCATGGCAGCAGTAGGAAGAGTAGACTGCTTACTGTAAAGAAATGTCACCAAAACTTGGATTCTTTTTCGATGAGACTCTTTGGCGTTCTTCTTAACCAAGTGGTTTTGTAATATACTTAGGGAAGGCCGTTACGTAGTTGTTTTCCATTAAGATTATTACTATATTTAATACCACTCTTATATCACGTGAAATTAATAATATAGTTTATTAAGCTATTTGCATAAACTACTCTATACATTAAGGTGACGTTCAGGTATCTTACCGATACCCACCATCAGACCATGTTGCTGACACACTCCTCTTGCCGATGTTCCCAGAACCTGATGTGCATACCTAGGAGTTGTGGGAGCATCGGCAAGAGGAGTCTGTCAGCAGCACGGTCTGATGATGGGTATCGGTAAGATACCTGAAACGTAACCTTAATGTATAGTAGTTTAGGTGAATAGCTTAATAAGTTATATTATTAATTTCACGTAGTATAAGAGTGGCATTATATATAGTCATAATCAAGTGGCTTTGCTTTAGTTTTGAGTCGAGAAGGCTAGATCTCTAATGAGGTCATTCAGCTCTTCATGGATAAATAGCTCCGTATCCAATGGCTATTTGTCCGATGCGTACTCGGGATCAGCTGAAGTTTTCAGCTCTCCGCCAATCACACTTTCATCACATTCCATTTCGCCTTCTAGGTACAAGAAGTGGCATACCGTCATCGTGAGGAATTGGTCTCATCACTGAATCCAGGTTCGGATAAACAATCTTTTGCTTATTCTTCGCTGAGAACCCAGTTTTATTCATGTTACAAAAGTAAAAATCACAATCGTGGTGTTTCGGCTCCCTCCATATCATGGATATGAAAGATGGCATCGACTTTTTCCTTTTGTTCTACCAGCTACGTAGTCCATTCGAACAAGAGGCACAAATAATATATGGTGTCCACTACTTATTCTGGTACTAGAGGACAGCCAAATTACAACTGGTAAGTTTACCGAATACCCGTCATGACCGTACGGCGTAGTGAACTAGGAAAGAGCAGAACACACACAGCAGAATTTGTTGGGGTGATTTTCACTTTCGGGGTATAACGATGAATGTGTTTCAGTAATTCACTGGATCTTACCTATAACAATTCATAATAAAATAATTAAATTATGAAATTATTGTTATTGATACAGATATATCAAACAGTTACGTAAATATAAATGTATAAACAATAATAATAAATAAATAATTATTATATTAATGTAGGTTCGCTGAATAGGAGTGGAACAGGCATTCTGTGTGTTATCAGACAGTCTAAAACACTGTCTTCCTATTTCTTTATTCCAATATCTTTCTATTTCAGAAGATTTAGGAGAAGTCCGGTTGGCCTGCCTCCTAAGATCAACTCATGCACACCTTCTCGATGATAGGCCCTGTTATGTCACTTAGGTGGCAACGAACGTGTAGAGTGGTTCTCTTCAAGACGCCTGGTCAGCCTGAAGAGGAAAAGACCAAACCTTCCAGCACATGACAGTAAGACGAAACAAATGGCCCTCAGTCCCCGGCGGCTTTCACTCCCCCTATTATGGCAGCGAGAGGATCAGAGTGGAAGCAGAGGGTGCTAAGAATTTCTGGGTACGAGCAGGATGCCATGAACGTAAACTGAACTTGGACTGTTGCAACGTAAGATCGCTCATCGGTGAATACAGGATATTCACCGATGAGCGATCGGTGAATATCCTGTATTCACCGGATATCAGAGCTGGAAAAGGAATTAAAAAATATGAATTGGAATATCATCGGTTTGGCTGAAACAAGAAGAAATTAATCACTTATAGGTTTATCAAATGGAAATCTGCTGTACGCCAATGGAAACAGTGAAAGGAGTGAAGGTGGAGTTGGCTTTCTGGTCCATAAAGATATAAAAAACAAAAATTTGGAATTCAAAAGTACATTACAAGGGTGTCAAGACTACTACTCAGGATTTCTAAGAGGTATAATCATTTATGCACCAACATCGAGCCATGACGATGAAGAGGTTGAAGAAATGTATACCGAAATTGAGTCTTCTAGATGAACAGAAAACTCACTACACTATCATTATGGGGGACTTCAATGCTAAGGTTGGAAAGAGACAAAACAACGCAGAAAGGGGAAATATAGGAAATTTTGGAATTGGTGAAAGAGGTGAAAGACTTGTGGAATTTGTAGAATTTCGAGGAATGTCAATAATGAACACTTTTTTCAAGAAAAGGGTGAACAGAAAGTGAACATGGAAGAGCCCAAGTGGATTAACAATTAATGAAATCGACTTCATCCTCACTAACAGAAGATATATCGTGAATGATGTTACTGTCCTAAACAAGGTAAATGTTGGAAGTGATCACAGAATGGTAAGATGCACACTTGATATAGATGTAAGAAAAGAAAGGAAAAAACTGACTCGAGTAAATAATACAAAGGTCTTTGAGATAACAGAAGAAGAGAAAGAGCAGTATGTACTTAAGAACAAGTCTGAGCTTCTGCAGACAGCTCAGGACCAAGTTTTCGACGAGGAATATTACAACTTTCTGAAAGTGATAAAGCCCAAGAAACCTATACGTAAAAAGAAATCCAAAGAAGAAAAAAATTAGTCAAGAAACACTTGTCATGATGAACCGAAGACGACAAATGAAGAGCAAGAAAAACACTGACAGGGAGAAAATTGAGTGTACTGAGTTATGCAAAGCCATTAGAAAGAGACTCGGAGAGGAAATAAGAAAATTTAACACAAGAAAAGTAAAACAAGCATTAAGGGAAAACAAAGGATTTCAATCAGCAGTCAAGAGCAGTAATACAGAAAGACAAATGATACTGAAACTGAAGAATAACTGTGGTGTACTTATAAATAGCAGAGAAGGCATAATTCAAATAGCAGAAGACTATTATAAAGAGTTATACAAGGAGCGAGGGCATGATGCCAGCAGTGGGGAAAGATGGATCGCAAATTAGTAACACATATAACATACCTGATATCCTTCCTGATGAGGTAGAACATGCGTTGAAGAAAATGAAGAATCAGAAAGCCCCGGGGGAAGATGAAGTTACTGTAGAGTTGTTAAAATTGGGAGGAAGAGACATGACACAAAACTGGCAAGGCTCTTCATAAAATGAATTAGAAAAGGTGTGACGCCTAAGGAGAGGAATAATGCAATCATAGTTTTGCTGCATAAGAAAGGAGATAAATCAGAAATTGGAAATTACAGACCAATTAGCTTGTTATCCCACATCTACAAGTTGTTCACAAGGGTCACTACTATCAGATTAGAAAGAATATTTGATGAGAATCAACCGAAAGAGCAAGCTGGCTTTAGGACAGGATTCTCAACTATGGATCATCTTCACGTAATGCCACAGCTAATGGAGAAAGAAAATGAATATAAAACACCATTATGCCTGGCATTTGTGGATTATGAAAAGGCATTTGACTCCATACAGCATGAGGCAATGTTTCGGGCACTGGAAAGACAAGGCATAGATATCCCATTTGCATCTTCTTGGCCTAAAGGGGCACTAGTGAAACACTTCTACACTACAAAGCGTACCTCTACCTGGATGCAGTATCCCCAACGGATTGAAACTACAAATAATGAAAGTCTAAGTTTGGGGAGGAATATTCCGGTTATACTGAACAGGACCTTCTTAAAGGTTCAAACACCCTCACAGATGCTTGCCAGCGACATGATTACTCACCACTAACGCCTGAGGGAAGACATATGAAGACTGAGGTGAGAACTACCTCCAGAACGAACCATAGACGATTGATTAAGGCCATCAGAGCTCCAACAAGGGCATACATCCAAACTTCTTTAATGTGCGCAATTTTGTATCAAAATACTAGAAGTTTGAGAAATAAACTTCAGATAATGGAAATTCTTCTCTTGTCAAGGTTGTATGACATCATTTGTATCACAGAGACATGGCTGTCCCCCAATGAAAAAGACCTAGCATTCTCTCAACACGCTTGCTTCTCGGGCGTTTTTGCCTCCAGGGAACGGATGACTGGTGGTGGTGGTGTAGGCATTCTCTTCAACACACAAAAATTCTCACTGACTAGCTCAGCCACTCTAAAAACAGAACAGTTTGAAGCAGCAAGAGCCTCACTCAGCATTCAAGGCCACAGACTTGACGTGTGCACAGTCTACATCTCCCCCCCACAGTAAAGAACACTTTACAAGAGATCTCCAACTGGATAATTAATCAATGCCACCCTAAAGCAACATTACTTGTGTGTAGAGACTTTAATATTAGCTCAGGCCAACACAGTCTTCGCAGCTTGTTATCTTCTAATCTGGCTGCAGTAGGACTGACCCTCCAGAATTTTTTCTCTACCAGAGGCGCTAACGTGTTAGACCTAATATTTGCAACAGACACCCTCACCGTTGACAGCCAACCTGAAACAGCCTTCATGTCAGACCATCTACCAGTAGCCCTCATTCTTCCAATTACTTCCAGGGCATCCCGGCAACATCAGGCACCAGTTAAGAAGACAGTGATTAGCCCCTCTCTCCTCAATCAAGAGAATTGCTGCTTCGCAGCATCCATTTTTCCTTGGGAAGCCCTAAACCAATATCATCCACAGCTCGGGCAGCACTTTCTTACCTGCTGGCTGCAGTCTATTGCTCGAACTGCATCGTCAAAAACAGTTTCGATCTCCTGTCTAAGCAAAGCATGGTGGACCCAAGATCTCAACCTTAAATTTCAGAATAAACAAAGACTACATGCAAAATGGAAAGCAAAATCAGACCCATTAGACAGAATTGAATACTCAAGAGCCCGTGTCCAGTTCAATAGAAGCAAATCTGAAGCCATTAAAGCCTACATCGACAAAACAATCAATATTGGGAAGCCACCGTTTAAGGCAAGGCATGATGAATTCCCTCAACAACTTAATCCAATCGAATAGCTAGACTACATCACAAGATTTAAGCCAAAATCAGCGTCAGACCTAAAGACAATTCACAACAGTTGTCAGCAAGGTATCCTCGCTTCCATCATCATCACAAAAAGAGAGCTTATCCAGGCCATCAATGATATCCCACCAACGTCTTGCACTGGATATGATGGGGCCCCCCAATTCATTCTTAAGAGCGTTAGTGTTTTCATCATGATGCATTCCTAGGTATCTTTAATGGAATCCTCACAACGCAAAGTTTCCCAACAGCCTGAAATCAATATATTGTCCGACCAATCCCCAAAACACAAGAAGCGACATCAATTTCACAATTCAAGCCAATAATGAAAGCCTCATGTCTCCTCAAAGTCATGGAGAAGTGCCTTACTCCCATCCTAACCAACCAGGTTCTGCCATGTGAATCACCATACATTCACTATGCCTTGAAACGCAGGCCCACCATTACCAACCTACTGCAAACCACCAACACCATTCTGGGGGCTCTACAAGATAGGGCTGAGATGGCAATTGTTTAACTGTATATCCAGTCTGCATTCGACAGCATAGATATCCAGCCTCTTCTGCAACTTTGTGAGGATGGATACCAGATAAAAGGCAATATACTGGAATTCTTGAAGTCGCTACTTACGACCAGGGTCCTTCACTTGACGGTGAATAAAAAATCTTACACAAGGAAAGTTTGTGTAGGTGTATCCCAGGATGGGGTTCTTTCAAGGCTCCTCTTTACGGCTGCCGTCCACCCATTCCTGTGCCAGCAAACAGAATTTATCAGTTATCCAGACGACTTGAAGCGCCTCTATCGGATCAACGAGACCGCCCGACCTGATTCTGTTTCTGAAACCATTATCAACAGCCTTAAGAATCTGATTACATAATTGGCACAGTTTTCTCTTAAGATAAATCCAAAAAAATCTGCACAAATGGTATTTTCACTCAAATCAAACTCAACGCAACTAAACCTGAAAATTCATGGAACCCCCATTACCCCAGTCATCAAGCACAAAGATTTCGGCGTTATATTCGACCCTAAACTCAGTTTCAAACACCATGTTGCAGACATTCACAACAAGGTCTGCAGATCAAGATGGCTTGCCAAACAACACCTCCTTCATGTCACAGAGCCCGAGTACACTCTCCAATACATATACAGTGTACCGGTTTCTGAAGCCAGTCATCACCTACGGTTCAGAAATCTGGGCGTTGGCAACGAAAACCACGCTAAAAACCAATGCAACTGATGAGTACTGGCTTCTTTGGTGGGTCCTCTTCAAGCATAATCTGCCACCACTCACACATACTTCAGATATCACCCAACTTCTAAATTACAGAAAAGTCTCCAAACGGATATTCGCCCTTCGCTTGCTTGTGTCAATTAAAATGATAGTGGGCGAAGTCAATACGCCAAATTTTTGGCAGATGTTCAATTGGAGGATCCCACGAAACCCTTAAGAGCCCTGCCTTTTTTTCAGTCTGTGGCGTGGAGGCTCAGGATAGGGGATAGGTTCCTGCCCATGGACATGCTCCACAACGTCCAGGAGATAGATGTGGACTACAAAAAGTTCATAGAGAACAAATCGTACAGAAGACGCATCATCAGGGAGCAGCTCTCGACTTCAACCGAGTGACTACCATCGTCTCTTCATCGCTTTTCATTTCACATATTAATATTAATTTTATATGAAAAATATGTAATTATATATTTTATGTCCTAATATATGTTTTATGTAATTTTTCTTGCATTAGTTATTTCATGTTAAACCCCTAGCATTGTCGCTGTTGTGGGTATTATTGCATCAGGCAATCATGTATCCAATCACTGCCTGCAATAAAGATATTAATAATTATGATTTTGAAGAAAAAATATCAGAATGCTACCTCCTTTATTAGACTAGACAAAGACAGTAGTAAATTGAAAATTGAGAAAGGAGTTCGACAAGGAGACAATATCTCTGAAGTTGTTTACTGCTGCCCTTGAGGAAGCTTTCAGAAGATTGGACTGGTCGCAAAACGGAGTCAATGTGAATGGAGAGTACCTAAACCATTTACGATTTGCAGATGACACTGTGGTCATAAGCCACGATCCCAAAGAATTAGAGGAAAATCTTAAGAGGAAAAGAATTAAGGAAATTAGAGAAATTAATTAGAGGAAAAGAATTAAGGAAATTAGAAAAATTAATTAGAGGAAAAGAATTAAGGATTTTGGACTGAAGATGAATTTGGCTAAAACAAAAGTAATGATGAATAAGTATGCCACAGAAAGGGATATAATGATTGAAAGAGCAGTAATTGAAAAGGAGGAGTCATATACTTATCTGGGACAAGTTATTAGCTGTAATAATGATAAATGGCTGGAAGTCAAGAGAAGAATAAATTTTGGATGGATAGCATTCAGGAAATATAGTCACATACTGAGGAGAAATATCATAATTTGTCTGAAACGTAAAATAACGAACCAACATATACTCCCCACCATGACTTATGAAAGTGAAACTTGGGCACTCACCAAAAGAATGGAAGAGAAGCTAAGAACTACACAGCGAAGAATGGAACGAATTATACTGGGAATCAGACTGTTAGATAAGAAGGGAAACACATGGATTAAGCTGGCAACTCAAGTAAAGGACATTCTTATCAAAACTAAAGAACTAAAATGGTTTTGGGCAGGACACATAGCTCGAAGACATGATGACAGATGGACTAAGAAAATAACAGAATAGTATCCAAGAGGAGCTAGAAGAAAACCTGGAAGACAACGGAGATGAACAGATGAAATTCAAAGAGTTTGTGAGCAGTAAATGGATGGCCATTGCACAAAACAGAATTAACTGGAGAGTTGCTGAAGAGGCCTTCATCCTGCAGTGGATTGGAAAAGGCTGATGATGATGACATGGGCGGTATAATCAGTCTCATCATGTTCATGTAATCGGTCTCATCACAAAAACTAGACGTGCTTCGCGAAAACAGATTTGTCTAGTCCACTTTTTTTTTCCCCGATGGAAAATACTTGTTTACCTGTATCATTAATGTAATCAATAATAACACATGCCATATAAATATTTTAAAAAAGGCACAGCCACAAATTATAACATTCATTAAATTTGTAAAATAATTAATATTAATTATTATATATAATTGTATGTTTATATAAAAAAGATAATTTTTAATAATAATTCATTTAGATAACAATACTCGTCATGTTTTTAAAATAAATTATAAATTTAGTTTTTTTTTTAAGTCTAACTTGCATTAGTATCTACAATGAATCGGCGCCTGTTTCAGGGCCACATCTGCCACGCCCTATTTAGGCTCCTGCTTATCTTTTATTTGATGTACAGATTAAAATTTAATTATTAAAAGTAAGGACGGTTTTGTGGGTGACCACTGGCACCGCTCACAGTTGCACAGACACACACACACACTCACTGTACTACTAAAAGTAAGTGGTATATTTATTTCTTACTCAACCCTAACCCAAATAATATTATTAGTTTTATTCATGGCGGGGTTGTATGAATATCGTTTTAGGAAGGGGGGGTCACACCATCGTAAAGTAAAGGTTGAGAACTTTTTAGATTAAAGTAACCTGCCTTCAAAAATCAGGCGCAATGTCGTGTCGTTAATGTTTCTACCATGATATTTAGAATTGTAGTACTTTATTTAGAAAGCATCTGTGTCCTTTATTTCTCAGTTGCACAGCTACGTTTTAACATTATGGATAAGAGAAGGTATTTAATCCGCAGCAGGACTGAATCAAGATTAGAACGATTTAGAGATAAAGGACAATGAAAAGTCTCAAGGAAGCGAAGCCCTTTTGTTGTAGACTATTTCTTTAGTTCAACACTGACAGCTCCACTCTATTCGTTTTAGCAGCTAACTGGGATTAACATATGAAAAGTCTCAAGGAAGCGAAGCCCTTTTGTTGTAGACTATTTCTTTAGTTCAACACTGACAGCTCCACTCTATTCGTTTTAGCAGCTAACTGGGATTAACATAATCACCAACGAGAATTGAACCTCTGCATGTACGTAATACTCTGTGGACTTAATGCAGATGTAAAGATGTATCTAAAGCATGTTGTAGACAGGCATACTGCATCTGAACGTGCTTAAATGAACTGGTAATAATGAGGATGTGAAAGTTACGCATGATGACGCATTTAGCACGAGTACGTGATACACATAGTCCTATGAATTAAGGCAAAAAAGATGTGAGGAACAAATGGAGTTGATAAAGAATGGAAATTAAAGTCAACTGAATTAGCCAAAAACAAAAATTCGACCTAGAAATGTAGATTTTAAGAAGAGGAATGAAGTAAAGAACCAAAAATTATTTAATAAAATGATATATTCGAATAATGATATAGCTCTAATAATTATCTGATAGTTAAACTTATCTCGCCTCCCCTCAGAAAAGGATACAGAGTTCAAAAGAAACGATCATTTGAAAATCAAATAAAATTTCAGTAAAAACTTGACAAACTATTTTTTTAGACACGTGACAACTACTTTTCTAACTGTAATACTAAAATATACTGCTAGGTAGAGGAGCAACAAATTATGTTATTGGGTTTTTTTATATGCATCAGCAACTTAGATCTATTGCACTATTGTGTATTGGACCTATTGCACTATTGATGGGACGATTTGCATGTTATGCGGGCTGAAAAACCCGGAAAACTCATGGGGAATCCTACCCCCAACCTGAGATCGGCCCACTACAGCCTCGATAATAGGACTAGGAAAAGCAATTCCTCCAGTCATTCACGTGAATTGAACCCAGATCTCTATCTTTCTCCAAACGAGTGACGAAACCACTATACCGTCACAGAAGATATGGATTTATGAAAGTGAAGTTAAATGTAGAATGTTTCATTGGCTCTGGCAGTTATTTTTCTGAACGTGAAGAAAACTAATTCTATCCAGCTAATATTTTTCGTTTCCGATTTTTAGACATAGGATCGCATTGTATTTTTCCTTATTATATGACCAATAACTCAAATTTTGGAATATCTGAACTGAGTTATTTATTTTCAAGTTCGAGAATTATTTCTCTTCACAGAAGATATATTCAGCGTAATTCAGAAGTAATTAAATCCTTTTAAAACTGTATAACATTTATTTGTTCAAGACAAATGAAGTATTTGTCACCTAACAACTCTACTCTGATACAGTTATTGCTGGTGTATGTTATTACTGCTAGCAATTAATACATAGGTATTCTCTGCCTATTTCCATTTGCACTCGCTGCAACGTGGTAGGTTATGACAGCAGAAACAGCCGCTTTGATCCTAGTTTTTAAGTGCAGCAAATTATTGCGAGTAGCGGGTTGAACGTTTTTCACAAATCCCCCAATAGAAAAAAAAAAAAAAAAAAGCAGCGTGTGTAGGTACCCAATGCAAAGTGAATCTATGGCGGTACTAGAGTAAAGCCGTTTAAAATTTTTGAAAGGTTTGATCGAAACTTACTTATGCTATTTATAAGTTTGATGTTAATCAAAATCTTGAGAAGCAATTTTATTAAAGTCCGCATTTTATTCTTGCATAATATTACTACCCGCTTTCTTGCATAATATTACTACCCGCTGCTTACTGTATCGAATCAACATTAGTGACTGAGTTGGCGTCATTTAGGAAGTGACGTTATTTTCATATCTTAGAACGAACTTACTCTACTGAATCAACTACTTACTCTACCTAATCAATGTTAGTGACGGCGTTAACGCCATTTGCGTCATTTAAAATCTAACAGCACCTAATAGGAAGTGACGTCAATTGCGTAATTTCCGTAAAAAATAGTTAATCAATTGCGTCATTTCCGTTAGCGTAAGAAATTTTCGTTACCAATCGATTTTACTCTAGTGCCGCCACAGCAGTTAAAATTAAAATCACATTTTAATTTTAACTGCTGCAGTACCCATCGTCGTACAGTGGAAATCGAATGAAAAAGTTGCTTGTTTTCGTCTGTTTTGTGTGTACGCGTACACATACGCACACATTGTCCTACCATTAATATCTAGACACCCCTCCACTGATAGTTCGTCAGACAACCATAACTATGCTCGTTGGCCTTTGAGGAAGCAGTAGTACAAATGTGCACATGTAAGATGCCGAAATCGACGGAATCAATAGACCTGCACAGAATGATTATAACAGGCTGCCACATAATTGGTCTGTATGTGACAGTCAATGACACTGAAGATACCATACTTAGTCAATGATTGGTGAACGGAAGCGGACTGGTGCTGAAACTAAGAAGAAACAACCCGGAAAACTACCGAAGATGACATTAGAACCTGCAAAGAATTATTGCTGGGAACGCAGGTCGACGTCGTTGCAGAGCGTGTGCGCACACAGACCCTCAGTGAGACAGCTGGGACCAATGTCAGCACCAACACAGGGCTGTTATATATGGTTTTTAAGAGCATTAGCAACTAAGGCCATATTGCTCTTGGAATATGCGGTGGTCATTCCCTGATCTTTCCGCATCCTCCGTATTTGGTGGTGACGGGCTCGAACCCCGGTCTAATCAAGAAGCGTGTGCTACGCACTGCTGCTCCTTCCCACCTGGCTACGGAGGCGCCTGCCAACACAGGGCACTGCATGATAAGGGTTACAACAATCGTGTCAGCAGTCCACAAGACACTAATCACCCAAACTAATGAGAAACGCCGCTTAGCTTTGTGTAAGAACCCTAGGGTCCTTACACTAGGCTCTTGGACCATACACGAATGGAAAGTTGAACTTTGGAGTGACAAGTCAAGGGTAGTTGATCTACCAGTCGTACCCGCCGGACTGTATCGTCACAGCGAATAAGTTTGGCGGCGGCAGCATGATGGCTGGAGCTGTTTATCATAGTTTGGCCTGCCCACTGGTTGTTTTTGACAACATAATGAATGTTGACTTCTACCTAGACGTCCTGGACATAGTGTGTAGTGCTTGGGATCAGGTAGCACCGGTGGTTTCCTACATCTGGACCATAAGAACAAAAAAAATACGGTATCACTGTAAATTCCAAAAAAGTATTGTATCCCCGTTCCAGATCGTGGTGGACTGCTGATCTTAACAACAGCTTCAAAATGAAACAAGTCCTACATAAGAAATGGAAGCATACAAATGACAGTAAAGACAGAATCGCCTTTTCCCGTGCCAGGGCCCACTTTAATCGAAAGAAAGCTGACGCAATCCAAGTGAACCTTAACCGCACTTTGAGGAAAGGAAAGCCATTCTATGCTGCCCCACATGGTGGATTCAATCACATGCTTGATCCTCAAGAATGGCTCAAATACATCGCCAGATTTTCAAATACAACCACAGTCCCATCTACAGTTGTCCAGCCTGACTATGAAAACCCTTCAGATGTCCTAGGGACTATCCAGATCACGGAACAGGAGCTCATACGTGCCATCAATTCCCTTCCCACAACAGCCACTGTTGGGGAGGATGGAATTCCACAATTTATGATCAAATGCTTAAGCACATTCATCATAGGCCCTCTTCTCTCGATCTACAACAGATGCCTCGCTGAGCATTATTTTCCACCCCAGTGGAATAAATACAGAGTGTACCCCATCCCCAAAAACCAATTTGCCTCAAACGTCAGCCAGTTCAGACCCATATCAGTTGCCTCTTGTCTGTTAAAAACTCTTGAAAAGGCTTTGCTACCCACAATCACTCAACAAATCCTCCAGACGAAACCACCTGAAATCCATTATGCTATCGCAGGAAAATCATCAATCACTAACTTGGCAGCCACCACAGAACGCATTCTCTCAGCATTCGAACAAAGAGCTGAGCTAGCAACCACATACCTCGACATAAGCGCAGCCTTTGATGCCGTGTCGATTCCGGCCTTGCTCCTCCTACTTAAGGAGAATTTTCACATTCGAGGTGATATGCTGTGCTTTTTGGAATCACTTCTCAGTCACAGAATACTTATTCTCCATCGGCAGCAACATACCCTATCCTGCGACATTACTGCTGGAGTACCGCAGGGGGGTGTCCTGTCTGGTGTCCTGTTCACAGCCATCATCGTGCCCATTATTGCCTCAACGAATGGTCTCCTATGCTATGCCGATGACTTCAAACTGCTGACTCCAATTAACCCTGGCGACGACCCCGCCCAGCTTAGCAACAGGATCAATTCCCAACTTAAGGATCTAGAATTGTACCTGGCAAACTTCAATCTAAAAATCAACCCTCTGAAGTCTGCTCAGGTTATATTCTCCCTTAAATCCATGCCGACAGTACTCAACGTTTCACTCGCAGGGGTACGAATACCAAACGTACCCTCGCACACAGACCTTGGCGTTCTGTTCGACCAAAAGATGTCCTTTGTCCACCAGATCGACAAACTCAGTACCAGATTTTCTCGTCTACGGTGGATCTCAAAGCAGCAGCTGCTACACGTCCGACATCCTGCCACTGTTAAAAGGTTCATCACCTCAACCGTCTACCCTGCCATTCTCTATGGTGCAGAAATATGGGCCTCTGCTGCACATACAAACCTTAAGCGGGTGTACACTGCTGAATACTGGCTACTGAAATGGGCGAATAACAAGCTTCGGCTACCTCCCGCTACCACAACTACCATGATGGCACAAGCACTCGACATTCCGAGGTTGAAGTTCCTGATCGTTCAAAAGAGGCTGGTCTTCACAGCCAAACTCATCTCAGGCCAAATATCATCTCCAAATATTTGGAATGCTTGCTCTTGGAGGATTCCACAGCCAAGCCTAAGGTCGGTACCAGCACTTGTGGCTCACCACAACAGGCTTGTACTCACCGAAAGATTTCTGCCCAAGCAGATGCTCGCTGCCCTCAACCGTGTGGACGCCGACATCGACACCATAATAAGTAAAAAGAAGGACAGACACAAGTTTATCAAAGCTCTTGAAACCTGAATCACTGCCAACTTGTATTTGTTTTTCTTTATTTGTGTTCAGCTCCTTGTTTTGATGATGTATTTGTATTTCTTTTTGCATTTGTAATCTGTATTTTGTAGCCTTTTGTATGTGTTCGCTATATTTTGTAGCCATTTGAATTTGTACTTATGTTATCTATATGTGAACCCCTGGCGCTCGTCGCCGTGATGGGATATTGTGCTGTAAATCTACTTCACAATAAAGATTTATTTATTTATTTATTTATTTATTTATTTATTTGTATGTGTAAAGTATTGTGCTGGATTCTGTTGTCGTGTTCTGGCAGTTGGTTACAAGGCCGCTGGTGAGATCCTACGTTGCCCGCACACATCACTTGGAGGTAGCCAGGCTGCCCATTATTCTCTGGTTGGTCTCTGTCAAGGTCGCTTGTGCTTCCTGGATAGAAACCAAATTTTAAAAAAAAAGTAGAGTGCTGGGAGGGGGGGGAGTACAGGATGTATGGAAGAGGGGTGAAAGTAAGAGTGAGGAGATGTAGATGAAGGCGTCTCCATTGGTTAACAATGGAGCTTTAGTTCCACCAGGCGAAAAGGAAGGGAAGGGGGGAAACCCCCAGGGATAGGAATAAAAAAAAACACAGATAGGAAGCCGTCTGTCTGGTGGTATCTGGTGGATTACAGTGGTTCAAACCACTGTAATCCCATTCTGTTCATCCCAGACAATACAAGTAAGACCTATACTTGTATCAGCAGGACAGTGCTCCATGTCACACTGCTCGCGTTGTGGAGGACTGGTTTGAGGACATCATCGCCTTGAGGGCCGGATGGTGGAAAATATCGGAGGACATTTATAAAAAACTGGGAGAGTGAATTCCACAGAGACTAGAGGCTGTCATAAAAGCTAAAGGTGTTTCGGCACACGTTATTAGTTTTCCTATAAATAAAGGTTATTTATAGATACGTGTTCGGATATTAATGGTGCAGTTATCTACCCTTGTTTAAAAATCGGAAAAGTGAATGAAAGAGGAAATTATCACTGCGTCCCTTTTCGCAGTCCGATCATCTCTGTTCCAATTTTTAAACACGGCATGGGGGGGGGGGTTGAATACAGTGAATATGCTACACAGGCAATTTCGCGGGATAGCAGATACATCTCCCCTATACCCTTGTTTAAAAATCGGAAAAGACGATCAGACAATATCAAAAGGGAAGCAATGATAATTTTCTGTCTCATCCACTTTTCCGATATTTAAACAACGGCATGGGGAAGATATATCTGCTATCCTGCAAAGTTGCCTGGATAACATATTCACTATATTCCGAATAAGGTATTCAGTCATCTGTTTATGTTTCTATGATTCCTATGTTTTTGTTTCTACAGTAGAATTTGTGAAACAACTTCATCATCCTTTTGCCATAACGAACTTGCAAATAATATTTACCGTATCAGATAATTGCAAATAATTAAAAATATTTACCGTATCAGACCGATAAAAGTCGGAAATAAAGTAAAAGCGTTGATACTCGCACAGTATTTCGGACTTTCAATTAATGCAAACTGACAAATCCTAAGATTCAACAAACATGCTTTCGTAAAATTCGGAATTTCGGGCCTTTACAATAACATATACATATAAACAAACTAATTAATTCTCTTTTAATTTTTGATATTACGCATACAGACAAACACTTAGCAAAGGATGGTGATAACCCAAAGATTCTGCGTTTTCAAGAAACGGGTCAAGGCACAAATACTGATAAGCTGAGGGTCATGTTGCCTTCCACGTGATGTTTTTCAGTAATCCATAGTTCTAACTGAATTTTAAAGCTGAGTATGGCAAATAATGAAGCGATTTCTTCAGTTTACATTGCTTCCACCGTAACATGCAAATTATATAAACATAATTTTGACATCCTAGTTGGCGTCTCCGAAATGGCATCGGAGGCGCTAACTACGGATGTCAAAAGTCTGAGAAGTTTATAACACTAGTTTATAACACACTGTAGCACACTAGTCGAGATACAATACATTAGAATATTGAACATGTGGCATAAGCTTTGTATTAGACTCAATGCCCAGATTATTCTCGTTCTTCAAACAATGATACATTCGCTTCTTGAAAATTCTCTAAGACGGAATTGAAGGAAAGCCACTATTAGTAAGGTCAATTTGAGGGAATATGGACCTTAAAAACATATTTCTTAAATTTAAAATTTTCAATTAGTGAAATAAAACTTTTCCAATTGGAGAATTTAGCGGATCAGTCAGAGAAAAATCAGCTTTTCTACTAATGTCGACCGTAAAACTTAGGGCTGTTTTTTCCAGGTGCAGAGAAAGAAAGCTGGAGAAAAACTATCTCTGTCCAAAATCACCAAACCTTAACTTCAAGAGGTCCTCACCACAGTGCTCAAGGAGACAGCCCATCATCAATCCACAGTCACAGAGCCATTGAGTAATTGTGCTCCTTGGAGCACAATTACTCAATGGCTCTGTGGATTAATAAATAAAAACATAATAAAATTATATTTTATATAATAAAATATAAAAAAGTATATTAATATAATAAAATAAATAATTAATAAAATAAAATATATTTTTATAAAATATAAAATATTTTATTTTATTAATTATTATTTTATTATATTGAAACTGAAAATAATAATAATTATTATTGTTATTAATAATAAAAGGAAAATAATAATAATAATAATTAAATAAAAATAATAATTATAATGAACTGAAAATAATAAATTTTATTAATTATTATTTTCAGTTCATTTGGTCACGTACTGTTGGTAGCCCACATTTCCATAGTGAGATTTCACATAATTCGTAAACGGGTGCCATCTGGGGGCACCACTAAATTTCTTGTGAACTGGCTTGTATTTTCTAAATTATATTAGGAATGTTGCTTCAATGTTATATATGTGTGTGTGTAATGGAAATTAAATCAGAAGTAGTAGTATAAATGGCATGTAATGCAAGAAAGCAAGCTTATGCAGTATCAGTAGAAAAACAAAAAAAAAATTCACACATCCATTCCCTCTAAAAGTTTTTCCAGTTCCTCCTTAAATTTATTTAAGCTTTCAACTTCCACAACTACAGATGGAAGTTTTTTCCAGCAATCAACCATTCGCTGGCTAAATGCAAATTTCCGCACATCTATTCAACAACGTCTTTCCTCAATGTGAAATCATGCGCCTCAGGTCCGTAATCTGAGGAAAAATCCCATCAGCATTGAGCCTGCTCAAACCATTCAAGGCCTTCTACGCCCCAATCAGATCATGTCGCAGGTGCCTAGTCTCCAGCCACTGCAATTTGAAGAACTTAAGCCTCTCTTGGTAAAAGGATCCCTTCATTCCCCTCACCAATCTTGTTGCGTTTCTCTGTACACGCTCAAGCAAATCTACATCCTTCTTAAAATGAAGCCTACAGACCTGTACGCAGTATGCAAGGCGTGGCCTGACCATTGCCTTATACAAGGAGATAATCACCTCCTTTTCCCTACTATCAAAAATTCTGTATATCACTAACAATGCCCCGTGACCTGCTCTGGAAGCCTGTCTGTACTGATCAGAAAATTTCATATCTGACTGCTCAAGTAATCCCAGGTCTTTTTGATTTTCTACCACCCTAAATGTAGTACCACACAGTTGGTACGTTTCTCTGAGGTTACTTCTACCCATATGCAGTACTTTGCATTTGTCAATGTTAAACTTCAGTTGCCACTTTTCTTCCCATCTGCCCAAATTTTCGAGATCGTGTTGCAGCAGCACACTGCCATTACTATCATTAAAAACCCTGCCAACCTTGGCATCATCTGAAAACTTCGACATTAAGCCTGATATACCTCCATCAATATCACTGATAAATATACAAAACAAGTGGGCCCAACACCGAACCCTGATGTACTTCACTATTAACATTAGCACGCTAGGCGGCAGCGTCCATTGATTACCACTCTCTGTCGTCTCCCACTCAACCACTTTTATCCATTTTAGCAACCTATCCTTAATACACGGGTGTGCAAAACTTAAGGACCAGCACTAATTTTAAAAGTTACAACCACAAAATCAAACGAAACAGCCTATGGAGATTTGCATAACTGTTCTGTAGAAAGTTGGCCGTTCAGTAGAAAGCTGGTGCACATGCAAAAATTTGTATCGTGATGAGAGGGCTCACATAAACAGATAAAAGCAGCTGTTCAGCAGTTATTATTATTATTTTTTTTTTTTTTTTGTAGTTGTTGGCGCATCAGCTTCTGTGGCCATATGCACCTCCCAAGGTTTTGCAGTGCTTCGATCCAAGCCTGAGGCGGGATTCGAACCCGCGACCTTTGGGTTGCTAGGCAGGCACTTTGCCCACCCGGCTAGCCCTGTCGGCTCAGCAGTTATGTGCAAATTACCAAATGGTGAGCACGATTGTTACAGACGTTGATTGGTTCCCTACAGTGCTACAGACAACGAAATGGCCAGCAGACAACATCTGGATGACTTTACCCGGGGTCGAATTATTGGGAAGCTCGAGGAAGGTCGAAGTGCGAGGAGTGTGGCTGTAGAGATCGGTATCGATGAGCCGTGGTCGTCCAACACCTCGCCGGCGGTTCGTGGGTTTCCTCTCCTCTGACCACTTTCGGTAGATACTAAACACGGCTGACCGTGAGCATCCCACCAGCCGTACCATTTCGGATATGCTCTGACCAGGTCGTCTGGCCATTACAATTTAGCCTTTGTCAAACTCGCTTAAGTCTGCTGCCTTTCCCATCTGAAGAACAAGAGTAACACTGATTAACAGAACTGAGTATTAGGTGTTTTTTATACTGTGTACCCGCGCACGCGCCGTAGTTCACCTGCAGTTGCTACGATTTGCATAACGACTCGCTGGTCATAATGTTTTGGCTCATCGATATATATGATATCAAAATTATTTTTTGCATTCAGTTCCTTTGTGACCACATCATAGTATCCAATAAAATTTGTCAAATAAGATTTTTCCTTAACAAACCCATGCTGTGTCTGAATTATTACTGTAGTCTTGTCTATATGATCCTGCAATTCATCTTTAACCAGTGACTCCATCTTTAACCAGTTACCCCGGAATAGTAGTTAAACTAACTAGTCTGTAATTACTCGTGTCACCCTTAGATCTCCCTTTGTGAATTGGGGATACATTTGCACATCTCCAGTCCGTGGGGACTTCCTGTGAGTCCAAGGATGCTCTCATAATTATAGCTAAGGGTTTGCTTACTTCCTTTGCCGCTTCCTTTAATATAATTGGATAGATCCGATCCACCCCGGGTGCCTTTCCTATATTTAACTTCAACAATTTCTCCACTTTGCTCTCAGTTATTACAAAATCATTAAGCACCCAGATAACAGGGTGGTCATAACAGTTCCTCAAGGAATTATGTGACTGGAAGAAGGACCCAGATACAGTTTGATAAACTGTTGGCATTTTCCTCCCTTAATAACTTCTAATCTCTGTGAATGTAGATACAAAATAATCATTCAGATTGTCAGCTATTTGAGCAGGATCATCAACAGTCGAACCATCGATATCAAAAGGACTTATCTGATTCATCCCCTTCCTTCTAGAGTTTATATAACTAAAGAAGTCCTTGCTGTTTTTCTCAGCATCCTTTGCCAAAGTTTCTCGTAATCTGCCTTTGCTTGCCTGACTTACTTTGTGACTCGATTACAGACTAGCTTATATCTGCCATAGGCTTCTCTGTCGCCTGATAATTTATATGCAACCCATGCATTTTTCTTCAATACCACGAGTCTCATTAGTTCATCTGCCATCCATTTAGTTCTAAACCTTGATGGTTATCGGTATGTTGCTTAATGGCACAAGGGCTGCTAAGACCATATTGTGCTAAACCTTGAACAGTATTTCTTAATCGGTATGAAAACACTAGTATCTTCCACCATTACATCCTTGAATGCTTCACATTTGTAATTTGCTGTTGGTAACATCATCAGTTGGCCCCACTGTATACAATTTAAAAACTGTCTGAGACCACAAAGCAAAATCCCTTCCCTTTAACCCTGATGGGAATGAATAAATAAGTGGAAATGAATAAATTTTGTAACATTTTAAAACAATTAATTTATTGTTTAAATATAAAATTTATGTCATTTCTTAATACATACATATTAAGAAATGACAACTTACATGACGCGCACAATATATTAGTACTCTTTAAGAATTATGTCGTGAAATATTTGGTTATTTTTTGTTTGCATAAAAATGTTCGCATTTGTTTAAACACTCAAATATATTTTCTGGCACATTTTCTTCATACTGAAGGTCGTGACGCAAATTTTCAAACGCTGCCAACATTTAATGTTTCGAAGGTTTAATATTGCCTTCGTTGTCCTCATTTTCATCTAATCATCGTTGATATTGTCACTAGTTCTTTGAATACTATCCAAAATGTTGGGGTCACTTGAATATTCAGCTCCTAAATCATCGGGGTTGTTTACTTTTGCCTATTATCAAAAGCTTCAGTTTTTCATTACCAGCCATATTTGTACCAACCAAAACTGTAATTCTCTCCTTACTATTTTTACCACCTAAACATTTATCACCTCTAAAAGTTAAGTGTCTTGTTTGGCAAACATTTAAAAAATAGACCTGAAAAATAGATTTCATCAACGTTGAATGTCTTTGCGCTGGTAGTTCTCCATAATTTTTTTTTAAAATTGTTTCTTTCAAATGAGCACAGTCTTCGATTATAACTCCACTTTCACCAGAAATAATTTTCTCGAGTAAGCCATGGCGCTTCTTAAATTTGTCCAGCCAAACAGAACCGGCTTGGAATGTTTTATGCCCCAAAAAAAGATGCGTACTCCATAGACTTTTCTTTTATTAATGACCCTGATATCGGCATGTTTTGGTCTCGAATAAACTTCACCCACTTAAAAACGGCTTCATCTATATCTTCGTACAGGCATAATTTCGGACGCTTCCAAATGGGTCGCGTTTTCTCAAACAGTTTGAGAATCAAAACATGGTTTTTTCAGAATGGTTGACACACTACTGGCAGAAATACCAAATTTTAAAGCGATTTTATGTCCCTATTAAACACCTCCACCTTTTCCACTACATTCAAGGATTTCCTCTTAGACATTGTAAGGTTACTTGCACAGCAGCCAAACAAAGCTGATTTAGGGACCACTTGTACCTGCCGTGTAAACAGGGACAGGTGAAATTTAGGGATGGTGTGGATGACTCATTTCTGCGAAACAACAGATGAATTTCGGGTGTAAAGAAAAATCACTCTCTCCTAATTTTCTAATAGCGTGCTTACAATAGAAAACAGGTTGACTACAGCCAATGTCCATCTCGGGAATATGCCTTAATCTTTGCCAATGGCTGTGGACACAGAAGCAGTTGACCAGCGCGACTTCTCGGTGCAGTAAAGGCGGTTGTATAGGTTTTACAGGCACCACTAAATTGTGGAATGCTCTTAAGAATTAAACCCTTTAGCTCTTAAAAGCTAAAGTGATTAATTCTTAATCCTTTTAGCTCTTAATTCGTGGTTTCTACAGTATCTATTGCCACGGGTGCGAACAATGCATACCCAGGTCTCTCGAAATTAGTTCATTATGTGTAGAGTGTGTTTAGTGTCAAACGGCACCAGTGACTTCCTCCATCTCCGCGTAGTATACATTGTGGGTGCGGAACAGAACACTGTCAATGCCAAAGGTTTAAAAGTGTATGGATTTTGTCCATGTGTAGTGTCGTGTACCGTCGTTCCTCTGGTCATTTACCCGTTGGGACCCAACGTTGTCCACACCCTGGTCTGCCTCCGTGGAGGCAGACCAGGTACACCAGTATTATAGTTATTTACTCTGGCAGGTCCTGCCACCTAATTTCCTGAGATTTCAGTGGCAAGAACCTATTAAAAAAAAAAGGGGGGAAGAAATAGGGTTAGCCGAGGTAATTAAAAATTGTGTTAAGTTTTTGAGTGTGGAGTACGATTACTACGGGTTGGTTTGAACACTAGTCATGTAAATTTTTAAGAGAGAGCAGGGGGGTGAGACTGAAGGCTGGGGGGAAACAGACAGAAATATGGGGTCAATAGAGAAGGAGACCCCAAGGTGTCAGTGGGGCAGGCCGATGCCCCACCAGAGGGATGGAGGAATCAGCGGTGGAGGAGACAGAGAGACCGTCAGCTCCCCCCACTGGAAGGAAATGGGAAGAAAGGACCATGCAAGGGAGCATGGTTTTGAGAACCAAGATGGCCTTGATTTGGTGGGCACTTTTGGGACGATGTCCTGTTTTTCGTGGTGATGATGACGTAGTGATTGGTTGGTTTGCACTTTTGTTGTTACAGCCTGGTTCTTCCAGGGTGTGTGATTTCCTTGCGGCAGGTTGACCAGAGCTTAAGACTTTATCTAAGGTGGATCCAGTAGGTCAGGTTCAGCAGGTGGCGGAAGTATCCGGCGTCTATCAAACATCTTTTGGGAAAATTCAGAAAAGGCTCTGTAGGTGATTTCATCCTCCAGTAGGTAATGCTCCTGATTTGTAGGTATAAAATGAAGTTGGGTAACAAGTAAACCACAGAGATCTTCGTACAACCCGCACTCGTACATAAGATGGTGCTAGGACTCCAGAGAGCCGCAGGCACACCTTGGGTAATCAATAATTCCCAGAAGATTTAGTTTGCAGCGGATTGCTCCGTGCCCTGTGGTAGGCTGTATCTAAGCCTGGGGAGAACCAGGACGAATACTCTGGATATGTAGTTTGTACACTTGACAGGAACTTTCGTGTAATTTCTCTATTTGTGGAGTCTGTCCAGTGTTGTTGCCAGATGATCATCAGATGGGTTTATAGTCTCCTTTTCTCCATGGATCGGTTATTAGCAGGATCTGTGGTAAAGTTCATGAATGTAGTGCTAGTTCCACTGTTCAGATGATAGAGCATGTCCATATGGGCAACCTCCAAGTCTAGGGGTAGAGCCCCAGCAATCACCTGAAGTGCATGAGTTGACACCGTGTTACAAGCACGTGTTATGGTCAAAAGGATCGGTCTTTGGATTATGCCCAGTCTTCTCCATTTCACTGCTGTTGAGGATTTACGATACCAGGCACCTGAGGTGTATGTGATGATCGGAATGAAGACTGCCTTGTAGAAGAGCGCAAGGTTGTTGCTATTTGGTTTTTCAGGAGCTTTAGCAACTAAGGCCATACTGCTCCGGGGATATGCGGTGGTCATTCCCTGACCTTTCCGCATCCTCCGTATTTGGTGGTCACGGGCTCGAACCCCGGTCTAATCAAGAAGCGTGTGCTACGCACTGCTGCTCCTGCCCACCTGGCTACGGAGGCGCCTGAGAGCGCAAGGGTGCGCCTCCTCAGTTCCCAGTCCAGGCAAGTGACCCTGGCGACCATTGCTGTGTACTTTTTTATTTTTCATAGATTTTGTTGAGATGAGAGACAAATGATATTAGTTTGTTATATGGAAATTTTCTTCGTTATACGGGAACTATTTAAAATGTAATGACCAAGGGGAAATCAAAAAAAATCGTTAAATAGAAAAATTCGCTACATGGAAATTCGTTAAAGAGAGGTCCGACGGTATATACATTGAGTGTATAGAAATCATGGGATACCTACCTAGTAACGAATAGGCCCACCTTTCGCCGGGATAAGGGCAGTCACACGGCAAGGCATTGACTCCACTAGTACACGAAAGCATTCCACAGGTATTTCCATCCATGCTTACTGCACAGCTGTCTATAATTCCATCGCATTCCTGGGTGGAGGATCTAAAGCTAGAACGGACCACCTTTCTACAGCATCTCAAAGATGCCTCACAGGGTTCATGTCCGGTGAACGAGAAGGCCATTCCATGGTGGTAAAATCTGCGGAATGCTCTTTGAACCATGTTCTAGTCACCACGGCTGTGGGGAGGCGCACTGTCCTGCTGGAAGAGTCCATTGCCTTGTGAGTGCATGATGACCTGCAAGGATGGACACGTAACCTGGACTGTTCAGAGATCCCAACGTGTGCCAATTGAACAAGCCCCAGACCATTACCGACCGTCCAACTGTCTAAACAGTTCCTTGTTGATATGACGAGTGCATAGCTTCGTGCGGTTCCGCCAGAGCTCACCCTCTCATCCGCTCGAAATAACTGGAATAACAAGGTCTCCTGGTCCGAGACTCATAGGATCAGGAGACCCGTTTTTTTAATGGTAATTTGTGCCACTGTCGCTCTCCGGTTGGCTGAAACAATGCGAGACAAATGTCGACGGCCACGCTCATCCACCACCTTTCTCCGCCCACAGCGCTGTCCACGATGAGATGTTATTGTGGAAACGGCGTATTTCCGATACACTCTTGATACTGTCGAACGTAGAGATGCCGTGTACCTATATACCTGCCAAGCAGTGGGTTCGTCCCCTAGCGAGAGGGGTGATAGTGTCGCGTTGCCCAGGAACCCCATGAATTCTGTCCTTTCAGTGTGTACACATACACACTTTTTTTAACGATACCGGAGAATGTTATACGGGCTGAAGAACAGGGAGTACATCATTAGGGGTAATTCTACTCCCTCCGCCTAAGAGGAAATAGGATTAAATTCAGCACAATCAAGTAGTCAACGGGAATCGAACCCAGATCTCTGTAAACGAGTGGCAGACAGCGATGTACCGTGCCGCCTAAACTGCCACTTGTAGCTACATACAGTATTATTAAAAATAAATAAAAACATTATTACTTTATTTCTTGTAAAAAGGCATTTTTTTAAACTTTCTTATAGGGAATTAATGCCGCTCCACAACCTTCCAGACATTTTACTCGAAATCCGATACTGATCCCATCGGGGATCAGAGTTCTTAAATGTCTCTTCAATCGGACCTGTCAGCAGTTAGACGTGAGTGAGACGAATCTAATGGGAAATACAATTCATTTTCTACTAAATCAAGACTTTGAACAATGCATATCCTTATATTTCTTGAGTCTGATTAAATAATTTGACCGTAAAACAGCAATAATTGCTTTACTATTTATACGCCACTCTGGGACAGCCACAGATGGTCAGAAGTGTTCGCAAAGACAAATGCAATTATATTATCGTATTTTGCAGTACCAGTATTCGAACACACGCTTATATAATGTACTTGAAAGTGCATTATATAGAGTTTTTCGGGTACGTTAATATTCAAATAAGCGATGATTACAAGCCAGTATTGCAACTTTCACATATATACTTCATTCTCGGCCTATTTTCCTCAGGAACTGTGCCATAACTGCCGTACCCATGTAAAATTCAGATGGAGAAATTTTGTTAATGGCCGTTATTGTTATTTGTTTGTTATTTGTTTTTTTTTTTTTTTTTTTTTAGGAGCATTAGCAACTAAGGCCATATTGCTCCGGGATATGCGATGGTCATTCCCTGACCTTTCCGCATCCTCCATATTTGGTGGTGACGGGCTCGAACCCCGGACTAATCAAGTAGCATGTGCTATGCACTGCTGCTCCTTCCCACCTGGCTGTTAATGGCCGTTTCATCTAGCATTTACTCAATAAACGTTAATCCGTGGGCTGCCTTTACCAGTAACTAGTAATGCGTGTTATAGGTAATTAATGACAACCTACAAAAACAGTGCAGTCAATTATTATTTTCCAGTTATTTTGTGCAACATCCAATTCATTTCTTGTAGGGTAAGATTTTTTTTTTTATTTATTATTATTTTTTTTTGTTGAGTTGTAAATGATGAGGAATGCAGATGTCTGCCAAACCATCTGAAACACTTTCGTTGATAATTTGGTTTCTGTCCAAATGTAAAAATTTAGGTCACAATTTAAAACGGTTTGAGAACACCCAACTTTTGTTGTTTGCTGGCAATGAGACAGGTCATTTGTCTTAACGTGGCAGAACTGGCTGACGTCTGGGTTATTGTATTTATTTAGATCTCACTGTGTTGTATATAACTAATTTGATTAGATGCTTTCCGTGCAATCTTTTCACTGCCTTGAAGGATTTCAAAATAACGGTGCTTCATTAGTTCTGCTCTTACACAAATCTCTTATTTTCATTTTTCATCGCTTACTTTTGGATATTTCTTCTTCGAAATCCTACATTTCTGTTCATTTCTTTCAAGAAATTTTGTATAGCCCAGCTACAAGAATAACATCCAAAACTTTAACATAGCTGGAAAGGCACCAACTTGACTTCGTGAGAGCTATACATTTTCATTAGCCTTTTTTTATACAAAGGGTATTAGGAAAGTTTTGCAATACAGCTTTGTTTATTTAATTTTTTCAAAGTAATTTCCTCTACATTCAATACACCTCTCCATCCTCCGAAACCAATCTTTAAACCAGTTCTGCCAAGTTTCACTAGGGAGAAAAACACACTCGTTGTCCCAAGCCCGTAGACGGTCCTCATCACTGGAAAACAGCCTCCCTTTTAGCTTCATTTTCACATGCGGGAACAGTGCAAAGTCGCAGGGAGCAAGGTCTGGACTGTAGGGAGGGTGCTCGAGAAGTTTCAGTCCTGTCGTGGTCATATATTCGGTGCAGGCTTTGGCGCGGTGAGCTGCAGCATTATCGTGATGGAGGTACCAGGTGTCCATTCTTGACTTTGGCCGCAGGTTCTTCATAGATCCAATGACTTTAGGCAGGCATTGTTCAGTATACCACTTAGCTGTGACTGTCTTCTGCGTGTCCAAAACGACACGTTCCACAATTCCACTCGATTTGAAAAATACAGCTATCATTTTCTTCTTTACAGATCGGGATTTTCTGACAATTACGGGTGTGTCGTCATCATCAAAGACCCAAACTTTGTTTTGAGCCCTGGTCGGCAGATCGTAATAGTACAGCCAAGTCTCGTCACCTGTCACGATGTTGTTCACATACCGAGATTGTCCCTTATCAAACTTTTTTAACATCTCCCGGCACCAAGTCACACGTCGTGTCATCTGCTCTTCAGTCAGTTGATGCGGCACCCAGAGAGAACAAAGTTTCTTCACGTGCAAATGATCTTGCAGAATCGAACGAATTGCTGGTGCATTTAGGCCCAAAGTATCCTCTATCTGTTGGTAGGTCACTCGCCTGTTTTCGTCAAGCATTTTCCTCACAGCAGTAACGTTTTCCTCCGTAACTGACGTTCGTGGCCTTCCCGGCCTCTCAGAATCCTCCAGAGTGAAATTTCCCTTTTGGAATTCTCTATACCACCTGAATATCGTTGTACGATGTGGACAATCATCATCTAGTGCAAGAGTCATTTCTTCTAAGCACTGGTCTATGGTTAAACCACGCACGAAATTATACCGCAAAACTGTCCTTATCTCATTTCGTGACCACGATGCCATCGCAAGCACTTTACACTCTCACTACTAATGAATAACTGAGCCCATCGACTTGGCGCGGCGGCTACTATGCACGTGTGAACATGTCTCAACATGCAGCAACAAGCAGCTTCCTGTGATTCATTGTTGCCTCATATTGCAAAACTTTCCTAGTACCCTTTGTATTAGAGAAGTACTGATGACACATATTTCCATTACGCAATGAAACAGCGTTCAAATACCAACGAGTTGATAAAGGTTATCAACCGCAAAATTAACAAGAAATTATTTACTTAGGCTATATACTGTAGTCTCATTTTGACTTCATTTGACATTGAACTTCTTGAAAGGGTCTATGACGGGCAACTCACATGAAAATATCGGCAAAAGGGCGACCGTATTATGTGGGCTACAGAGCTTGGCAATCAGGCACCTCAGAGATGAAATGGTTGAGGTTTATAAGTCTCCGAGAGGGGTTAATAAAATGAATGAACGTGGAATTTTCACTGTTATAAAGAATTCCAGAACTAGGGATCATAAATTCAAATTACAGGGGAGGTTTAGACTAGATTGTAGGAAGTTATCTTTTAGCCAGTAAGTCGTTGATTGCTGGAACAAATTGCCTTAGCAGGTAGTTGAAGCTGACAATTTGAATAATTTCAAAAGGTCCTATGTGAGGAGGTAAGCACACAAATTGGTACATTTTCTTATCTACTTTTTTTTCTTTTTTCTTTTTTTCTTGCTATTGCAGCAAAAGCCTTTGGCTTACTTACACTATATGGCGAATACTATTACTGTTTTGGTTAATTTTTTTAAAGGAGGAGGAGGAGGAGGGATGGGGAGAAAGAGAACAAGCTGGTTTGCCACTCCGTTTAGTTTGCCACTCCGTTCGATGACCTTCCCGAGATCCTGGAAGATAGCACTGCTCAAGATCCTTCACAAGCCTGGGAAGCCTAAGGCTGATCCTCGGGCATATAGACCCATCTCTTTGTTGGCAAATCTTGGGAAATTATTTGAAAGACTGTTGGTCCCTCGAATCGTTGGAGGCTTAACGGAGGGTCACATGGTGTCGGATTCTCAGTTTGGCTTCAAAAAGGGTCATTCAACAGAGGAAGCAATTCTAGTATTAATTAACTACATAAATTCTTCTCCTGAGAAGTATGTACTGGCTGTTTTTGTTGATTTTGAAGGTGCTTTTGACTCTGTTTGGTGGGAGAGTGTGCTGGTGTCTCTGAGGGATTCTGGTTGTGATAGATATATTTATGGAGTTATCCGGTCTTACTTCAGTGATCGGCTTGTGAGAGTTTGTGCAAAACACCTTATGTTTGATAAGTATGTTAACAGGGGATGTCCACAGGGTTCTGTCCTTGGGCCGATATTCTGGAACTCGGTTCTTGATCAATGGCTAAACAGATTGCAGGTTCCTCAGTGTTTGCAGGTGGCTTATGCGGATGACTTGGTTCTGGGAGTTGCTGGGGATTCTAGAGCCATATTGGTGCTAGATCACATGGTGTCGGATTCTCAGTTTGGCTTCAAAAAGGGTCATTCAACAGAGGAAGCAATTATAGTATTAATTAACTACATAAATTCTTCTCCTGAGAAGTATGTACTGGCTGTTTTTGTTGATTTTGAAGGTGCTTTTGACTCTGTTTGGTGGGAGAGTGTGCTGGTGTCTCTGAGGGATTCTGGTTGTGATAGATATATTTATGGAGTTATCCGTTCTTACTTCAGTGATCGGCTTGTGAGAGTTTGTGCAAAACACCTTATGTTTGATAAGTATGTTAACAGGGGATGTCCACAGGGTTCTGTCCTTGGGCCGATATTCTGGAACTCGGTTCTTGATCAATGGCTAAACAGATTGCAGGTTCCTCAGTGTTTGCAGGTGGCTTATGCGGATGACTTGGTTCTGGGAGTTGCTGGGGATTCTAGAGCCATATTGGAGCTGAAAATTCAGGAAATTTTGAACAATCTCTCAGAGTGGGCTGTGTTGAACAAATTAAAGATCTCCTCTAAGAAAACCAGGATGATGGTATTTAAAAAGCACTTTGATTACAAGCGCCCGCCCAGAGTACTGTTGAATGGAAGGCAGGTTCCTTTTGTGTCTAGTATTAAGCATTTGGGTTTGATTTTGGATGACCGGCTGGGTTTTCATCTGCACGTGTCACATTTGAGGGATAAACTAAAGAAATTTACTTCTTTCGTGATGCGTATTTCCAGGAAAGAGTGGGGTCTTAATAAACGCACGATGCTATTATACTACAAGACCATTTTCTTGCCGATTGTCGCATATGCTGCGGGAGTTTGGATGAATGCTGTGATCAAGGTCAAAATTAAAAATCAACTTATGTCGCTGCAGAGATCTATGTTGCTAGCATTGCTGTATGCTCCTCGGACTGTCTCGACGGTTGCACTGCAGGTGATCGCAGGTGCTCTTCCAGTTGATTTATATGTATTGTACCGTGGTATGTTATATGCACTAAGAAAAGGAATTTCGGCTCAGTGCCTGGGCATCTCTATTGACCTGACTGCCAACATTAAAGAGGAAAAAGTCAGAATTTGGAACTCCCTCATTGCCATGTGGAGGATTCGATGGAGCTCTTCTGCATTTGGCGAGACAACAAGAAGAATTATTCCAGCGGCGGATTTTGCTATGTCAAAGACAGTGTCTTCTTGGTTTTGTCCTACGATGTTTACAAGTTATATATTGACCGGACACGGATCTTTTCGTGACAAACTATTTTCAAAAGGATTGGAGCCTGATCCGTGGTGTTCTTGTGGTGATGCAGAAACTTGGACGCACGTGTTGTTTGTTTGTCCTTTTTATGGATCAGAGCGTCGTCGACTTTTCGACGAGGTTTCTCCCTTTACTGAGGATAACGTGGAGATCCTTTTACAAGACGCATCTAGCTTCCGGGCTCTGCAGAGATTTGCTGCCGCTGTGTTTGCCAGAACAACAATCATAAGGAACTTTTCAGATCTAGAGTTGGCAGCATATGTGAATCATGCATGATTGCATCTGGGTTCGGGTGCTTCAGTCTGGGAAGCTATTTGTCCGGTCTGTGGCTCCTGAACATGTACCACTACGGTGGTTTTTTTTTTTTTTTTTTTCCTTGGTTCTCGGGTTTGGGCGGCCTGAGACCAGGGATGTTGGCACCCAACAGTATTGCACTTCCTCTGTTGGGTGCAGGTTAGTGCCTTGCACTTCAGTATACAATAGTAGAGACAGGTCCGGCTCCACGTGCCCAGGGTCGGGCATCAGCCTACAGCTGAAGATATCAGCTGTTTCCTGATGGCAGAGTGACCTGACATAAACAACATACTAAGTTCATAAACATTTCTTTAATACAAGTTTAACCTTTCCTATACAAAATTTGACTATTTTTCTTTAGATATAATTAGTGTAATTTATATCTAAAAATGCTCTTGTTTTGAATATTCAATTTCTTAGCTATGTTTCAGGCCCACTTTACAGTTATCTGTTTTATTTAAAGAATTAGGTGGAGATGGGCATATGCCTGGGAACCACCCCGACACAGTATACACACACACACACACACTCCGTTTAGGTATTTCTTAAGTGCGGACATAGTCAGGTTTGTGAAAAGCCAGAGACTTGCCTGGTTGGGACATACTATGAGAATGGATAATAGCAGAACAACTGAGTACAATGAAATGGAAACCTACAAGGAGAGAGACCACGAAAAAGATGGATTGATGGATGACGTAGAAAAGGATTTAAAGACCATGAGAATAAGAAGTTGGAGTAGTTTGACGTTTGACTTCTGAGAGGGCTTCTCGACGATGTTCCACCAATGGAACGTCGTGGAGAAGACTAAGACTCACCCTGGTTATAATGCCAGAACTGGCAATGCTGATTTCTGGATCGCTTGTGTTGTCTGATTTTGCGTCCAGGAACGTTGTAATTGAGCACATGAACAATATTTACGAATATGTTTTGAGTTTTTAGATGCTTTTCTTTTTTTCAAATAGGCAAAAATCCTTGAAAACGAATTTTAATTAAATTAAACGGTAATTAAAAAGTATTTGACAGTAAAAAACATGCTAAAAGTGAGGTATGGAAATCGTTTCGTGAAATACAAGATGCAACTACCGAAGAGAAAAAAAACGTGCCGTTCAGTGCATAAAATGCCAATCTCTTAAGTTTACTCTGCCAAAAACCTGGAACTTTGCATTTAAGTGGTCATTCTTGTAAAATCAGTGCTGGGCAAAGTAACACAGAGAAACACATCCACCTTCTTTATGAGTACCGCAGAAAGTAAACGACAAAGTAACTAAAACTTGTATCTCGCTATGTTGCAAAAGCATTAGACCCTTTTATGTTCTGACTGGTTCTGGCTTTATAGAGTACTCCCAGTTTTTAATAAAAAGAAGGTCACTAAGTAAATCTGAATGTTGGAAATTTGTTACCACATCCTACTACAATTTGCCGCAATGCACAGCTGTGCATCAGACTAAACTACAGTTCGCGTATCATCAATACCATTCTAAGAAACACTTTCAAAATGAATTCCTGGAAACAAACTTACCGCGTGTTAACATTGGAGGTTAAAGATGTTATGACATACCTCAAACAGTGGTCTTCTACATCACCTGAAAACCACCGGTCATCAAAGGTGCAAGTCACATTTGTATAGCAGAATAAACAGGTGCGAATCATTTGATGCTAATTATCAAGATATTGAAAACAATCTAATTAACGCCAAGAAGAAGGTAAAATTTTTCGTTCAACATTAGACCCTACAGATGCTGGTGAACTTCCATACACCATTCAAGGACGCTTCATTGCAACTTGAAGCAGATACATATGCACACTTCCGCTTGTTCTGCCAATAAAATTTAATGTGCTAGATCACTTAAATATGTTGGTTTCAGACACTAATGAACTGGCTGAATTAAAAATCGCGCTTATTCTGAATGAAAAATTCAAAGCGCATAAATATCACGGAGTCACTTTGTCCTTGTGACCAAATTTCTGATCGTTAAGATTGCTTTCACGCGAAGAAGAAACAACAAAGGGTGATGTTCCAAATTTAATAGAAAAGTTCAAATATGATGAAGAATTGCGAACCACTGCCTTTAAGAAATCTTTGCGAGGAAAAAATGTGAGCAATAGTGACCAAAACATAAGAAAGAAGCAGAAGGTTTTGAATTTCAGCATGTTCGAAGACGCAACCGAAAAGTCAAGAAGCTGAAATCGAGAAATATATGCATATTGACATAAATCATGTTGAATTTCATGACTTATTTGATTGGTGGAGAAATCAAGTTTCTATTGAGAATTGCCAAACGTGTACTTTGTGTACCTGCACCAGCGCAAACAGCGAAACAAATTTTAGTGCAAGCAGGCTCGCTGTGCAGGAGTGTCGAACCTCTAAGTTGTGAAAATGTTGATTCCATTGTTTTTACACAACAATATTGAAACAAAATGAATCAGCAGGACGTTCAGCTTGAAAGTACATACATACGTCGAATGCAGTGAGTTGAGAATTTATTTAACTCTTCATTAATTCACCTTTAAATGTTTGCTACTCCATGTTTATTTTTAAATATTTTTTACGGATTTTTGTAGTCCCCCCCCTCTGAAATACTCTAACCTAAAAGCACTGCAGATTATATTTACGTGAATTTAATAGTCTATTCTTTAACAGTAAGAAAGAAAGCTTTGTACATAATCATTACAAATAATCCACTTGGAACCCAACACCACAGTTTTCGCATCATTGAACTCTTTTTTTTTTTTTTTTTTTTTTTTTTTTTCCTCATCAGTCTATTTCGCAATTGGAATTGTTATTACTTCTATGAAAATACATCAGGGGGAGTTATAAATAACTTGATTAACCACAAGATACAGCTGTGATGTAGGAAAACATCATAATGAAATTGACGATTTGTATGCAAAGGATTTGTATCGATAGCCAAGTTATGAATTCTGAACGGGCTCAGCGGAGGGACAAGTACGGATCAGGTAGGTACAGTGTTCGGATCCAGCCAGATAAAATTCTGGCCTGTGCAGCCCTCCACTACAACTCAAACCAGTATGCTACTGCTACGCCCACTTATCGCTCGGCTATGTAAAGTTCTTTCAAAAATGAGCAGTGCCACCATTGGATTAAATGGGGGCTAGCTCAGGGACATCAACCATTTAGGGTGTCTCCCTCTTTATATATATATATATATATATATATATATATATATATTCTCTATCTTGTTTTTTATAAGAATTTTTATGTTTATTTATGAACAATAAAATTTTTAAATAAATATTTAGTATTACTCACTAAAAATATGTAGTACATCGACTATAAGAAGATGCATCATGTTATTAGTCCGAGTATCCATTGGAAATAGGGGTGATTCAAAAAGGACTTTACAACTTCGTAAGTGTACAGAAATTTATTCAGGAGAATGAACCAGCGAGCGCCAGCGGCTTGCATTTCAAAAATGGCTACTTTCACAGGAGCCTTCTTTTCCCATGAGATAACCATCAAAAGTATCGTGTATCTGGATATGCTGGAAAAGTTTCTCATTCCACAGTTTGACGAAGATGACCACGAAGGACGCTTTCACTTTCAGCAAGACGGAGCACCTCCTCACTACCTGACCGAGAGAAGGGAATTCCTTAATAACCATTTCCCAGGTCGGTGGATTGGTCGAGCAGGGCCGTTAGCATGGCCACCTCGTTCCCCAGATTTGACACCTCTAGACTTTTTTCTATGGGGTTTCATTAAAGACTGAGTGTTTGTTCCAGATTTGTTTCATTACAAATCTGGCCGAGCTCAAAACTAAAATCACGGCCGCAGTTACAGAAGTTACGCCGGATATGTTATGTCGTGTTTGTGAGGAAACCGAGTTCAGATGGGATGTCTGCCGTATCACTAATGGCAGTCACATCGAACCAAAATGACTGTTCTCGGTAAAACTTGATGTTTTTTGCTATAATATGACAGTTCAATAAATTATATAAGTCTCCTGAATAAATTTCTATACACTTACGAAGTTGAAAGTCCTTTTTTGAATCACCCTGTATATATCCTTCTAGGTGAGACTATATAAGACAAAACATACAGAATTTCTTAGTATTTTTCGGTCACCGCAATATATTCTACGAACATGTCCAATTTTAGTTATTTTTACGGAATGTCAGTAAATTTGCGGATGGTTAGCAAACCCTGATTTCAACCGTTCAGCTATTCCCAATAAACAGTTTATACGCAAGTTTTCTTTCACTACCAGTAGTTATTTCAATTCACCACGGCCTCGTAATTTAGTAGCCGACGTAAAAGCAGCTCGCGACATATTTAAGCTCGTGGTGGCGCGAGGCTATTCAGTTTAACCGTTGATTTAACATGTAAAAGCCCCGTGATAACATAACAGTCAATGTCCAGCCTTCCTTGCTCCGTGCTTTTTAATTAAAATAAATTCAGTTATAACTGTCGCATTAAGTTTCAGCTTATTATCATTCTTCGTTTCGGTGTCCATATTTAAGTTTATATCCTATGCTACCCGTTGGTCTCCGTTAATTTTAAATGGCAAAAGCACCAGGAGAAGTTACGCTGCTATCACATCCCCAAAACGATTGGTACGTTTATTTAATGATGTTTAATAGATTACTACTTTTTTTTTTTTTTTTTTTTGTAACTGCTTCCGATTCAAGGATGACTAAATTGATCTTCTAATTAAACCAGTTGTGCTATTATATGCACGTATCTGGCAGTAAAAAGTGGTCTCTTCCCAATTATTCCTGCCAGAATTTTTAATGCAACTAATTATAATAATAAATAAATAAAATAAAATAATATAAACCCAGCCTGGTGAGGATCTTTCTGTTATCTCCAAACCAGAGATGGTCAAATTGCTATTCAACCCTGCACAAGTACACAACAAATATAGAGGTGTGAGTTTTGAATTTCCAATTTTACGTCCAAAACACGCTCTTTATTATTATTATTGCTCTTATATTATTTCTCCCTGATTGGGGGTTCCACCTCATGACGGGTATTGCTACCAAATAGACAGAGTGGTTGTTATGTCTGGTGTTACTGTTGGTCGAGGAACTCTCTGAGAGAGTTCCTCGACTGAGAGACCTATTGCTGCTAGGCTGTTATGTAGGGTCTTTGGTACCATAACTGTGGTTGACACGATGATCGGGATGGTCATTACTTGTTCCATGTGCCACATCTCTTTGATCTCCTGTCTTAGGTTCGTGTACTTCCTGATTTTTTTCCCCATGGGTTTTCTGCAGGTTGCCAGTGTTGGGTACCGCTATGTCAATCAGATAGGTAGAATTTTGCTTCTTGTCCACAAGGGTTATGTCCGTCTGTTGTGCGGGATTGTTCTATCCGTTATTATGGCAAGGTCCTAGTACAGTATGGTACACTTTCTTTGGTCAACTGGTATTTCCTCGCTAGCTTCTGATGTATTATCCTTGCTACCTGGTCGTGTCTATGGGTTTACTCAGTCTGGATGTTCACCTTGCACCCCGCGGTGATGTGTTGGATCGTTTCTGAGGCCAGGTGGCATCGTCGACATGTATCATCGAACACTCTGGGCTCCTTGGCGTTGTATTTTCTATAATTTCTGGTTGATTACCTGGTCTTGTATGGCGAGCATGAATCCTTCAGTATCGGGGAAGAGCGTCCCGCTTGTGAGGCATGCATTGGAAGCTGTTTTATCTATGTGATCTTGATGGAGATCATTGTAGTGTCTACCATGGAGTGTCTTCTCTGCCCATCTTTCTAGCTTCGTTTGTACCTCCTGGTTGGGGGAGGGACCCTCGCTTATGTTGAGTGGGGTATATCAATTGTCTATCTTCCTTATGGCCTGGTGGAGTGCTGCTGTGTGTTTCTGGAAGCAACCCTTCAGTTTAACTATCTCTGTCTTCTGTTGCTCAATGAGGTCTATCAGGCCCCTTCCTCCTCCTTCCCGGGCAATTGTCAGTCTCTCCATAGCAGATCTCGGGTGGCAGGCTCTTGGTCATCATTGTCCTTGTGTTTCTCATGATATTCTCCAGCTCGGTGTTAGTCCAATCTATGACCCCGAAGGAGTATGTTAGCACTGGGACTGCATATGTGTTAATAGCTTTAACTGTATTCCCTCCATTCAGCTTTGCTTTCAGCAGGTTTCTGAGCCTCTGATGGTATTTTTCGGTCAGGCAGGCCTTAATTACCTTGTGCTGTAACTGCTGAGCCTGCATCATCCCCAAGTATTTGTAGGCTTCTCCCTCTGCCATGGCTTCGATCTCTTTACCAGTCTGCAGCTGGTAGTTTTGGTTGACTAATTTTCCTTGTAGCAATCCGTGGGTCTTGCATTTGTCTACACCAAATTCCATCCTAATATCATTACTGAATTCTTCTGGAGTAGTTGCTGGAGGTGCTTCTCGATTCCTGTGTGAAGTTTGATGTCATCCGTACACATCAGGTGGATGAGGATGTACAGGTTGTTCCTTCTTTGAGGTTATATTACTTAACACATTTACTTAACAAGTACCGGGAGAATTACTTAACAAGTACAGGTTACTGTTGAAAAAAAGCCGTGAAATAGGGTTGAATTTGAAAGTGTCTGCAATTCTGTCCAGACACGATAGGAGAGAGTATATGATGAGAGCCTTGTCGATCAATTCGGCCTTGGAAAGATTGTGCAAGGCTGAAGGGGTAGAATTTTTTTCAGCCTGGACTGTACTTGTTAACAGGAGAGACTGCTTCTACACGGATGTGATACACTTAAATAGAAAAGGTGCAAGAATATTTGCTGATGCTATAGAGGCAGTGTTAGGTGGATCGGAAAACTGCTAGCTTGGGAGGACACAAAGACTAATAGATTAACAGCAGCCATTGGCAGAGGTGGAAGTGATTCTTGCACTGCTTCTATTGGAATGAGCAGAAGCCTGAAAAACAAGATGCATGATATTTCAGAGACTGCTGGAAGCCATTGCGGTACAAGTAAACACATGGGTTGTGTTAGGGTAGCTAAGAATAGAAACAGGTGCAGGTATACTTGCGTGTACACCAATGCTAGGAGTTTAGTAAATAAATTTGATGAATTTGAGGTATTGCTCAAAACATCAAAGGCAGATATTGTTGGGATATCAGAGACGTGGTGTCACACAGATATAAGGGATGCACAACTGGAATTTGGGGAGTACAACATCTACAGAAAGGATAGATAGGATAGGAAGCGGGGAGGGGTTATGCTATTAGTTAAGAAACACAAAATCCAAGGAAGTGAAGCCAGTCGACATCGCTGGACAGTGCAGTGTTGAGTCAGTTTGGTAGATCATTGGGAGATCAAAATTGAGAGTAGGAGTGTGCTATAGGCCTAATGACTCTGATGAGTATAATAAGAAACTGTACAGGGAAATAGAGTGGGCCAGTAAATCAGAGTCTTATAATGGGGGATTTTAATTTCCGAGATATTGACTGGAATTTGGGTGCTGGTCACTCACACACTATTGTGTGAGACAGCAAGGCTTTTGTGGATTTATTGGATGATTGTTTTCTACATCAGCATATTCGGGAGGCAACTAGAGGGAGTAATACTCGTGATTTGATTATCAGTAGTGATTCTTCATGCATTAAGAATCTGCAGATAAATGAACCACTAGGTGGCAGTGATCACAGTGTGCTGAAGTGGGATTTACTCAAAGAGGTAACTACCATTAGGGGTAAAGGGAAGGGTTATTGCTTCCGTAAAGGCGACTACGATGGACTGAGACAGTATTTAAATTCTATACAGTGGGACCAACTGATGATGTTACCAACAGCAAATTCAAAATGGGAAGCATTCAAAGAACTTATCTTGGAAGCTACTAGGCTTTACATACCAACTAAGAAATATTGTTCAAGGTTTAGGCCTAAATGGATGTAAGATGAACTAATGGACATATGGCAGAGAAGAAAAATGCATGGGATACATACAAATTAACACGTGACACAGAAGCTTTTATTTATTTACACATGACACATATTTATTTGTTGAAAAAAAAGGATGCGTTTTAACTACAGTCTGATCTCATGAAATTTTTTACAATCCAAAAATCATCTTAAAAAAAAAAAAAAAAACGACAAAATCTTCAATAAAACCCACTGATAAGAACCGGCATACAAAAACGCAACGTCATGACCTTACATTGCTAGGCGCTAAACACGAGTAAAAGCTTTGAATCATCCAGATTCAACAAAGAAAATGCTATCCAATCCAATGTATTAAAAGTGTCCCTTTGATACCAACTGTAATCTGCATGTGGCAGTTCCATAATTCCATCCTAACACGGCCCTGCTCGCCGAATATTCACAACTCAAATACAGAAACGCCGGACCACTCAACTACCTACGTTTATCGAAGTCGTTACCATATTAATTAACAGCAATAGGTCGATGAGGCCATGCTCATACCCAGCCATAAAATGGCGCCGTATGAGTAAATGTCGTTCTACCGTTAGTAGACCGACAGATATGAAAGCAGGGGCGATGTAGGGCCATGCCATCGTAGGAAAAGGAAACAGTTTCCGAGAGCCTGGTTTGATAGATGCAAAAACATAACTACCTCAATAAGAAACAACTTCGGGGGGGGGGGGAGGACATATTGCGTTTGTATCAGGCCCATAAATTATGGTTGAGCTCTCGAACAACATGGCACGGTTTCCCCAGTTCTATGAAAAATACATATGAAAAAATATAAATATATATATATATATATATATAACATAAAATAAAAAAAATCCTTTGAAAAAATATCAATTCGTATGAAAAACTGCGTTTTATAAAACGAAAATATCCTCTCTTGATATCACTGTTTTTGCCATAGTAGTAGTGGCACTTGATGCAAGAAAGCAAGTGTAGGAGCTTATGCAGCATCAGCCAAAAAAAAAAAAAAAAAAAAAAAAAATCACACCATACCCTCCAAATGCCTGTCCAGTTCCTCCTTAAATTTATTTAACCTATCAACTTCCACAACGACAGATGGAAGTTTGTTCCAGCAATTAACCACCCGCTGGCTAAAGGCAAATTTCCGCACATCTATTCTACATCTATCCTTTCTTAATTTGAACTTATGTCCCCGTAGGTTCGTATTCTAGATTTTAACTGTCACCATATGCTTATATTTCACTATAATCCCGGAAAATACAGCATGCTACTATAGCTATTTCAATGAAATATTTTTTTACTAACTAAACGATAAGCGTAATGTCTAAATGCCAATTGGAACTTTAATAGCAACGTGAACAGGAATTTGTTGCTTTTATCACGACAAAATAGTTAAAATAATAATGAGCATAAAAATTCATGCTAAAACAACAGATTATTATAATTAGCTAATCCACCTAATTTTATTAATTAAACAATTGTAAAATTTCTGTGACGGTATCATAAATTTCAATATTTATTCATTATAATATTACATTTTCATATTTAATTAAACAAATAACTTACCGAGGTTCACTGGCCTTTTCACCAAATAAATGGTACAAGTTATTGTACCGAGAAAAAGAATTTTAACTACATACTGTAAAGTTAGAGAAAAAAAGTTCAGAAATTCTAAAATACCTTCGACTCCAGACATTGCTATGACAAACGAAGCACGCTAAAAACCAAAAGACTGTAAAGTGCCATCTGGAAGCAAAGGGCAAGCAAAAAGGAAAAGCTGTCAATTATACAAATCACATTTTGATTTGTATAATTGCGTTCATAACATCCATTCTTATTGATGAATATTCTTTTTTATATTGGTATTTGTATTAGTTTGCTACATTGCTCGAGATATTATATTATATTATTATAATATAATACTGTATCGTAATTATTATAATGTATTATAACGTTTTCATGGTATAAATCCCTCCCCACAACACAAAACATCAATGACGTCACCGAGAAATATTCACAATTCAGAGTTCCCACACTGTTTCGATTGTGCAGCGGTAACAAACTAAAAAAAAAAAAAAAACTATTTATTTTATGGAGACATTGTAGTCGAAATTTTTAAACAAAATTCTTAATGTTCCTAAAAGTAAAATAAAATAAACCACGAATACTTCAAAAAAGAAAGTTATAGTAAATTGAAAGAGAAGGCGTTGCGTGATTAGTTTCCATTTGAGAAAGAATAATGTCACACTAATAAAAACTATAAACATGTGAGATTAAATTGTTGTCATTGAAAAATTGCAATTAAATTGACAACACTCAATATCAACACTTGAACATATTGGGCGACGACGTTTCGGCAGAGGCGGATCAAGCCAAATGGGGGCCCCAAGCGGTAAAAATTTCGGGACTCCTTTTCCGAATTATGATCGTTTTTCAAAAAAAAAAAAAAAAAAAATCTCATTATGAAAAATAGCGGCCTGTCAGGACAATTTGCTTTTAAACTAAAAAAATTACAAACCTAAATTTTTATTTTATATGTAGCCCTCTTTCCGCATATTATAAATCGCATTTAAATTTAAATCAAATTATTATTTTGGGAGGGATCGATTTTTTTGTGTAATTAAAAAAATATATATTTACTTAATTTGGGCCTATTTATGCTATACTAGTTTCATTCCCTGATGTCCAGTTAAAAGTTAGAATCCCGCCGAAACTCAAATAAATTCCCTTCAAAAGCTTAAATAATACCGCGTTATAGGAGGGTTGATTGTATTCAAAAAAACATAATTTTCCACGAATCCTAATGAAAAGACATTTTAAGACTTCGGGCCCCTTAGTGTTCCGGGCCCAACGCGGCCGCTTAGTCTGCTTACCGCTTAATCCGCCTCTGCATTTCGGGAAAACAGCCAGGGTCCTGAGAGCTGGATATAATCATTCTTCCCTTCTTTTCTTGGTGATTCACCCCTCCCCCCCCCCCTCTCTCTCTCTCTCTCTCTCTCTCAGGGTAATTCAGAAATTTTTTTTTTGGCTGGTGCAGCATAAGCCTCAGGCTTTCTTGCACCATATGGCTAATAATAATAGCCGCAGACTGGTAAAGAGATCGAAGCCATGGCAGAGGGAGAGGCCTACAAATACTTGGGGATGATGCAGGCTCAGCAGTTACAGCACAAGGAAATTAAGGCCTGCCTGACCGAAAAATGCCATCAGAGACTCAGAAGCCTGCTGAAAGCAAAGCTGAACGGAGGGAACACAGTTAAAGACAAAAACACCTATGCAGTCCCAGTGCTAACGAAGTAGCGCTAACATACTCCTTCGGGGTCCTAGAGTGGACTAACACCGAGCTGGAGGATATTATGAGAAAGACAAGGACAATGATGACCAAGAGCCGCCAACACCACCCGAAATCTGCCGTAGAGAGACTGACAATTTCTCGGAAAGAAGGAGGAAGGAGATAGACCTCATTGAGCAACAGAAGACAGTGATAGTTAACCTGAAGGATTATTTCCAGACACGGCAGCACTCCACCAGGCCATAAGGAAGATAGACAAACGGTATACCCCACTCAACCTAAGCGAGGACCCCTACCACAACCAGGAGGCACAAACGATGCTAGAATGATGGGCAGAAAAGACACTCCATGGCAGACACTACAATGATCTCCATCAAGATCACATAAATAAAACTGCTTTCAATGCATGGCTCACGAGCGGGACGCTCTTCCCCGAGACTGAAGGATTCATTCTCGCTATCCAAGACCAGAAATTATAGAAAATACATCGCCAAGGAGCCCGGAGTGTCCGATGATAAATGTCGACGATGCCACCTGGCCTCAGAAACGATCCAACACATCACCGCGGGGTGCAAGGTGAGCACCCAGACTGAGTAAACTCATAGACACGACCAGGTAGCAAGGATAATACATCAGAAGCTAGCGAGTAAATACCAGTTGACCAAAGAAAGTGTACCATACTGCAAGTACGGACCACATGTAGTACTAAAGACTCAACCCACAAGCTGTACTGGGACCTTGCCATAACAACGGATAGAACAATCCTGCACAACAGATCGGACATAACCCTTGTGGACAAGAAGGAAAAGACTACCTATCTGATTGACATAGCGGTACCCAACACTGGCAACCTGCAGAAAACCCATGGAGAAAAAAATCAGGAAATACACAAACTTAAGACAGGAGATCAAAGAGATGTGGCATATGGAACAAGTAATGACCATCGTGTCAACCACAGGTATCGTGCCAAAGACCCTACATAACAGCCTAGCAGCAATAGGTCTCCCAGCGAACACCTACAAAGAACTCCAGAAAGTCGCAATCCTGAACACCTGTAGGATAGTCAGAGAGTTCCTCAACCAACAGTAACACCAGACAAAACAACAACCACCCTGTGTACTATAAAGCGTTTAGGGCGTAAGCCTCAAGCTATGGAAAAGTCTAGACTATGTATAAGTATAGTGCGAAGGCATCAATAATACATAGCGAAATCTAAAAGAACAGAATATTAGCAAAGCGGCATCGTTTCAAGTTATATCTCATATTGTGAATACCTTCACAACGAGTTGCCATGATATTGCACTACTTCGAATAAGTAACGCTTTATCTGAGGAAGACTAATGTTACTTATTCTCAGATGGATACCACCACCCAGACGGGACCGTTTTGAAATATGGTATGGGATAAAGTTCTTGGTTATCCTCATACTATCCCTATTAGACTTTGAAAAGAGATAAAGATCTAGGAAGGTGATAGTAAGAGAGGTAGAGGAAGGAAATGCCGTAGAAGGAAGAAAGGGACAGTTGCTCCTTCGACTCACACACAAAGCTCATATATTCCTCGAATAGGCAACGCTTCGCAGTAGAGAAGATTGTTGTTACCTATTCGAGGAAACTCAGTGGCCATCAGGTCCTCCCCCCCCCCCGAAACGCCACCGTTTCAGGGCTATTTGGCCCTTCTTCGGTGGGTGGGTAGGTACCCGAGTGATGAAATGATGGCAAAATAGTTAGGAAGTATAATTCCACAATATGAGAGATGCCTGATGGTATATGAGGTATTTAGACTATAAAGCGTTTAGAGCGTAAGTCTCAAACTATGGAAAAGTCTAGACTATGTATAATATGTCTGGTTGGTGGTGTCCATCTGAGAATAAGGCCCCCCCCCCTTATTGTCCGTCTGGGGGGGCCTGATGGCCACTGAGTTTCCTCGAATAGGTAACAACAAGCTTCTCTACTAGGGAAGCGTTACCTATTCGAGGAATATATGAGCTTTGTGTGTGAGTTGAAGTAGCTGAGTTTCCTCGGGTAGGTAACAACAGTCTTCTCTACTGGGGAAGCGTTGCCTATTCGAGGAATATATGAGCTTTGAGTGTGAGTTGAAGGAGCAACTGTCTCTTTCTTCCTTCTACGGCATTTCCTTCCTCTACCTCTCCTACTATCACCTTTCTACATCTTTATCTCTTTTCTAAGTCTAATAGGGATAGTATGAACTTTATCGAGAACTTTATTCCATATCATATTTCAAAACGGTACCAGGGGGATCCTGATGATGTCCGGAGTTTCCAAGAATAGGTAACAACAGCCGTCTCCACTAAGGAAGCGTTGCCTATTCGAGAAGTTTATGAGTTTTTGAGTGGTGTGAGTTGAAGGAGTTACTGTCCCTTTCAGTCTGCTACACCGTTTCTTTTCTTCTTCCACTCCTACTATTACTTTCCCTCTACCTTTTTGCTTTTCTGAGTCTAATAGGGACAAGTGGATAGTCGAGTTATTATCCCACACATATACAAATAGCCCTGAAACGGTGCCATCTGGGTGGTGGTATCCATCTGAGAATAAGTAATATTAGTCTTTTCCTCAGGTGAAGCGTTACTTATTCGAAGTAGTACAATATCATGGCAACTCGTTGTGAAGGTATTCACAATATGAGATACAACTTAAAACGATGCCGCTTTGCTAATATTCTGTTCATTCAGATTTCGCTATGTATTATTGATGCCTTCGCACTATACTTACCACCCTGTGTACTTGGTAGCAATACCCGTCACGAGGTGGAACCTCCAATCAGGGAGAAATAATATAAGAGCAATAATAATAATAATAACACTGTTTCCCGTACTACTTGGAGAATGAATCCTTCCTTGTGTCCAGGAGTGACCCCCCCCCCCCAGACGCAAAGAAGCATCCGAGCGGGTTCGGATACTTCTTTGCGAATGAATTTTTTAATGATAATTAAGAATTTTGTGATATTTAAATGAAATATTCTAAGGGGATCGCCACAACTGCATAAATAATCGTGCTTATTTGGAGGGCCGCGTGCTTTCCGTCACTGTGGCAGTGGCAGATTTAGGCGTACGTTTATTTAGATTTTCTAACATTTGTCATATCCACAAGCAATATTTAGGCAGAATTCAGGCAGTCTGAGGGGCACCGGAGAATATATTTCGGAGACCTTAAAAATATGATTGTTTTTGAAGGGGTCCAAGACCAATAGGCGATTGCACTGTTACAGGCTCCCCAGCGACTGAGGAGCCCTGAAGTTGGTGTAAATTTTTTTTTTTTTTTTTTTTTTTTTGTTAGGCGCATCAGCAATTTAAGCCATATTGCACTTGATGTAATATGCCTGTAAATCGCGTGTGTTCTGTGGTCGATTTGCTGTTTTCTGGACGAAAAACCCGAGTTTCGGGAGAAAAAACTATACTCCCTCGCCTGAGACAGAAGGAAGGATTCAATCGCAAAGAAATATCTGACTAACTCAGCCAAGTTTTGAGAAAGACCCATAAAAATTCTTCACGTCATCTATGGGATTCGAACTCGAGGCTTTTCTACCCGGTGTGGAGAGGACTGTGATTATACCAAAAAAAAAAAAAAAAAAAAAAAAAAAACTATTATATTTAGGCCACCCAAATAATTAAATTCATCCGCCGTGCTGTGCCTTGTGTCTGTTAATTGCGTGTGTTCTATGGTCGATATGTCTGTTTGCTGGACGAAAAACCCCACTTTTGGGGAGAAAAACCTTGCTATCTACGCCTCAGACCGACTAACTCAGTCACGGAGTGAAAAAATCCCATTAAAGTTCCTCGCGTCATCGACGGGATTCGAACTCGGCCCTTTTCCACCCAATGTGAGGACGGTGATACCATTGTGCTACCGCCCAGACACTGTGATTATACCAAAGTGCAGCAGTGGAGTTACTCCATGGTATCGTAGAGTAACCGCACCTGCAACTAGGAAGGTCGCAGAGTAGTTTAATATGAATGGGACACGAAGGAATGAGGGACAGAAATAAACAGATTTAAGGGCAATAAACGAAAAGAGCAATGCTTACAAGAAATGAAATATAATTAAAATCTACAATGTCATTTCCCTAACCTCTCCTCCCTCCCCCACACACCCTGGGCCCTTGATGAACTGTGCCACTGAAACCGCGAATCCTGCGTTGCACTTATAACAGTAATTTTATTTTATGTCTATTTGTTATTTATTAATTTTTTTCCTAACAAGAATCATTCTATCCTTGGTGACACGAACGCAAACTGTGCAGTTACGCAAATCCGACATTTTTTTATCTTGAGTACATGCATAATACAAATTTTTGTATTGTAATACACACAACACACACACACTGGCCAAAGAGATGCAAAGAAAACTGTGATGTGTGGTGATGACGTGTTACTTCGCTGAGTAGAAAGATTACACAGGCACCTCGACTGCAGTAATCTGAAGCCAGAATGGGAAAAATGCGTGATCTGTCAGACTTTGAATAAGGTCTTATCGAAAGACATAACTGGTTTCTCAAAAGCATTCATCTCAAAGGTTTTTAATGACTGGAAAGCAAACGGCTCTCCCACATTTCAAAGGCGTAAATGTGGCAGAAACACAATACTTCAAGAGCGAAGTCGTCGAACTGTAAGGGGACTGTACGGAAAAATAGGATATCCAACATGCAGCAAATATCGTCTGATTTCAACTAAAATCTAGAACTGCCCTATTTCAACAAGTACCATGCGCAGGGAATTTAAAAAAATTGGGTATTGGTATTGGCCGCCTGCCTATTCGGAAGCTACTTTTTTCAGAGAAAAAAAAAAAAAAAATCCTCTTGCAGTGATGCCGAGAACGTCATGGTTAGACAATGGAAGAAAGTCGTGTGGTCAGAGGAATCACGATACACTTTGTTTTGCACTGATGGTAGGCAGAGAGTGTGGCGAGAACCTCACGAAGCGATGGATCCTGCTTTTCTTGTAAAGACAACCCAAGTATCTGGAGGGTATCATGGTATGGGGATTATTTTGTTGGCACGATTGGGTCCACTGATACCGGTGGAAGGTCGAATGTTATCCAGGGCATACCTGAATTTTGTATTATATCTACTGCACCCTGCAAACATTACATTTTTTTTATTTTATAATATTACATAAATGTAATATTACATTTACATTTATGGCTGAAAATGCAACAGTGCATCGTGCCAGAATCGTGCAAGAATGGAGAACATGACACGGATTTCCATCATCTTCCCTGGCTCCCACATTCACCTGATCGCAATCCTATTGAGAATGTATGGGATATGTTAGAGAGCTATTCGGCAACGAAGTCCTCCTCCCTCAACTTTTTCGCAGCTACGCGATATTTTCTGGAAGAATGGTTACAATATCTGAACCAATGCAAAAACGCACTAAAACACCTTATAAAATCTATGCAGCGCCGCACGCTTGCTGTTATCTGAAACAAAGGCAGCCCAATTCGATACTAAATAATGGTACACATTTTTTTGCCTCTGTGTGTGTGTGTGTGTGTGTGTGTGTGTGTGTGTGTGTGTGTGTGTGTGTGTGTGTGTGTGTTAATAAATTTGAACTCTTTCAACAATGCATACAAATTATTATATTAGGGTCATTCGTTATGGATTACATTTACCCATATATGTATTTTTTATGTAAAATGCATGTATTCTCGTTTCGATTTACCTGTTTTTCTGAACAAAAAACCCCCCAGTTTCTGGGGGGGGGAAAACCTTGCTATCTATACCTGAGACCGACTAACTCAGCCACGGAGTGTAAAAACCCATTGGAGTTCCTCGCGTCATCGATGGGATTCGAACCCGGGCCTTTTCCATCAACAATGTATGCACACTGGTGAAAAAAATAATTTGTGCAGGGATCCAACCTTTTTCGGACAGCAGCTAAAACCTAAAATGCTGAAATTCGCCCACCGCATTGGTTCTTGCGGCTGCTGATTGCCGGATGCACTTTCTATTTCTTAAGCAAGTTTCGAAATAGAAATCAAATTTTGTTAAGAATATTTATATTTACAACTTAATTTTTTTTGCATTTAATAATTAAATACGAAAATCCAATAATTATTACATGATACTAATATCTCTCTTTCTCTATACATTAAAGAAGTCTTTCTCTTAGTGATATTTATTCGAGCCAATGGGAGAAGAGGGCCAGGCAATTAGGTCATTACAAATGCAATTAATTATTGACAACTGCCTCCATAACGTTCACCAACCTCGTGCATGTGCTTCATTGTCTAACATTTGAAGTTCCATTGTAAAGTTTTTTGTATATTAATGAATATGTTATATTTGTAAATAGTTTAGTATTTTGTAAATATTTTAAATATTTGTATAGTTTGCAAATATTTCAGTAAATTTTTTAGCCCTGCTCTTTCGGATGCAAGGTAAACGCAGGTAATTAATTACATAGATCATTTCCTGGTTAGATATCGATCAGTGCGTTTCGACAGATATGTCGTTTACGTAGAAAAGATTTGACTTACTCGGTATACCTCTACATTTTACGTAGAAAAGTGTGCGCGGTCGTGGGCAAGCAAAGCAAGCAGGGAAAAAAGCTCCCTAATTTCTTATTAAAAAAAGTTACCTTTATTGTTTGAAATAATGCAACTCAAACAATTTTTTCTAGCACTTCAATACGCCAGGGTTTTGAAAGACAAGGAAATACAAAATAAAAGTTGAATGTATTTACATTCAATAAATGTATATACAGATGGAGAAAAAATACATGCATAATAAAAATAAAGATAAATAAAAGTACAGTAAATTAAAATACAATATAAAATGACACGTGAACTGCCATAAAAGAATGGTTACAATATCATTTCTCAAGCTAACAGGATGCAGAGAAGTTGCACATATTTAAATTAGTCAGTTTGTAGGTTTCAATCCTAGGGGAATCCAGCAGTGGAACAGAGTATGATCTCATCAGGTCACTATGATGCATGTGCAGTAAAATACTGATGTTGATGGTCTAATCCAAAAATCTATATTTAGTGAGAACCAACAAAAAACATAAAGAACCTGGCTTCCGTTTTTTTTTTTTTTTTTTTTTTGTCTTTGTATTGTTCTGTATCTCCCGCAGCATTTCTGCAGGTAGAAAACGATCAGTGATTTAATAGAGAGCAAGGGTAGAGTGATGTGGTATTCTCTGCTAGTATTCACTCCGGCATTTGAGAAACTGTAATATCCTGTGATCATTTTGATGGCTGCAAGGAGTTTCCAGAATATCCATATTCGTTTGAATTACACAGTTTTTAAAAATGGCAGCCATATCATAGGTGTGTACTCAAGCATTGATTTGGTGTTTGAATGTCAACCACTTGAGCAACCAGTATTGGTGGTGTTGATAATGTAGAGAGACGACTGAGCTGTTGAACCCCAGACTTCAACTCCATAGATGATAGCTGGATGTATCACTCTATGCACATATTGAATGGAGGTGTTTGGATTTCAGATCTAGAGTAAGTGCTGTTTGCTTTCCATTTCTGTTTGCAAAATACTCTGCTCGACAAAATTAACAGAATACGTAGAAAATGTGTTGTAACTCGTGCAGCTTGCAATGAAGTGGGACAAAATTTGGTAACCATAGAATAACAATGAAATGGGGAGACCTATAGAAACTTCGGACAGATATAAGGGACATTTATAGGGATTGTATAAGAATTACCAAAGAGGTTACATTGCAGAAGTCGATACAAGATGCTCGAAAATATGGTCGCGTTACATCAGTACAGTGTATAATCCCCTCCAACGGCTAAGTAGGCCTGACAGCAGTGAACCGTGCTCGATATAAGGGTATATATAAGATTATTTGGCAACAAATCCCATTCTTCCACAGACATTAGCGCACCAAGTGACCTAGGAGTTGGCTGTCGGCGTGCAATGCGACACCCAACGGGGACCCACACACATATTGGATTGGATTTAAGTCTGCTGATCGTGCTGGTCGAGGCAGTCGTGGATACCTTAGTTGGATTTTTTCAGTTTCCTAGACAGGATATATATATATATAGGGTTAATTTTTCATAAATTTAGGGCCTTTACAATAGTTACCAGGTGCTTCTGTTGTTTATCACATGGACACACATTTACCTCTTGCAAAAATGAATTAATGACTTGCGGACACTGTGCTCGTTCGGGGTATATAATTATTGTTTTTTATTTTCTTTTTGAAAATTTAATTATTTTGCTATGATGCTGTCCATTTAAATATTTTATTCTAAAATTGTTAATTATGTTTGATCCTTTGGGAACAGTTTTTTTGTATTTTTTTTATGCTAGCCCCTTTGAGGGCAGAATTAACTGGTCTCCAGTTTATTAGGATTTTCACCTGCTCTTATCTAAATTTGGGTTTCCTGGGTACGGGAACTGCTGGCATCTGCAAGATACATACTTACACGTTGTTTTTTAATTACTTTTCTAACGAAATTTGAATAATTTTTGTTGTGAATAAATTCTGGAAATAAAACTAACTTTAGGCAAAGAGGGTGATCACGTCGAAAAGCGCTTAAAGGGGCTTGTTTGATGTAGGGGCGCATTCATCTTTGTTAAGAGAGGCTACAGAGGGAAAGAGGTAAACAATGGATGACTAATTGATTGGGGGGGCAGGACAGTTACCCGAAGTAGAGCGGGTGCTGCACTTGAGGTAATTGAACAAAGTAAGAATAGAGGCAGAAAATAGTGACCGATATGAGAGGGACAATTTTAGAAAAGTAAAGCGGTTATGGCTGTTAGGGAGGCAACCGTTAAGTAATAGCCTCCTAGGGACACTTTCCCCGCAAGAAAATCCTAGAGCTTTAAACAGGAAGGTTCGGAGCTCTAGTGCAGCAAGGATTAGAATTTTAAAAGGGAAGAATAAAGAGTCCGATGTTAAAGTGCACCCTTTTAAATTTCAAGGGAGATCACTTCTAAAAAGTGTGACAAAAGGGGTGAGTGGGCATAGATTGTGAACAGGAATGTTCTAGATGTCTTGGAACATAATACTGTCCTCCGCTATGAACATAGGTTCCGACCAATTAGAACGAGGTCTAGACAAAGTAGAGGGCCAGGATCGAATCAGAATGAGGATGCTGTAAAAAATGGAAGGTGATTGGCTAGAGAGAGAGAGAGAGATGCAAAAGGAAAAAGGGACGCAAAAAGATATAGAAAATGGGCTTTTTCTTTTTGGTGTGGTGAAGAAAGGTTGGTCGAGGTGAGATGTCTGTGTCGAGGTCTGTGTCGCCTGATAAACTGTCTGAAACCACCATAGTCGCCTTTACGAAGGCAAAAACCCTTCCCTTTAGCCCTGATGGTAGTTACATCTTTAAGTAAATCCCACATCAGTACACTGCGATCACTGCCACTTAGTGGTTCTTTTATCTGCAGATTCTTAGTGCATGAATAATCACTGCTGATAATCAGATCAAGAGTATTACTCCCTCTGATTACCTATATATTGTAGCCAGTCTCCTGGGTTCAGAGGTGGACTAGGTGAAAATTTCTTATCCGGGAAAACTTGTAGCGGCCTCATACTAGTATTTATGGCCCAAATCACACCGTCTCTGTCTCACCGGGATTTCCCCGGTAAGTCTTTAAGTATGGCCATTTAGCATCTGGGTTCAGCTGGATTAGAAATTACTTGTGTAGGATAGTACCGCAACGCCTGACGCATTACTAGCCTTACAGTGGAATACGGCATGTCCACTTCACGAGAAACAGCTGGCACACTTGCGCTTCCACATGGAGATTGACTCGATAAATCCACGACAGCCATAGCCACATCTTCAACACGAGAGGAGTCCACTCGTTTTCGATCTCTACCCTGTTGAACCATAAGATGTCATATCGCTTCAAATTTCGCAATCATTTAGCGGACAGAACAAACAGTCATAGGTCCACACCTCGTGCGCTTCTGACGCCGGAATTCTCTGATAGCCGCAGCTGCATTGTTGCTGTTCTGAAAGTACAGCTTCACTAATAGCGCCTTTTCCTGCGACATTGTTGGCACTGCGGCTGTAATGCAGGCAAACATCTACTGTATGATTTTGAAGAGACTGCTTTGCGTTTATACAGTACAGTAGAGATGAGTAGTGTGATGTGGCAATAACTTACAATTATGCAAATAACTTACGTTATTTGCATAATCATAACTAAGATAGTTACGCGTCATACAGCGACAGCGCCATACAGTGACAAATTTTGTAACTAATTTTTTTTTCCCAATAAATGGCGAGCGCATTCTTTATTGTACCTGTTGTCCAAATTTCTCTTCAGTACGAGCCTTAGTACTCGCTCCAGAGCCCTCTACATAGGGATACTTTAATTTTAACATCTCCCTGTATTTGAGAGGTATACAACGTTCTAAATGAACCAGGATTGTTATTCACCACCTTTTCAGTGATACCAGGATGTGAAGAAAGCATCATATCGTGCAGCCTCAGTAATAGGAAAAATATACTTTGTTAAAATAACTTATTAAATGCGATTTATTAATATTTTTTATTTTTTTTATTTCATTTTTAAAGCCATCATCAAAAGAATGGAACTAACAATACTAGGCGTCACTGTGCCATGTTTGGTGCTACGTGGTTAACGACTCTTCAGCGCTTCCCAGACAGGTCTCTGAGAGGCACAAAATATCATAAAACTAAGACATGCCCAGAATCTCAAGGGCACTCATCTCGTACCTAATAATTCCAGAGTTTTTATAGAAAATCCTAAGGACGGTTTCTCACGAAGGTACACGTATCTACGATACCGATAAACCATTACAGCTAGTGGAGCCTTTTAGATGGCGATACGTGTCGCATACCGTGTGATGATACACAATTCGAGTATGGCCTGAACCTCTGTCGCCGGCGATGTTAGCGGTATTAGGCGGTTGCTGCATTGTTGTTTACCATTGCACCATTCCCACGGATGATTCTTTGAACTTAGATTAAATTGCCACCTTTATTTATTTATTTTATGTAAGATTTTTGTTTTTATATGTGTTTTGATATGGTAATCAGGGCCTTGTTATCATAAAATCCAGAAGGCTACTGCATAAAGATGACAGCTGTGAAGGAAGCAAAATGACTGTAATATTACTGGGATATTTTCATGTAATAAATGTAAATGAGCAGCAATTTCTACTTTACATCTAGCCACTTAACACAGCTTTGCTATTAGGTTTTAGTTTAAAAATAAAAATAATAATAATAAACAGAAAAAATATACTTTGTTAAAATAACTTATTAAATGCGCTTTATTAATATTTTTTATTTTTTTTATTTCATTTTTAAAGCCTTCATCGAAAGAATGGAACTACCAATACCAGGCGTCACTGTGCCATATTTGGTGCTACTTTGTAATACTATAGCCTTCAAAATTATGCGAGGAATCAGCTTTTCCATCATTCCAGACCACTTTCGTCTTTTAATTGGAGAAATCATTGCGACATTGGAACTTTGCACTGGTTGCGCAGAGTTGGGTGTGTTTCTATTAGAAATTTGTTCTAGGATAAATTTTCTGGTTATTATTTTCTTGTTAGGAGAGCCAGATTTTATAATTTTCCCAATAACCTCAATTTCTGCATGATTTAACGTTATATATAACAAATTATATAGGTCTTTCTATATTGCTAATACTGTATTTAAATAAATCTTCCTTTGTTTAAAACGAATGAAAAGCTTATGAAGATAAAACATTAACTTATGTTTAAGAAAGATAAAATCAAATTTTTTCAGTGACTTTTTAAGAAAGAAAAACAAGTTTTAACAGCTTAGTTTGGTTGTTTAGAATTAACTCCATGGCAGTTAAAGCCACGAGGTATCTGTATTCAATATTCAAACTGTATGTGTTTGGTCGCCTTACCTGTTTTGAAGGATGAAACACCGTTTGCGATGCCAGGGGCATGGTTTTTCCTTACCGTAGTGGGTAGTTCGAAGGTCAGTGAGATTGTTAACTACGGGAGGAAAGCAAACACTTTTTTTTTTTTTGGCTTTTGTAGCGACGTTTAGTCTTTTTTTTTTTTTTTTTTTTGTTAGTTGTTGGCGCATCGGCTTCTGTGGCCATATTGCACCTCCCAAGGTTTTTGGCATTTTGTACTCTGATCCAAGCCCGAGGCGGGTTTCAGACCCGCAACCTTTGGGTTGCCAGGCAAGCCAAAGGTTGCGGGTTTGAATTTACCCACCCGGCTAGCCCGGTCGGCGACGTTTAGTCTTGTTACACATGGCCAATATTATTACTAATACTAACACTCTGCATTCAGCCTACAGTAATTTTGTTGGAGTAAAAAGCGTTAAAAGGATATTATTATATTTCGGAGAACTAAAAACAACTGGCAAAAAAATAGTTCAACAGCAAAAAGATTTTCGATGAAAGAATATATAGGCTCAGCAGTTATGTAGGCATAATAAACATCAAATGATGCTGCTGCTGCATCACAGCAGGTCTTCACACTTAACTATATCAGGTGCTCACCCCATGGTGAACGAAGTGGATTACCTACAGGGCCGGCCACAAGCAAGTTAAACCGGTTCTGTTGAACAGGGCCCTGCGCTCAAATGGTCTAAATAACAATACCATTCGTGTATTTTCTGCATTTCCATCAACGACACTATCGTCATCTTAATGTCTAGTTATCCACATTATCGTCACTCCAAGAGTGCTTGCACGAGTCGACTTAAAAATTGTTAGAAGTAGAGCTATATTTCATTCTCAATATGTGTTTCGTTTGATATCGAACATAGGACGTTATTTAAAATTGTAATTTTTACGTTACACTCACGTTCAGTAATATCTGTATTATTTTTAACTTCTGGAGATAAGGAAATAACAAACAGGGTCCGCAAGTAATTCTTGAACAGGGTCACGCCAATTGTAGGCCGGCACTGATTATCTAATTAGGACATCTGTCGATGTGGAAGATGGTGAATTAGCATCCCTATGTAAGCAACATGAGCTGCTTAATTATTATGCAAAATAATTAATTTTCTTTGACAGTGAAAATATAGCTGTTATGTTGGTGTTTGTCAGTGGTGAAATCTTGACGAAAATTACCTTGATAAAATTCATATTCATTAAATTTTGATCAAAATAATTAGATTTCAAAGTATCCAGTTTATTTAATGCTTATTCAAATTATGATATTTCTTATATAATAAAAATATCTATTTAAAAATTAATTTTAAGACATCTTAAGATGAATTAAAATTTGCGTGGCGTTCTTGTTTCTGAGAACTTAAATTTCATCTTGTGTGAAATTCCCCATAGCTCTCAGTATGAAAAGCGTAACAACTTCGTACGCTAGAGCAATGGTAATTTGCATCTTGTCGTGCAAGTCAATGTGATAAAGTAGCAGTTGTGGGACATCGTAAAAATATCATGGAGTTTCAAAAGGGCATGAAAGTGGGAGTTCGTGCGTCGAGTGCTTACGTATTGCATGTAAATATGCATGTGTGTGTGTGTCTTGGTATGAAGGGTGGCTCCTAGACAAAAAAAACAAAAAAAAAAAACAAAAAAACTATTATATTTAGGCCACCCGAATAATTAAATTCATCTGCCGTGCTGTGTCTTATGTCTGTTAATTGCGTGTGTTCTATGGCCGATTTGTCTGTTTGCTCGACGAAAATCCCAGTTTCTAGGGGGGGAAAGCCCCCCCCCCTAGAAACTGCGATTTTCGGAGTGAAAAAAGCCCATTAAATTCCTGGCATCATCGACGGGATTCAACACGGGTCTTTTTCACTCGGTGTGGGGAGGACGGTGACGATTTCACTGTGCTACCGCGCAGACGCTCCTAGACCATAAGCCCATCTCCACTTATTACTCCTGTGATAGCTCAGACCCTCTGCAAAACAGGCGGAAAAAAAAGGTGTTGTGTCAGGCCATTTCGCCACCAGGGACCAACCACCACCTGGTTCCACCATTTTCCGTGTGTGCTATAATGCACAAATCTCGCACCCACCGGATGAAGTGCTATACCGGAAAGTGCCAGAAATGCTGCCCCCAAGGCTGCCCAGACTTGGAGGCCAGCAAAAAAAAATTCCAACTAGGAACAAGGTACACTTGTTGAAACAAAAGCAACGTTATACAATTATTTACATGTAAATAGCAAACTCCTGTCTTATTTTAAAAACTTTGGCCGAGAATTCCTGAAGCAAAGCAAAGATGTTCTAGCTCTGAACCAACAGAGGTAAATTATTCTCCGTGAGGTTTGATAACCTATTTAGTGATTCCTGCCTGTCTGAAACATACAGTCCGCATTCAAGGATGACGTGTCTCCAAGATTCAACCTCATCGCATGGACAGTAGGGGCCACATTCTAATCCTTTTTCAAATAGTTTGACCCTTAAGCCATGTCCAGTGATTAAGTAACTCGTCGTCATGGTGGGAGCAAACCAAGAAGACACCCTCTTGTTCATTACAAAGCTTACAATGAACCCTCTTGTAATGGTTCCAAACTCACTCACATCGCAACGTTGCTGCCAGCGATTCACAATCCCGCCCGAAATTCTACTTTTTTCCTCCTTTATGTTGTTATTTGGATTAGAGGTGACATTCAGTATTTGTAACGGCCTTCCGTTTTTAAGTTATATACAATACATCGGAAAATAATGTGTAAATTCAAGGGGATGGTACCTGCAATAACCTGCAAGGCATTTGTCGACACAGTCCTGGGAGTGCATATAACTGTAAGCAGCATTGTACTTGCAGGGACAGAAGCTTAGCTTTAGTTGTAACCTTGGTAGCAGCTGCAAACCAAATACCAGCACCATAAACCACAATGGGAAGAAATGTCGTCTTGTAGTACAATATCAGAGTTTTTTTTTGAAATTCTAACAACTGTAGCTACAAACCTTTTGATTTTTTCATTGATTTTAGTGACAGGCACATGAAGCCCGAGACGATCATCTAAAGTTAAACCCAAATACTTGGTGTTTTGTACATATGGAATTTGAGTACCATATATAGGGTTACCTTTGGTGGCCTTCCATAATCGAAGTGGTGTTTAAACACCATGAAATTGGTCTTGGTGACAGAAATCTTTAGTTTATTTAAACTGGACCATGCCAATAGATCATTCAAAACTGACAAAATTTTTGTTCCAGAATTTGTCTTGATCCTCCCTGCACAGTCACCACCAGGTCATCTGCATATGCAACTTCGATGAACCCTTCGCTATCCTTTGTCAGCCACTGGTCTAGCACTGCATTCCAGAAGAGAGGTCCCATGACTGAACCCTGAGGGCAACCTCTGGAAACGATAGTCGTGTATGATAAATGCTTTGCACGTACTCTAATTTGTCGGTCCTTAAAGTAAGATCTAAGGACTTTGAACAGGTAGTCATCACACTTTGCCATTTGCAGTGACCTGAGGACACTCTCCCACCAGAGGGATTCGAAAGCACCCTCAAAGTCAATAAAAACAGCAAGAACATATTTGCTGTTTGCCTCCTGAATGTAAGTCAGCCAGGTCGAGATTGCATCCTCAGTGGATCGTCCTTTTTTGAATCCGAACTGGCAATCAGAAGATAGTTGATGTTCTGTGAATAATTTTAAAAATCCTTGGGGCAATCATCCTTTCAAATAATTTGTCAAGATTGGCCAATAAAGAGATTGGCCTGTATACTCTGGGGTTTGTTTTTGTCTTTCCCGGTTTATGGGCGAAAAGCCCCTCTAGCAAGCATTTATTAAATAAGTTTAATAAGGTCTCAGGGAAGAATTCATAAAATTTTTCAATCACTTGATTTTCAATGAGGTCAATGTGAGCATTATTTATGGTTCAGTTTAGCTACTGCAACTCCTAGCTCAACCGTGTTAAAAATGGCGATTTCAGTTGTTCCCGTATATTCCCGATAAATGCATCTAATTTCCGCTTGGTCAGGGCTGTCCATATAAGATAATTCTTCTGGAAAGAGGCTACCCACTATCGCTTCGACTGTAGATTCCCAGTCCGAAGTTTCTTGATTCTCTCTAATTACTGTATTGTAAATTCCACCACACAAAAATTTATTTCTCGAAAGCTTATAGATTATACCCCAAGGGTCAGCATTTCCTGTTTCCTCCACCAGACGTTGCCAACAGTTTTGCTGGCTATCAGCAATTGCTTTATGGTACCTCTTCCTCAAGTCTCTGTAATCGTTTTTCAAAGCCCGAGTGTCTGCATCCCATAAACGCATGTTCCTTTGGTATGCTTTTCTTGCTTGTTGTGGTTGTTGTCTCAATTCAGCTAGTGCTGAAGACCACCATGGGACAGAAGTTCTTTTTTCTGTTTTCTTTTAGTCGAGTAGGCCATCGTCGCTTTTTATAAATGATATTGACCCAGAAAGACATTCTTTTGCCGTTAAGATGTTAATGATTGCTTTGTCATCTCCATTAAAAATTGTGTTCAGATATCCGCGAAACTTGGTCCAGTTCACCCTGTCCATCTGGAAACGCCTTAAATCCCTTATTGTTGTATCTACTTGTCTATCCTCCGGTAAAATCGTGAAGGTGATTGCTCGATGGTCACTATTAATTAGGTACGGATTGACGTCCCAATCTTTCGCCCTATCTACCAGATTAATGGAGGTTAAAGTAGCATCTATTCAGTATGTCTTGTAGGTTGCTCACGGCTCACCCTGTTTAAGTTGTACAAGGAATGGTGTCGAACGGGTCAAGCCACTTCCCGCAGACAGAATTGTAAAGTATTACTCAATGTGGACGTTTGTGGTAAGCGAAGGGTGTAGTGCGTTTCAGACAGACTTCAAATATATATATACAGTAGAACCCGGATAGGAAATTCACCCATAAGAAGTTTTCCCCTCTACTAGGTTTGGTTTCTTAAGTTCCAATTTCACCTCTGTATATTGTAATGTATTATTTTCCCACGTAAGAAGTTTCCCGGGTAAAAAGTTCGTGATAAAGGATACACAATGTATTATTATAATGACGTTTTCTCACTTAATACGTCTTTTAAATATAGAAATCCTTTATTTTTAATATTAAAAAAATATTAAACAATATAAACATTTGGTAATTGAACAAGTTATTGCCAAGCATCATTTTAGTTCGTAGTAAACCACCGTCATTTTTTACATCTCATATTGTGGATACCTTCACGAAGAGTTGCCTGATATCGCACTACCTCCAATAAGCAACGCTTCACCACTGAGAAGACTAACGTTACTTATTCTCGGCGGATACTACCATCCCCGAGTGGTAGTATCCGCCGCGAATCCACTGACGAAGTGTTGCCTATTCGAGAATCCAGTGTCAAAGCGTTGCTTATTCTAGGTAGTTCAATATCAGGGCAACTCGTTGTGAAGGCATTAACAATACGAGATATCACAAAAAACGATGCCATCTACTTCGGTGATTTACTACGAACTAAAATTATTACAAGCACTAACTTGTTCGATTAGTCAACTTTCCATAGTCTGATGCTTTCAGCTTTACTTTTTTAGTATAAAAATTTGGACATAATATAAGTGACATATTGCAATTGTTTTCATCGATATCCATAATTGTACAGCTTCGATCACGTGAAGCACAGTGAAGCATTTGCCATTAAGTTCTGATTTTTCTGAACAGTTCTGAATTACTTAATGGATTGTTTTCTGTCTTATTGTAATTGTGACCTTTTAAGGTATGTTGAAACTCCATAGGAGCTCATCCTTCCAACTTGGTAATGAGTTTAATGAACAAAATGTTAAGCAATTGGAAATCCTCGGTTGAAAAATGTTTCCCATAGATAGAGTAAAATATTCCCATAGAGTAAATTACTGTATTTATAAATTATGAAATAGCACTTAAAATCATCTTTAACTTACGTATGTGTATCTTTTCATTTTCATAGCCTTAGGTCATTTTTCCTTCTAAGAAGTTTTCCCGTGTAAGAGGTTCCCAACCTCCAGTCCCTTGGAAAACTTCTTATCCGGGTTCTACAGTAGAACCGTATAAGAAGTTTTCCTCTCGTGACACGGCTTGAACCATGCTCACTCAAAGTTCGTGTATCTCTTTACTCCCGAGTTGACCGCTCGACTGCGGTAGAGAAAAAATAAATAAGTAATGCCATAGGATAGGATAGGATATCCGGTCATACTAACTTTGGTATATTTATTTTTTTAATGAATTGATGAAACTTCCTTTAAATTTTTCATTATATTCATTCTTATTGTTCACTTAAAGATCTTTTAAAAGATTGATAATTAAAAAAAAAAAAAAATATATATATATATATATATATACAAATTTGTATATATATATATATATATAGTGCTTTTTTTGAGACGGTACGCAACGGTACGGCGTACCATAGTGACGTGTGATATTTGGATGCTGTACACTTCGACGTAGCCCAGCGGTCAAGAGCGAGAGTGTAGCACGTGTTCCTTGAGTGGACTGGGGTTCAAACCCGTGGCTACCAAATACGATAAATATTTGTATTTACTATTTATTGTAAACTGTACTGCAATGGTTGTCATGCCGGAGTATAAACAGAAAAACAAAATTCGTAATAGTCCGTATATTTTTTCGCATGTTTACTTACTTTTCAAATAAGCTTAAAGTAAAGTTGTTTAACTAAATTTGCTTCTGTCTATTGTTAAGATATCTTTTATATAAAACTTTATAACCATTTTTAGAATTCTAAATTACTCAGTCGGACCTCTGTTTAACGAACACCTTTTAGAGCGAATTTTTTTTTGAATCCCCTTGGAAATTAGATTTAAAATAGTTTCAGTTGAGTAAAGAAAATTTTCATATAACAAATGGCTTAGGAGAGACTTAACTGGGTACATACCGTTCGCACATCTGGCCTTCAGGCAATTTAGGAAATTAGTGCTGCTGCTAAGCAAGAATTGAGAGAGCTAAAGGGATTACCATTCTATAACTAACTGGTACCTGGCAAAACCTATCCGACCACCTGTCCCTGATACGGAGAAGTCGCGCTGGTCAACAATAAGCAGAGATAAAGGGGTATTCCCAATGGGCTCTGGTTCACCTTCTGCAGTGATGTCCAACCTTTTCTCGTACAAGGTACATATTCAAGTTAGAATTCTTTCGGGTTTCGGGACTGAGTGATTCGAGAAATATTAGTGTTACATTTTCCATATCTTGTTATACATAAAAGGAAGTTTCTGTTTTCATATTACCGTTTTTTATTGCCTTTTAATTCAAATTTCCGATACTTTTATGTGTAACAAATCTATGTCATTAATTTATTTTTTAGAGTTTATTAAAATTATAAAAATATGACTTTCTTTTGTTTTTCAAAAAAATACCTTAAATTCTCATTAAGTGAGCCTTTAAATGCTCACTTAATGAGAATTTTTTTTTTAATTAGCAAAATTTAAAATGCTGTTTCAATTCACTTTCAGCGCGGCCGTAGGTTGGATTAGGAGAGAGTGATTTACTTTTACTGCGACAAATAATCATCTGTTGTTTCGCGGAAGTTTTACATGGTCACAGTAGCTGGATATCCGAATGATACAGACATTTTGGACAGTTTGAAAAAAAGAAAAATTCAAATTTAAGAACTAGTGAAGGAGAGAAGGAAAATGACGTCAACGAAGGTGGTAAACCTTCAAAACATGAAATGTTGACATTTGGTGAGAATGAATTTGAAAATTGTCAAAATTGTCAATCCGTTTCGGGGATACCTAATTGAAAAGACGGCTTTTGGAAAAATTGAAGAGCATTTGATGAAAGCTCTCAATACGATACCAATTTCATTGAATGAATGTGAATGAGGATTTTCACAAATGAATCTGATCGTTAGCCCAACCAGAGCTTTGTTGATGACAAAAACAATTTCTTCACTAATATTTCTTAAAATTGTAGGTCCACCGGTGACACACTTCGATCAAGCAAATATGTCAATTCATGGTTGCTTCGGGTGTTGGATGAGAACTCAATAAAATTTTGGAATATTCTATAAAAACTTTATTATGAAATTATTTTACTTATTTTTTAAACATTTACTTATTTTTTATATACTTGGATAATAAATTTATGCTTAGTAAACTGTGTTAATAAACTTAATTTGTTGTTCTGATTCCAAAAAAATTATTACTAAGTAACAACATCAGGAAATAATTTTCAATTTTTCCTGATAGCAAAGAACGAGTACCAGCACCTATTTTATACACACCGATGAGCCAAAACATTATGACCACCTACCTAATATGATGTAGGTCCTCCACGTGCAGCCAAATCAGCTCGTACCTGGCGAGGCATGGACGCTACAAGGTTTCTAAATGTGTCTTGTGGTATCTGGTACCAACACATAACCAGCAGATCCTTTAACTCCTGTAAGGTCCGTGGTTGTGACACCGCAGATCGGAGTTGCTGTTTCAACACAAAACCACAGATGCTCGATGGGAATTTTTGTCTGGGGAATTTTGAAGCCAGGGCAATACCTGGAAGTCTTCCTCATGTTCCGCAAACCAGTCTCGAACAATCCAGGCGATGTGGCGTGGCGCATTATCCTGCTGAAAGACGGCACCGCCAGAGAGGAAGACAGTTGCATGAAAGGGTGTACCTGGTCAGCAATGATGTTTAGGTATTATTATTATTATTATTATAGTTGATGTTTAGGTATGTATGTATGTGTTTTATGTAAGGGCGGCTCCTAGTACAAAGTTCATCTCCGCCTCGTTGCACTGTTAATTTTTATAGACTCTGTTAAGGTTAGGCCATATGTGTGTAGTGAGGAAGAAAAAAAAAAACTGAAAGTAGAAGAGAAAAAAAATAAAAAAAGAATAATAAAAAAGTTTTTCATCCTACAAAGAGAATTTTCATCTCCACTCGGGAGAAAGTTATAGGATAGAAAAAATTTTATTAGTGAGCTTATGTGTGTGTTCTGTAGTGTAACGTGTTTTGGCCTTTTAGCTACCTAGAATCACCTGGACAGCCGCTTCCAGGTACTTCTCCCTAGCTGCAGGAAGGCAAGGCCTCCCTTGTTACTAGCTCGCGCTCCTCCCTGAGAGAGGAACTCCCCAGGGAGGAATTACTTACTGGATGAAGAGGAAAAAGGGGTAGGATGAGAGAAGAGGGGACCTCTCAGCCCAGAGGGTCCCGTACCAGGGTGTAGTGCGAGAGAAAAAAAAAAAAAAAAAAAGAGAGAGAGAGAGAGAGAATGTGGCTGTCCAGAACTGGGGAGCCCCAATTCATAGAGAAAAAAAAAGAAAAAAAAAAAGTGTTTAGTGTGGCAAGAGGGCCATAACAATTATCTGCCCCGACTACTTCTTTTTCAGTGATTGGTGTCTTCTTGGTTATTGCTATTCGCTGCCAGGTAAAGCGTTTTTCTTTTCGTGAAGATATCTTTAGCAAAAGTCTGCAATGCTACAATGTTTTGTGGATTTAGAAGTAGTTGTCCAAGTGTGTCTGGGGTGAGATTGGGAAACTCTAAATAGCCATTCTCTGTGATCACAATACTTTGGGAATCTGAAGATTATATGCTGCCAGTCCACTCATCCCCTGTAGTAATTTTGATCCATGTAAAGCAGACCAAGTTGATGAAGTTTTGCATTTATTGCTCCGTATCCTGTCACTAAAAATGAGGCTTCAAGGGAGAGTGAAAACAATGAGTTCACTGTTCTGGTTATTGTGAACTTCACATCAGGGAGGAACCTTTGCGTAACAGCTCCGGTCGTTGACGCATCCCATCGCTCTTGCCACCTCGTGATCTGTGTAGCATCGAATTCTTTCTTTCTTGGTGTCAGCTTCTAGTCGATACTTAACTCTAGCAGTGTGATAGGGATTCTCTTCTTAATTCGGTAGCAAAGTCCTCGAAAAATGAAGTTCAGGTCAAGGGGCAGTGCCCCCGCAATTACTTGTACGTCTGCAGTCGAAACAGTTACTGATGCGGTGAGGGGACAGCAGCATGGATCTCTATATTGAATTTAGTATCTCTCTCTCTCTCATTTTGACATTGGTCGCCCTGTGGAACCAGGCCCCGGCTGCAAAGGTAACAATGGAGAGAAAAACTGCTTTATAATAGAGGAGTATTGTTCGTCTGGACAGTCCCCAGTCGTTCCGAGAGATTCTGACGATGGAAGCTGAAAAGGTTTTGATTTTTAAAGACAGGTGTTGAAGATGTCATGTCGGAGGAATGAGAGTTTATGGTCGTTAATGACTCCAAGGACTCTGGTTTGTGTTACCAACAGCAGTCGGACCCTGGCAGTTTTGATCTGGGGGGGGGGGTTCTGAGGCTCGACTTAAAAACGATCATATTTGTTTTCAAGGGATTGATCTGGAGTTTGTTCCTCTTTGTCCAATCTATTAGGTTATCAGGGATTCTCTGTGCATTAGCTTCCAGCTTGGCCCAGGATTTCCAGCAACTACCAATGTCAGGTCGTCAGCAAAAGCTATGATTTTAGAATTGTCAAATGAGTTTTTCAACCAGTTCTGTAGTACAATATTCCATATAAGGGGTCCCAGTACAGATCCCCTGTGACGTTTCTATTGATTGATTGATGTTTGGATTTGACTATGATACGCCTGTCTGTGAGGTTGTCTGTGAGGAGCCAGTAGAGATTGGCTGAGAAGTCAGCAACTCGGAGGCACTCCAGGGCGCTCTCCCACCACACTCAATCAAAGTCCTCCTCAAAGTCGATGTAAATTGCCAGTTCATATATAGAAGCGGATGTTTTGATATGTGAGACCAGATCTGATAGGGCATCCTCGCAGTGTGCTGTGGTGTAAATCCATACTTTGATGGACAAATCATGCTCTGTGTCTGGAACAGAGTTGTAACTCTAAGGGCAATTAACCTCTCAAATATTTTGCCCATTTTGGCTAGCAGGGCAATGGATCTTATGGATTTAGGATTGTTTGGCAACTTATTTGGTTTAGGAATCAAGCGGATCAGAGCAATTTTCCAACCTTTGAGGAATGTGGAATGGCTTAAGCATTTGTTATAGAGCATCAGTAGGATTTTTGGTTTTAGTTTAAAAAACCTGATGATGAAGGCACTTTCAACCAGATCCATTCCTGGACACTTCTTGATGTTGATTTTCTTCATCACACCTTCGAGTTCTTGTAGTGTAAAAGGTTCTGCCTGGTTGGGTTGTAGGCTGCATTTCTCTTCCTGATTATTCTGTGTTCTGGGTGATCCTCGGTTGGATTATCGGAGGGGATGAGCTTGTCTAGAACAGTGTTTATTGTCTTTCCAGCTTGTTGTTTCAGTCTGACTTCAGTCTGTTTGGTTTGAGCTGTATACCTCTGTGGAGTAGATCTTATTTCTTGCTATTTTGTAGAGTAGTCCCATGGGTAAGCGTTGCCTGATTCCTGGACGAACTTCCGCCAAGTTTCTCTTTTCCTGGTGGCTATGGCTTTGGTATACTGATTTTTGTTGTGGATATAATCTGTGTGGAGCGCCTCAACATCTGTGGGGGGCAGTCCCAATGCTGGTATTGCTTTCTGGCTCTGTGAACCTCTCGACGCAGGTTTGTGAGCCCAACGTTCCACCAAGCACAGATTTTGTGGGAGAATTTCATTTCCTCTTCCTAGTTGATCTGTAGGATGCTTTGATAATTGCGTTTTGAACGTTTGTTCCTAACTCCTGAAGAGTGAGCAGTGTGAGGGTTTCGATCTCGGGTTCTGGGAAGTCCTCCTTAATCGATCTGCCAAAGGGCTGCCAGTCCACCTTCCTAAGGGGAGAACCTGATGAAAGCATTGATTTTCCACTGGGTTGGTGGCGTCGTGCAGTGGTGGAGATTGATGTGAAAGAGGATGACCCTGTGGTCACTCAAGGTCCAATTCGGTATTATGATCCAATTACTGATTTTGGCTTGTAGATTGTTTGTGGTTGCTGTTATGTCTATATTTGATTGCCCAGTTGAGCTGCTATCCGTGGTCAAATTGCCGGGTTCATTGTGTACAATGTGGTTTTGGGTTGCTATAAAGTCCTCTAGGAGTAGGCCATGGGGATCAGCAGTTGTACTATGTCAGAGGGGAGATTTTGCATTGGCATTAGAGGCAATCAGGACTGCCCCTTGGCCTAGGAAGTACAGTGTAAACTCCAGGTAGTTTAATGCCCCATCAAGTTCCTGGGAGGGTGGGCAGTAAAGGGAGAAGGAGTAGTTCACTTCTATGCATGCTGCAAATTTATTAGAGGCCCTGTAGTACAGGGCTTCTGTAATAAAAATATCGATATCTTGGTTCATCACCACTATACGTGATTTAGGGTCTTGTGATGAGGATTGGATTACTGTGGCACAAATAGGGAATCATTATTTTAGACGTGCTGTTCTGCTGGATTCTAGTAGCATTTGACTCTTGTATCATGAGTATGTCAATTGCGTAGTCCCTGCTGCTCTCCTAATCTCAACTACAACCGTCCTGGACCTATATCTGTTGATCTGCATCACATTGAGATTCCGCCTGAAGAATGGCCCGCCCGTAGCGAGCGTTTGTCTGTGGACTTGTCGAGGGTTTTCAACTTGTTAGTTTATTGTTTTCGAGTTCCTACTCATCTGTGGGTTTAGTCGTACTTGTTCTAGAGCTCTCTGGTATTCCTGACATTTGGTGTCCCAGCCTGAATGTGGGTGATCCTGATGTCTCCTCTTACAGTTTGTGCAACTTGGGTCCTGGGTACGATTAGGACACTCCGCCTGGACATGGCCACTGCACGCACAGTGCCCATAGGTAGGGGATGTACATTGGTGGGCAAAATTTAAGGACCAGTCAGGTTTTCACCTATAGTCTCTCACAGGAGTGGCCTGGATATAGGAAAAGCATACCAAAAGTACCTCGTGAGATACAGAATTGATAAAGGAAACAACGACACAACAACGGTACAGAGGGACTTTATTCAAAAATGGCAACATAGCACTGGTTGCCATGATATAGATGCATCACTGCCAAAGATGGAACAAAGGGAAGAGGTGGTCCTCAGTAGAGATATAGCCACCCCTAATGTCATGCAAGCTTTGCACCTGTCCATACTTAGAACAATGCTGTTCTAAGTATGGACAGTATCGATTGTTCTATTGTATCTGTTGGACTGTTCTAAGTATCGATAACATCGTCCATTCCTCTGTCAGCATTATCTTCAGCTGGTGAACATATTCTGGTGGGTGCGGACGTGCTGCTAATCATCTGCTTAGAGCGCCTCATGTGTTCAATGGGATTTAGATCAATGGAACGGGCAGCCCAATCCATACGAACAATGTCCTCACTTTCCAAAAGCATATCACACTGCAGTGTGATGGGGTGTTCCGTTATCATCTGTAAACACGAACTCGAGGCCAATGGCACCTCGGAACAGATGCACATGGGGAAGGATTACCTCAGTACAGTAGCGGGCACTGGTTACAGTACCGCCTTATAGTATTTGGAGCTGTGTAAGTCCATCCAAAATAATGCCTTCCCAGACGAGAACACCTCGACCCCCATATTGATCCCTTTCAGTGATGTTTGTGGGGTGATACCGTGTGCCACCCTCTCGCCAGATTAGCGGATATCTAGAATCGCTGCTGAGACTGAATCTACTCTCAGTAAAGAGTACCTTAAGTAAAGATTTTGTGTTGTAACCTTTAGAAATAGTGTTGGTCCTTACGATTTGCACGCCAGTGGATGTGCAGTGCTGTGACATGTGTCCATACCCCAGGCAGAGGAAGCACTTATTCACCATAGTGAAGGGCCGAACTTTGTGGGCACTGTACCTCAAATATAGCCTGTCCAAGGACCTTACCATCTTATGGACTCTAGGAGAGATTGAGATGACTTGCTGGTTAGTAGCGATTCTGTAGCCTTTATCATGAAGCGCAAAGTGGTTTCGCTCTTAATCTCAAGAGTTATCCCATGGCCCTCCAAGATTTGTAGTACAGGTCTTCTCTGCTAGTGTCACATGGGATGTCATAGACCAAGACTGTAGGATTTGCCAATCTAGGCAAAAAAAAAAAAAAAAAACCAAACTATTATACTTAAGCCACCCAAATAATTAAATTTACCTGCCGTGCTGTTTTTTGTCTGTTAATTGTATGTGCTCTATGGTCGGTTTGTCTGTTTGCTGGATGAAAAACCCCAGTTTATGGGGGAAAAACCTTGCTATCTATGCCTGAGACCAACTAACTCAACCACAAGTGAAAAAAGCCCATTCAAGTTCCTCGCGTTGTCGACGGGATTCGAACCCGGGCCTTTTCCACCCGGTGTGGAGAGGATGGTGATGATACCACTGTGGTACCCATGCAGATGCCAACCTAGGCAGACTTTCCTTCACTCCTACAGACTGGAGGGTGTCCGCCAAAGAGATACGCTCTAGATTCTCCTTGGAAGAGGTCTCCAAGATAACACTTTCTGATGGGTCGCAGTGTTTTTATCTTCACCTGCCTAAAGTCGCTACGTAGTTTTTTTTGCATCAGGTCTCTGCCATCCCCACTGGTCTTGAGGATAAAGCATCCTTCTCCTGAAGATGTGCTGCTCCTTTTGCTTAGTCTGGGTTATAGGGCCATGTTCTCATGGGGGGGGGGACTGGAAGATTGGCTCTAGATGCTCCTGCATATAAAGGAGGGGGCAGTAGTACAAATTTCCAGCCAGCCAACTCTTCTTCAGGTTGGTTCAGGGAGAGCAAATTGAAGGCATCAATCGTTTTCTCCAAGGACCTAGACTCCACGTTGATCATCCGAAGCTTCTCATTATCTATAAGGAGCACTGTGGTAATGTCCTCCAGACTTGCCCACAGCTCCTGAACGTAGATTCCCGCAGTTTTCGTGAACCTATTGGAGTACTTGTTCAAGGTCACCAGGTTTTATGTAATGCAGAGACTATCTGGTGGAGCGCCGAAGAATCCTCCAGTTTGACACTTAAGACTGTATTGGGGAGAGCCGGAATGGCTAGCTATTCGAGGGCTGGATGCCAGCCGCTATGGTTTTGTCCAGTGCCGATTTCATCGGGGGGAGCAGGACTCCTTGAACTCTCAGCTGGTTGAGTTCAGGGAGACTCCCATCCTGGGAAACAACTGGTTGTTTCCCAGGATGGGAGCCGTGGTCGTCAAACACCTCTCCAGTGGTTCGTGGGTTTCCTCTCCTCGGACCACTCTCAGTAGATACTAACCACGGCTGACCATAGGTCATTTCCTGATTAGAAATCGATCAGTGCATTTCGACAGGTGTTTTATGTAGAAAAGATTTGACCTACTGCATCATACATCTACATTTTACATAGAAAAGAGTGCGCAGGGGTTGGCAAGCAAAGCGAGCAGGGGCGAAGCCCCCTAGTATAAACTTAAAATAAAAATGTAAATAATAAAAATAAAACAATAACAAAACATTATATAAATTTATACTTGTCTTGCTTTGGCTGTAGCAAAATCAGTCATTTTTTTTATATCTAAAGAACATAAATATCACTTTCTATAGATAATATTGCCAAATTATTTAATCTAATTATTATTTAATCTTTGTTGATGCATTGATGAACGGAGATAGTTTTTTATTACTTTTAATTTCGAAAAAGAATGCTCACCACTAACGACTTGCTGACTACGGGCATTGTTAACATTATTCTTAACGAAATAAATATATTAAGAAGTAGAGTGGTTAAATTATTTTTGAATATAAAATTTCTTGGGGAGTCTGATTCGTGGACGTAAAATTTTGAAAAATTTGTATTTCATTTGCAAGATCAACAGCAACAATATCTCTTAGACATTTCTCATTGGTGGCATCTGATAACTGTAATTCTAAATCTGAAGAATGTTCTAAAATTTCATCTTTGACATTTACTTAGCTCTCTAAAACGTAAAAAATTAAATTATAAACCTCGAGCTGTTCTTAAGTTCATCTATTGCGTTTCTTGCAGTATCTAAAATGGCAAAGAAGTTAATTTTAAAATTATCTTTTGTCGTTGGCACAAATTCATATCCAGTTTCATAATCAAATTTATGTTTCCCCCATTCTACCCAAGAGTTAGCAATTTTTGCTGCTTTTTCAAATACTCCTACAAAATCTCATCTGTTCTAAAGTTTAATCGTTTCCTTTAATTTTTTTTTTCAATGCATTAGTGATGTTAACATATCCGATTGTGCATTTTATAATATTTTGCTTACAAAATTTATAATAGATAAAATGTCAAACCAAATAATAGTAAAGAACTCGAATTTAAAATATCTAATTTTATTTGACAATGACTGATGTTGTTTTTAAATTACATTAAATAGCACAATCCGAATATATTTCACAAAGAGCATCATTAATTACTAAAGTTTTTTTAGCGTCACTTCGACTTTCCCAACACGTATCTGACAAAGCTTTCAGCGAAAGATTTGAAACTGTTTTATTAGTATTGCCCACCGTTTAGTACTACTAGAAAAAAAAAAAAATTATAAAGTTCCTGTATACAGGAACTTAACAAAAAAAAATCAATTGTCACAAAGATATTTTTTCCGTATCATTCACCACTAATTTCAAAGTATGTGCAGCGCAAGGTACGAAAAAGGTTCTGGTGTTTATATAAAAATTTTTTCCCCAGACCGTTATGTTTTTGAATATTAATGTTATGTTTTTCCAAAAATTCTAAAATGAATGTAGTTAGTCACTACCAGTCGTATTTTCAATTTCACAGAAACCTAAAAAAGTTCCCTAATTTAAATTTTTTGTGTTTCATTATAAATTTACGAATCTTAAAATAATTGTCAATTGTTCCTGATTGGCATCAGGTGTACAATCTAAAATCAAAGAATAATATTTAGCTTCCTATAACTTATCTAAAATTTTTGTCCTTATACTATTTCCTATTATATTTAAAATATCATTTTGAATTTTGTCTCCTAAATAATGTGGCATGTGAAGTTTATCAATCTGAATACATGTGTGGATGTGTTCTGATAAAGTGGAATCAAATGTGGCAACCATTTGTATTAATTGCAAAAAGTTTCCGTTATTGTCTTTGTTATCAAATAATTGTATTTTGAATTAGTACTCCTTGAAGCCAAAATTTTGTTTTTCCAAATAGTTCTCCAAGTAGTGTCAATAGGACAGCTGAAACTGACCAGGCTAGACGGGTGGGTAAAGTGCCTGCCTAGCAACACAAAGGTCGTGGGTTCGAATCATGCCTCAGGCTTGGATCAAAGTAATGCAAAAAAAAAAAAAACCTTGGGAGGTGCATTATGGTCACAGAAGCTGATGTGCCAACTACAAAAAAAAAAAAAAAAAGGCCAGCTGATGGGGTTTGGCAATGATATGTAGGAAGTTTGCTAGCAAAGATTAGGAGATGATTATCCTATTGTATACGGCAATGGTCAGGCCACATCATGTTTACTGCATTCAGCTCTGGGGGCCTCATTTTAGGAAGAATGTAGAGCTGCTGGAACAGAAACAGAGAAGGGCAATGAGATTGGTGAGGGGATAAAAGGCTCTTACCAAGAAAGGCTTCAGTTCTGCAAATTGCAGCATCTGGAAACCAGGCACCTGCAAAGTGATCTGGTTGAGGTGTTTAAAGCTTTGAATGGCTTGAGCAAACTCAATGCTGATGGATTCTTCCTCAGCTATGCACATGAGGGAACAAATTCCAAGAGGCAGGACAGTACACAATAGATGTGTGAAAGTTTGCCTCTTTCAGCAAATAGGTGGTTGAGTGCTGAAAGCTTCAATCTATTGTTGTGGTGGAAGTGGATAGGTGAAATTGGATTTTTTTTTTTTTTTCACTGCTGCTGTATAAGCTTGCTTTCTTACATCATTTGCCACTGTTAATACTAATACTAAGCCACTTTACTTTTTCAATTTAAAATTAATTCTTAGTCATTTTCTCAGTCTCATAATGGAAATATGCATTACCATTTCCCTTGATGGAACAGTCTAGCATCTTCCACTAGTGGTGGTCTCAAGATTTTCTAAATGGGTGGGGAGTCCTAAAGCAATGTTCTAGAGAATCATTAAGCTTTAATCATCATGCAGCAATAATATATATATATATATATATATATAAAAAAAAAAAAAAAAAACATTATTTTGATCATGGGGGACTTATCATGGGACTGCCCCTGCCTTCTATTGCCTTTTGGATCATTTGTTTATTGGGATGTGATTAGAAAATGTCAATAAGAACAGTTCATTAGGTGATTAACAAAAAACTACCGAAAAATGGACACAAAAGTGCACTCAGTTATCTGATTTCTACATGCTAAAGAGACTCAATTTATCAGCAACTACTAGCTTGGAATGGTCCCAATGGTCATGTTGTAGTTGGGTTTTTAGGAGCATCAGTGACTAAGGCCATATTGCGCTGTGTATATTGTCTGTAAATTGCATGTGTTCTGAGGTCAATTTTCTGTTTTGCTGGACAAAAAACCATGCTGTCCTTGCTTGACCAACCCAGTCATATTGTGCAAAAACGCCCATAAAAATTCCTCCCATGATCAACATGACTCAAATTCAGGTCTTTTCCACTTGGCCTGGGGAGGATGGTGATCCTACCAACTGTGCTACCCACGAGGGCCCCAATGGTCATGCTCATGACAAAAATCTGTTTATGTTAAGGCTTGGAATGGACACAGAAACATCGTTCTAGTTAGTTGTATACATCACTTGCCTTATGTCCTCTTATTAAAATTTTTAAATTTTAAGCTCTGGTGTCTCTTTGCACAGTCAGTTCATACTGGGCCAAAAAATGTCTAAACTGAAAAATGCTTGTGGCAATAGTCCAGACCTCTTACATGATGTCTGGGCCCAGAAGCTGATCCTCTTATACCCCTACTCGATGCCTCTGATAATAAACTTTGGGTCTCGAAGGGCATGTTCCAGGCACATGTGCTTAATATAGTAGAAATTTTACCTCTCAAAGTGTAAAAATACTGGGTTTGGATCCTATTTTAACTATCATAGCCTATCTGTCTTAGTAGCATGTGTGCTTTGGTTAGTTTGCCTGTTTCACTGGATAAAAAACCTATCTGGAAATAAAACCATGCTACCTTAGCCTGAAATCAACTAACTTGGCCACAGCATGCCAAGTTAGTTCATAAAAATTCTTCTCACCTGTAATGGGATTTGACTACACTGAATGAAAAGATAGTGACTGTAATCACTGTGCTGTGCACAAAGGTATATAGATTGTCTCTTAAGTCCCTTCCTCCATAAAAAGGCAAGCCATAACACACAAGAGTTCTTGAGTATCAATTGGACCAATGAGCTGGTTAGGATTATGCATTATTTAGTTGTAACTAAGGATTTTGTAATCTTAACAGCAGCTCACAATTTAAAATTTTTATAGAATCGTCTGCTTATTTGTGAGTGCAATGGACCTTGAAATAGTAAGTAGGTTCCCCACAACCTAGCTGAGCCACTTAAGAATCCAGTATTGTTTCCTTAGGAATTTAGTAACATGTGAGACTGGAAAGAAGACCAGGTGATTGATACACAGAATAGATTAATATGTATTAAGCACTTGAGAGGTTATAGTATGCAATTACCATTTTACAATTTTAGCTTCTAGAAATTGAGGAAGATGCTTCTATTACTTTCTATTGAAAACATTTCTATTACTTTTTATTGAAAACATTTGTTAAAATAAATGTATAATATTCAATAATTGCTTGTTAAAATATTAGCAGCTAACAGTGTTCCATTTCATCCTGGGCCAAGTTGTTTTAAAATAAGTAATTTTGTCCTCCTGTTTTTAAAACACAGGTTTAAAAGATTAAGATAGCCAGATCACTACTAACTTCGAGTACAGATCTGGCCATCTTTAGATGGCCAGATCTGTACTTGAAGAAGCCCACTTTCTAATTAATCATTATTGCAAAACAGCTTTTATGTTAATGTGTTTGTATTATTGTGTTTTAATATTTTAATGCTGCCTTCTATAAGCATTTTAAATAAACACACAATACTGTATTTTAATTTTACCTAGTACAAATAAAATGTGATCGTATGTATGTATATATATGTGTGTGTACACAAACACATTTAACTTTTTAATCCATAATAATTTTCAGGATTACTGCTTTTTGTATAGGAGTGGTTTTTGAGATTCATGGCTATTTGGGATTAGGATTAGCCCTTCTCATATTGTGTCTCTGGTGGTGCAGCATTTGGGAGGATGCAGAAGCATGTCCATGTGGGCCATTGGAAGAATGTATTTTTGGAGGTGGCATTTCTGGTGACATTATTATGAAACTTACTGGACAAGTCATTGGTGGGCTTGCCACAGCTGTGTAAGTACATTTTAATTTTTTGGTGATTATAATCTGCAACATCCATAAATTGCTTAAAATAAAAATTTATATTAATAACCATTAATGGGAAACAGGTATTTTTTTTCATACCAACCTGCCAAAAACATTTATGGAAATTTAACTTTAAATCTAATTTGAAATAATTTTTATAAGAAAATTCTTCACCAGGCTTTTTCATAATTATCATTTGTGATATACAGCAGACTCTTGATTTACCGGGATCTGATTAAGCGGAACAATTAAAGACTCCAAATTATGAAACCCCCCACCCCACCAGAAATCATAAAATTCAAGTAATAACTAAAATAGATATAAACAGATGTTTTGCAAGTCATAAATAAGCGAACAAATGGTGTTATAAGTCATCATTGGGAGATAAGTGTAAGTGTTTTCAGTGTTTTCACGGCACCAGGGGTTCCCCCATCTCCACGTTGCTTTTATTGTGGGTGTACCATAATCCATACACTTTTAAATCTCTGGAAAGGCCAGCGATTTAAAAGTGTATGGATTATGGAAGTGTGGTGTTTTGTACCATTGTTCCTCTGGCCATTTAGCCGCTGGACCTCCGCTGAGGCCCAACGTTGCCCCATTTACGCCCCGTGGAGGCAAGACCAGGTACCCGATAGTCTTTAGTTCACTCCGGCAGGTCCTGCCACCTGATTTCCTGAGATTTCAGTGGCTAGGACCTAAAATAAATAAATAAATAAATAATAATAATAATAAAAAAAAATAATAAAATAATAATAAAAAATAATAATAAAATAATAATAAAAAAAATTACAATTTATGTGTGTGATATCTCTCGATTGTGTAGGGTGATGTCGCTTAAATAAGGAAAGACCGAAATATGGGTGTAAGTTAATTTGGATTCATTGAATTTATGTGTGTGTGTGGGGGGGGGGGGGGCATTCACTTGTGTAAAGATATTAGAGGAAGGATGAGGCCAATGGAGTAGGAGGCCTCAATTTGGTGTCAGTAGGGCATGCCCTGCCAGAAGGAAGAATGGGGGTGGTGTGGAGGAAACAGTATGACCATCTGCTCCCCCTGCCGGAGTGGGGTAGAAAGGGCCGGACAAGGGAGCTGGCACAGGTCACCAATATAGCACGTGGGCAGCACGGCTGTAGAGTGGCTAGGTCAGCAGGTTCAGAACAGCATCACGACACTGGCCCCACCAGGAGCCATCCAGGGACAAGGTTTCTACCGACTTATTCACAGATCGGTTGAATGCTGGCGTTGGTCATGGGATCAAGGTCTCATCCAGTTTGGTCGTGGTCATGGTCCTATTTCCATTTTGGGTGGTCATTCTTGGAATGGGGTCACTTCCACTGTTTGTTCTGTTGTCTGGGCACCAATGCAGTGTTGTCACTCCTGCATATGGTGATTGTCACATCCTAGGATAGTTCGTTGGGTAAATTATATGCGCTGTCGGTCCAGTTCACAGGGTGTCCGTGTTTGATAGCGACATTCGTGGGAGCAAAGTCCCGTCCGATATCGTGGTACTCTGATCTTTCTGGTTCAGTTGATAAAGTAATGGCACTTGTGGGAGCAGAGTCCCGTCCGGTGAGTTGTAGTTAGGTCCTGCATCAGGTCTGGGGAGGTTGGGTCATTGCCCTTAGCCGGGTAAACAGCTCATGTGAAAAGCATGAGAGGGCCTTATAGTGCTCCTCCTCATGTAAACATTGGGAGATTAGTGTGCCTATTATCTTGCAACTCCCCCACTCAAAAAAAAAAGAGAGAGAGAGACCAAATGTATAGTTTGTTTTAGTGCGCCATGTCAATTGTTGTGTTCCATCACACCACAAAAGGACAAAAGTTGTTTCGTTATTTGTTAGGGATGTCGGGTTTTTTAAAATTTTTTTGTTTAGAAATCGCGAAAATGATAGGCAAACACAAGAGCTGTGTTTTCAATCAAACAAAAACTTCAAATTATTCAAAAGTTTGAAAATGGTGCATCTGTTAAATCTCTTAGGAACCATTATAATGTTGGTGATCAAACCATACACGACATTGTAAAAAATAAAGGGAAGCATCATATTGGACACATGGGTAGTGCCTGATAAGTTTTTTTGTTTTTAATCTATTGCCATACTTTTTATGTAGGTTGCTGAACATTTTTTGATACAGCAAGTCCCAGACTTAAGTAGCTTCGGATTTACGTTACGTTATTTATATGACTGAAGATTTCAGCGAAGGGACACACGTTTCACCATAATAACGTAAAAACCCACAGAATTTCAGCTATCGGTATTATCACAAATGTGATAGGATCGAGTTGACTAACCATTTATAATAGATTGCGCTAACAGAAAAGCCCAATAACCCGGAAAGTGCAAATTGTTTTTGTTTTATGGCAGTGACCTCCAGAAATGTGCTTTAGTAAAATGTGAGCTCGTGTGGGGTGATAATAGTGATACAGCAATTCTGTATCACTATTATTTAATAAATTAAATATTCTGAAAAGAGCTTCATGGGACTTTTGTCCTGTGAAGTTCTTTTCAGAAAATTTAATTTTGACTGTTATCATGGTGCCGACTAAGAGAATGAGTGACAGTGGTACTAGTAAATCTATCAAGAATAGGAAAGCGATCGAATTGGATCAGAAAATTAAAATAATAAGGATGTATGAAAATGGCCATACATCAACAAGTATCATGCGGAATTCAGATTTGTCAGAGGCAATGGTGAACACAATAAAGGAGAAAGACAGAATACGAGAACGGTGAAGTGATCGGCACCAATGAAGTCAACGCTACAAAATACATAGTTTTTACAGTACAATAACATGCATTTTTTCTTCCTTTTATGTTTTTTTTTTTTTTTTTTTTTTTTTTTTCCTTATGTGTGACTCTGGCTACTTCACTGCTGTCCCCAGATAAAGTTTTTAATTTGAACTAATTAAAAATATATAAAACTATTTTTCTTCATTCATCTGAGGATATTACGTAGTTTTTGTAATTTTGAAACATCAGGGATATAGTAGCAATATTTTATTAGTCATTCCCGAGTTACGTAAAACTTCACTTGCGTGAGAAGTCCTGGAACGTATCTCTTAAATCTGTCGGAGACACTATTTTTGGATTAACCGGGAAATCGAGAGTCTACTGTATTTTATACTAATACATGGTGGTGGCTTGTTATTATGTGCTGTTGTATTGTAAAGGGTGGGAGGAGGAATTTGAGGACTCAAATATAATTAAAACTAAAAGCAAATATAACAAACTCTGTGACAGTCCATCACTCTAAAAATCCAGAATTCTTTAAAATCTGGAAATATTAAGAAAGCACACTCATATCAACAATAGAATTTGTCTTTAAGAATCCCTAAGAGAGGGGAAGAAAAAAAAAAAAAAAAAAAAAACCACACTGGTGACATTTCTCTCTTTGCCCTTTAAATCTTGATGGTTGCAAAAAAGTTTAAATACCGTAGTCATTACATTGTTCTTAATGCTTATAGCAGAACAAACTTTGCATTCACACTACTTTCAAACTCAAGACATCACCAAAAGGTTAATTAACCATTTATTAAAAAGATGAGACTGTTATTGACATACTTCAACTTCAGGACTGAAAATGACAATCTTTTTCAGGACAAACTGGTCCCTCATCGGAGTGGTGATTTGTAGTGGCATCACATACACAAAAACAGCTGTAGAGAAGTTGTCTGATGTGGTATGTGAAATCAGAGTTTTCGAAGTTGCAATATAGTTATCTGTTTTAATATCACCTGATGAAGGACCAGTTAGTCCTGAAACAGACTGTCACAGAAGCCTCATCATTTAAATAAATAATCAATTAAACTTTCGGCAAGACCATCTGTTTGAAAGTAGTGCAATACCAGGACAACTTGTTGCAAAGGTATGATTGTGCTACTACGAGAATTAAGACCATTGCATTATTAATGCAGTTTAAATACTGTTGGTTGCAAAAATGCTGAATGCCAGTCCTCCAAACACTTTATAATTTCTGAGGCCTAACTTTGAATTTCTTTCTGCTAATGTTATCTCTTACTAAACTGGTGACTTTGAAGCCACTTTATGATAGCTGAGAATGAAGAGAGATTAAAAATGCCCAGTGGGTAAACAGCTAGAAAAATTTATGCTTCATTAAATTTATGGTTAATTTTTTTCCATAAACAGCAACTTATTGATACACAAAAATAACATTTAATTCCATGAAACCAAGGATTTTTTTTTATGCCATTATAACATACAGCTTGTCGGTGCATGACTAAAGCAGGGAGAAAAACAACAGGCTACTTAAGTTCCTCAGGCAACCTGTTTTTATCTCTGCTATAGTTATTATATAATGGTGGCAAAAACAAAATGGCGGTTTTTATTATTATTTACAAGAGATTGATTATTCAAAATGTCATGTACACTGATAATGACTGCCTTGTTATATAATTATTCCTCAAGAAAAATTTTTAATTTTTTTTCTTATTCTCCACTGTGAAAGTATTTTTTCTCTGAAGCATATCCATTGATATTCTGATGTCAACCGTCATTGGTTCATATTTAACAAATTGAACTGCTGCTTATATTTTAATCAAAAGTATTCTCTTTTGAAGTGATGAAGTGATGTTGTGATGTTCTTATGAAGTGATGTTGTGATGTTCTTATGAAGTGATGTTGTGCAGTCGTAATTTTGTTTCAGTTGTCATTTGTTTTCCGAAGGAACGATTAAACACCACTTCGGAAAACAAATGACAACTGAAACAAAATTACGACTGCACAACATCACTTCAAAACCAGCCCTCTTCTACAGCTGTGAGACTTGGGTCATAAATAAGAAAGATGCACACAAACTAGAAGCAGCACAAATGAAATTTTTAAGACCATTATTAGGCTTTACAAGACTAGACCACCAAAGAAATATAGATATCCGTGAGAAATTAAAAGTAGATAACATAGTAAATAACATAAAACGGTATCAGGAAAAATGGATCAGCCATGTAGAAAGAATGAACCCAGACCGGATCCCAAAATTAGCCTTTAACTACAAACCTACAGGCAAGAGAGATGTTGGTCAACCAAGACAACGATGGCGAGATCAAGACCACCTCCAAGAGCTACAACGGAACAGGTCTTAAAAGACCTAAGCCGGACCAAGTTCATGATGATGATGATGATGTATTCTCTTTTAGTCAATATAAATGTTCATATTTATATTCCTTAATATACAGTTAAAAAAATATGCTTCTCCAAAACTACCCAACCACTAGGTATATCTCTCTAAAAATCCAGCACCTCTCAATTCTTGAGGTTGCTGGATTTTAATGAGTTTTATGTTCAGTATTAGGAAAAAAAACAAGGGAAATATCTTTATTCATGATACTCTATACCCTCTTTTGAGTGTGCTTCAGACATCTTAAAAACAGGGCATTAAGAAATATGGAGGTTACTATCTCTTTAGTTAACTGGTAAAAAAATCTGATATGTAAATTATCTATGTGTGTTTCAGGTAGACTGATTAACCTGAAAATTGCATGGATTATGGTAGTGGAATTTAAAAGTGAAAGAGACCCTAAATTCCAAGAGGGACAATGTATTTATTTAATTATATAAAATAATTTTTATATGAATAGAGAATGGATTAAATATCCCATATTCCATTTATAATTAAAAAGTATTACATAATTTAAGTGAACTTAGAAAACAGTTTATGCCAGTTGTAACCTGCAATTTTTCTTAGATATTTTTTGTTTCTGTTAGATTTATTTTTTTTAATTTGATAGTGGGGATAACAATAATCTGAATTTAATCTGTAATATGCATTTTTATGTATATTACATATATAATTAAAACATTAATAAAAGAGTATAAGGATAGATGACTTGGGTTAAAGTAGGAATTAAAACAACATCCAAATAACTCACTAGCATTATTTGTCCAATGATAGCAGCTCTTCACCTTATTTATGAGCGTCGTTTTGCTAAGGATTTAGTAAGTCTTTTGTAGTTGAATACTTACTAAATCCTTAGCAAAACTTGTGTCAACTTTCTCATAATCAATGAAAATAATCTCAGACATAACATAACATTTTTTGGTAGGCTTGTGCATGGGTATCTGGTGGATCTTAGCTGCACAGTTGGGTTTTGAGGATAACCATTTTAAGTAAATAAATATATATATATATTTATTTAATTATTAAAAATTTTGAGAAATAAAATAGTAAGAGTAAATTAGAAGATATGTTAATTTGTTTTACTGTAAGAAATCTGTTTTTAATATGTTTTTATTTGATATTCATTATTAATATTATTAATATTTATTCTTTAATGGTTTTGCTTAAGGTTTTTATTTACTCGTGAAAGAAATAAAATACTATAACAAACACATTAGGAATTTACATATTTCTGTAATTTTCACACAGAACAGCATATGGCAATATGGTCAAAAAAAGCAAGAAATCAATATACTTTTTTTCATAATCTATCATCAAAACCGTTCTTGAATAATTGTTTGTTCACAATATTGGCCTTGTACATTGCATCTACAAAGATATATCACATATCATTTGAAAAGTCTCAACCAGAAATCAAGTTTATGAAAGACCACAATTTAATGCACTACTTTTTTAAATATGAAGTTAAGTAACAGACGTATCTGTAAGTAACAGAGCAAATGACTAACTGACATTGTAAATCAGAATATTATAAGCACAGTGATAACAGCTGCACCACTAATATAATGGGCAAAAGAGTTTGTCTTTTTATTGCTTCAGGTATGTTGATCAACTCTAGACATGCATTTTTTTTTTGCCTTACTATTACTTGATTCTTTTAACAGAAAAATTGAACAAAATTTTATAAATGAGAGATAAATAAATGAATGAAAAAGCATGTTACGAGGAAGGAAATTTATTGATTAAATAAAATAGTCACTGAATGTTAAACTGGGATTTTACTTTTGACCTTTATATTACCATATCTTTAATTTGTAATAAAATATTTTTGGAAAATTTGATTTTATTGAAAAATATTTCAGAACATGTGCTGGTAACTGTTAGGAATTAAGATAAGTTCAGTATTCTTTTTAAAAAATCCATATACAAGGCAGTACCTGAAAAGTTTAGAAAGTGGTATGCCACTTTACATCAGGTTCTATGTCTACATTTTCACTTAAATGCATTCTGACAGTATTGACAAAAGTTATTTTATTCAAATAGTTGTTCAGAAACACTGAAAAATCAACCATACAAGGTATATTCGATATTCAATAAAGAAAGGAAAAAAAAAAACATGTTTATAAAATAGAATCACATAAACACATTCACTCCCCAAAAATTTATTTAGAAACCTCTGGCAACTGACATCAACAGATGATTAAACATATAGTTATTATGCAAATGTCAGTTGTCACTTGATATTGTCGTAAGTTCCTTGGTATCTGTATTCTTTCCTGGGACTTCTTAGTCAGTCTGGTCAGGGAAGACAGGTAATATTAATATTTTTTCAGAAAGGTGTTATTGTTGGAGCAAGTTTAGCAGGAGCCACAATTGAGAAAACAAAGGAAATTACTGGTGTGATTAAAGGAGAATTCAGCACTAAAAGGAAGAAATGGGGCAGAAACTCTGTACTCTGAGAACAAGACCACAGAAACTTAAAGCAAATTGTACATCAGAATAGAAGGCCAGTGTGTAAAATTTTTCAGCAAATGGCTGAAAAATTCGATTTAAGCAAAGGAAGTCCATTTCCAACCAAAACTATATAGTGTTTGGGTTTCTATATAGCAGAAGTTGAGGAATTTAGGATTTGTCAGTCATGTGACTATACAAAAGCCACTTTTTCTGTAAAAATTAAAAATGCAAATGGAATGGTGCCACCAAAACTGGACTGCAGAACAGTGGAAAAAGAGTGTGGTCTGATGAATCTTGATTTATACTTTTTTGCAACAACAGAATGGTAAAAGTATGGTGTGAACCTCGTGAAGCTATACATCCAGACTGTCTTGTGTCCACCACTCAAGGGGCTGAAGGTGCATCATGGTATGGAGTATGTTCTTTTGGCATGGACAGGATTCACTCATGCTGTTAAAATGTTGTGATCTCCAATGAATATCTTTCTGCTATAGCAGACCAACTTCACACCCTGCAATGTATCATTTTTACCTGGATTACAATGTATTCCTTTCATGATGACAACGTAACTATCCACTGTGCAAAAATTGTATCTGAATGGTTTGAGAAACATTTCCAATTATTTCTAATGTTTACCCTGGCTGCCTAATTCTCTAGATAAGAATCCAATTGAGAATGACTGGGATATGTTGGAAAGAGAAGTTCAGCTTTGCGGTTCTCTACTGACAGTACACCAGCTGACAAATATCTTGATGGAAAAATGGTCAAATCTGGAGCTAAATTCCCCCAGATACCTAGCAGAATACATGTCATGATGAACATGGGCTGTAATTTTTGAAAAGGTGGTGCTGTACTAGATACTGAATACAAGTTTTTAATTTTTTCGGCTAGTGAGTGTATAAGTTACACACACACACAATAATGTGATTATGCTATTTCAGAAGGTTTCAAATTCAGAATACATAGCTGCCAACTTTTGACTTTCAAAAAGCTGGAGATTGGGTAATTAACCATAAGCAAGAGGAAAGTAGATTTTTAGAAAAAGCAAATATTTTAAAACCAGACCTGCATTTGAAATTAAATTTCACTGACAATGCATGCATTTTATATTAAAATACAGACAAAGTTGTTTCAAACATTAACTTACTTAGGATTTTCAGTCTGTGCACATCTGTTTGATATCAACAGATTATGATGGCGTCAAAAAGATAATATTATTGCCAATGCCCTCTTGCCAAAAGTTGAGACAGAATCCTGTTTATAAATAGCCTTGAGATCTAGACTTGACTATGAAGAGAAATTCCAAAGCTTTGTCAAAAAGAGAAAATAAGTGTGTATTTTTTTTTTTTTTTAGTTGAATATGCTCTCACATTCAGTGTTGTTATGAGAAAATTGTTAAAATTTTAACTATTAAAATCCTTAGAAAAGCTTATCTTAGTGCTCACCTCTAGATCCGTATTGGTTAGGGTTAAATTTACATAAAGAAAAGTAAAGAGAGTAAAAGTTTCCAATTATATTAATAGATTGATTAATAAGTATATTAAAGTAGTGCGCGTGTGTGTGTGTGTTATGGGGGTTTATCGGCGCATAAGCTGCTGTGGCTATAATGCGCCTATTCACACGAAAATGCTAAACACAAAATTTAAGCATAGCTAAAAACATAATTTAGGCATAACAGCTTGGTTGCATTTACAGAGAGATTTTAGAATTTATCATAAAGTCCAATTATTTTCAGATAAGAGAAAAACTCGATGTTTGCATCATCTCCAATAATATGTTGTAATGTCATTGGTTCTCGTAGATTTCTCAGGGAACACAGCACGGATGTTCTGTCCTGTTGATAGTGAGGGCAGTCAATCAGAATATGTTTCACTGTTAAATTTTCTGAACAGTATGGACATTGAGGAGGATCTTCGCCTCGGAGCAGATGGAGGTGGGTCAGATATGTGTGTCCAATACGTGCCTGTGCAAGAACCACTTCTTCTCTTCGCACTGTTTTGGTGCTAGAGTGCCAATGCTTTGGATCGTGTTTCAACTGGTAGAGTTTATTATTCGTTTGGGTGTGCCATAGCTCTTTCCACTTCGCGAAACCTGCTGTTTGTATGATGTGACAGTAGTCAGAGGCTGGAACCGGAATGGAGGTTAAATCAAAGGTTGACGGATTTTTAGCATTTTCATCAGCAAGTTCGTTACCCTTTATCCCCGAATGTGCTGGGATCCAGCAAAAGGTCATTGATTGATGGCATTCTTGAATTTGTAATAGGAGTCTTCCGATTTGATTTAACACAGGATGAGTCTTGTAGGAGGAGTTTTGCATTGCAGTTATTGAGCTGAGAGAGTCTGTGTATACAACATATTTTATAGATAGGTTGAGATTCAGGTTTTCTAAAGCTAATTTTATTGCATGAAGTTCTGCGGAGAAGCTGCTGTACTCAGGTGGAAGGGCAGCTGAGATGATAGTAGAGGGAAATACTGCCACTGCTCCAATGGCTGAATGTGATTTGGAGCCATCGGTATATATGGGCAAAAAATCAACGTATTTCTGCATATGGCTTATTAAAGTAGCACTGCTTAATTTTCAGCGCTCAACCTCTTGATGAATCTGCTTGGGTGTGATGAGTTATAGAAGACACATAGTTAATAAGAGTGAGAGATTTACTTGTACTAAATCATTACTGAAGTCGCGGTTTAATTTAAATTTTAAAAAATTAAACATGAAATTAATTTAAACCCATTAAAATATGTGCGTAAGAAGGGAATGTACATTCCATTCCATGGTTGTCAGTTAAAATTGTAAGGGTGGGGATAACCTTGAATAGATTGATTATCAATAAAAAGCCAATAGTTGTGCATGAGTAACTTTCGATATTCGCCTTCAGTTAGCTTGTGAGAAGAGGAACGCGAACATTATTAATAAGAAAAGCTATTACCTGAGATGCAATTCAGAGCACGTGGGAACTTTATTTGTGCCAAGTCCCAAATAGGGGAGAGGTTGATTGAGAGTTTTGTGTTTAACACGTTCAATGACATGCGTCGAAGAAACCATTCGATAACTAAAGCTTCATTTTGGAAAATTTTATAATTAGATTCCAATTTAATTATAGTAATAGCTGAATCGATCAGTGGATTATGATTGTGGGAATGGACATGTTGTGTTAACTCCGTACTAGATAGGTTAGACTTAAAACTATTAAAATGATAATATGCATGCATATTAGAGATTTTAGAAGTGCCGAATTTAGTCATGGCGCTCCTAATGTAATAGGCATTACAGTCAGTTTGACATTGAATTAGATATATAATATTATTATAATCCTGTGTAATGTATTTGTGTGTTGTTCTATATGCATCGAATTTGAAACCTAGTTTATTATATGATGAAAACACTATGGTTATACTTGTGTTTGCAAAGATTTGCCGAAGACGTTTCGCGAATTGCCTGTGGTAATTCGCGAAATAAACTAGGAACCCAAGTCGTTCTCCCTTATAATTTTTCAAATATATAAGGGAGAATGCCTATAATTTTCAAAACAGAAACAACAAAACAAAACTGCTATTGTTAATTGGAATATGAAAGTGTAACTCAAAAAGTTTTATTTGGCAATGCTGTACTCCCCGTATTGATGTCCCGGAGATATTGATGGCATTGCTTCAAAATGGCGACTGTTCAAGAGAAGGCAATATGCGTACTTTGGTTTTTCGAAACAAAGTCTGTTATCACAATACAACGCGTTACAGAACTTAGTATGGAAAAGATCCATCTTCAGCTAATGCTATCTGATGTTGTTTAAAGCAATTTCAAGAGACTGGTAGTGTTCTGCACTGAAAAGGAGCGGGAAGACCGAGCACTTCGCAGGAAAATGTTGATCGAATCCACGAAGCGTTTTCTCGAAGCCCAAAAAATCAATTAGAAGCTTATTTGCAGTTAGGTATATCACAAATGACTGTTTGGAGAGTTGTTCATAACTACCTTCACCTCCATGCCTACAAACTGCAGATTGTGCAGGCTTTAAAGCTGAACGATAAATCCTGCCGTTTCCAACTTGCCGAAGACATTTTGTCAAGCGTCGAAGTTTCAGAGATAGAGATTTAGCGATGAAGCAACATTTTATGTATCAGGGAGGGTAAATCATCATAACTGCAGAATATGGGGATCAGAAACCCTCACGACATTCGAGAATTCGAAAGAGATAGTCCAAAGGTCAATGTCTTGTGTGCTTTGTCATGTTCAGAAGTTTTGGGGGCCTTTATCTTTACAGAAAAAACAGTGACAGCGGTGACTTATCTGGACATGCTACAGCTGTATCTGTTACCCCAGTTGGAAAATCATTAGCCAAACGTGGTGTTCTAGAAAGATGGTGCACTGCCACATTGAGCTCTTACTGTCCAAGAATTTCTTGACATGCATTTTCCTGGGTGCTGGGTTGGGTGGGGTGGACCAATTCCATGGGCTCCACGCTCACCTGATCTTGTGCCGCTTGATTTCTTCCTTTGGGATACACGAAGGACATTGTGTACAAGACCCCTGTGACCTCCCTCGATGAACTGAAGCTCAGATGTTGCGATTGAATCAGTTACACCGCAAATGCTGGAAAACACTTGGAGGGAAATTGAATATCGTCTGGACATCTTAAGTGCCATGAAAGGCGTTATGTTGTTTAGCATTCTGCAGTATTGATTCTATAGGTAATAAAACTTTTTGAGTTACACTTTCATATTCTGTAAGCAGTTTTATTTTGTTGTTTCTGGTTTGAAAATTATAGGCCACAGAAACTGCAACAATAATTTTGAATCACCCTGTATTTCAAGTTTCCCTGTACACTTATCAGTTGCTCAACTGACAGATTGCTGTGCAACAGTTCTAACCTTCCCATTTCACCAATCCATTCGCTCCAAAGGTTTGTCCCCTTCTTCTTCGAATTTATTTGAGCTATCAACTTCCACAATGACAGATGGAAGTTTGTTCCAGCAATCAACTGCTACTACTTCATTTTATTTCCTGTGAAGTAATAGAAATTTGTGCACAAAAAATTTTAAATTTGAAAATGTACTGCAAATTGATGAAATCTGTACTTCCTTCGCTTTTATAAGAACATCAGTTTTCGATGGGAACTTGTGCATCATGCAGTAAATAACAAAATAACAGAATCTTCTCCTCTTGTTTTAAAATCTCTATCACTAAGTCAGAATCATCCTTCTGGTTTTGCCTAGTTTGGTAATTATTTCTAAAATGGAAGTGAAAGATTTAAAAGTGTTGGTATAATAAATTTACACAACACATTCTTCAGCATACTTAAGAACAACAACCTCACTAAATGGATGTGAGGTATGTTGGATTGAAGAGTTATGTTTGGATTTTTAAATGTCAGCATAACATTTAAAAGAAAAAAGCAAGTTTCTTTATTCAAGCCAGAAGAAAGGAACATGAATGCACTTTCCATATGAGTAAAGATAACGTGCCCACGCTTATCAGCTTGCTTGGCCTATTTAGGATTACTTTCATTCTGGTTTGCAATTCAGAAGTTCTTTTGTATCATGAACTGGACATGAATTAGTGTCACCCACTAGTGATCACCTGTTGTACTTTTCAATTTGGTAATTCTGAACAATGCTCAGAGGTACCGCTTCTAACATTTAAATGGACTTGTTGTCAGAAGTTGCCACTGTTCTACCAGTCTAGTTACATTAACCAAAGACAGCCAATGTGTATGCACAATCTTCAATCTTTTTTACTTCAGCAGTAGACATCAACTGAAATTATTTAAATCTAGTTTTCCTTTTAGCACTTCTTTCTAGATAGTAGTAAATGTCGACAAAGTATTCACTCATTTTCACAGAGGGCATACATCCCCCTTTTCAGCATATATATCAGTAAGATGGCAGAGACTGCCTTATACCACAGTGATCAGGCTTCTTTCTCTTTTAATACCTTTGCTACTCCAGTTTTTGGATCTACCATAATAGGATCATTATCAACACTAAGTGCCAGACAGACAGTTTTTTGAAAGAATCCTACAAGCTTTCAGATTGTCCAGAAGATACCAGTGTTGTACACTATAAAGTCATATTCCAATGCTGGCATTAAGTAGTAATCGCCAATCACAAGCAAGCTGCTTTTGATTTGATGTTTTTTTTTTTTTTTTATAGTAAAGGTCACCACAGCGGGATATAGCGCAGAAGCATTTTGATTACTACCATCCAAAAAACATTCAGAACATTTTTCATAGTCACCACTACCTCTTATTTTCCTCTCAATTTTACTAAAAATGCTTGATGATTTTGTTCTTCCACAACCATCCATTTTTTTTTTTTGCTATTTCACTATCAGGAAACATTTCTGAACACTGCACCTACATGATCAGCACAACTCAGAGGAAGATTGTGTTCTATGACAAAAGATATGCAGTTAAACATTTGGCATGTATGACTTCATCATCACCATGAAAATACATCACATGGTCACTAAGCTTATTTGTTTACAAATATCTAACTACACTGCATTTCCCACTGCAAAACTGAAAAATCACATTTACACACGGTACTTAAGGTAAACATACTATCTTTTTTTCAATTATACAGTACCTGAGAAATTTTGTGTATATGTTATTTGAATTTCACATTGTATTTCTTTGGCATATTACTGAAGGATATTGTTAATTACCTTTGCACCACACAAATATGATGAATGCTATGCCTGTGTTTGCACATAACAGAGAACAACACTTAGCGTTTCCCACATTCAAATTTCCACATAATTCATGAAACACAGAACAGCACACCTGATGAACAATTTGTTAATGAAAATAAGTAGAAATTTGCAGAATTTTTTAAAATGTTCAAACCTTAATGGTAAAACCGTAGTTTTACTTGCATTTTGGAAAAAAAAAAAAAAAAAACCCAGAGAAAAACTGTTTTATGATGGTGAGCTGGATTCAAAAAACACAGGAAGTCTAATGTACACTTGCCAAATAATCAAAAATCTACAGTCTTTATAGCTCATTATTGTAAAAATTTTTCATAGGATGTCCATGTGAGAATTAAAAAGCTATGTTAATGTACTTTTATCACCTGAACAGTAACAGTTAGATGTAGATATCTGAAATACTAAATTAGTATTGTTTCATATTCACTCTATATAAAAAAATTAACAATGGGATGGGGACAGTTGTTGCTTACTTATTTTGAGATGAGTTGCATTAGCATTAGTAGAGACATATGATACAAGAAAGCAAAGCTTATGCAGTATTACCCAAAAAAAAAAAAAAAAAAAAAAAAAAACAATTCCCATTTCATCCCTCTGTTCGTTTGAAATACCTGTCCAGCTCAGCCTTAAAGTTATTTATGCTATCAACTTCTAAAGGGATGGAAGTCTGTTCCACCAACCAACTACCCGCTGGCTAAAGGCAAATTTCCACACATCTATCCTACATCTGTCTTTCCTCAATTTGAATTTATGCCCTCTCAGGTGATTATTCTGAGCAAGAGGAAGAATCCCATCAGGACTGAGCATGTTCAAACCATTCAAGGCTTTATACACCTCTATGAGATCACCTCACCGGTGCCTATTCTCCAGACATGTGCAAAACTTAAGCCTTTCTTCATAAGAACAACCCTTTGTTCCATTCACTAATCTTGTTGCCTTCTCTATACTCGTTCCAGCAGCCTCTTGAAATGAGGCCTCCAGACCTGTATACAGTACTCAAGCTGTGGCCTGACCATTGCCTTATACAAGGGAATAATCACCTCCTTATCCCTTCTAGAAAAATTCCTGTACATCATTGACAAGACAAAGGGTTGCTCTTACAAAGAAAGGCTTAAGTTTTGCAAATTACAGTGTCTGAAGACTAGGCACCGGCGAGGTGATCTAATAGAGGTGTACAAAGCCTTGAATGGTTTGAGCATGCTCAATGCTGATGGGATACTGCCTCTTGCTCAGAATAATCACCTGAGAGGGCATAAATTCCAATTGAGGAAAGACAGATGTAGGATAGATGTGCGGAAATTTGCCTTCAGCCAGCGGGTAGTTGGTTGGTGGAACAGACTTCCATCCCTTGTTGTGGAAGTTGATAGCCTAAATAAATTTAAGGCTCAGCTGGACAGGTATTTTGAACGAACGGAGGGGTGAAGTGAAAGGGTTTTTTTTTTTTTTTTTTTTTTTTTTTTGGCTGATGCTGCATAAGCTTGCTCTCTTGCATCATATGCCTCTACTAATGCTAATGCTAAGACACCATGAGCTACTCTTGCAGCCCATCTGCACTGCTCAGAAAACTTCATATCTGCCTGCACCAATTACCCCCAGGTCCTTTTCATTCTCTACCACTGTCAGTGTAGTACCACAGAGTTGACACGTTACTCTGGGGTTACTGTTTCCCATATGTAGTACTTTACATTTGTCACCTCTCAGCCCATCTGCTCAACCTTTCCAGATCCTGTTGCAGCAGCATAGCATCAGTAGTGTCCTTAACAACCCTACCAACCTTTGTATCATCTGCAAACTTGGACATTAAGCTTGATATACCATCACATCATCAATATCATTTATAAATACAGAAAACAACAATGGCCCCAACACTGAACCCCGAGGGACTTCACTAATAACATTAGTCCACAATGAGCAGTGTCCATTGATTACCACTCTGTCTTCTCCCCCTCAACCATTCCTTTATCCATAGCAGCAATTTGCCTCCAATGCCACACTGCTCCAATTTGTGCAGCAGTCTTCCTTGTGCAACAGTATCAAAAGCCTTTCTAAGGTCCAAATATATAATATCAAAGTTATTCCCTGCATACAGCTCTTTTGTGACTGCATCATAGTATCCAATCATATTGGTCAGGCAAGACTTTCCCTTAACAAAACCATGCTGTGTCCGAGCTATAACAAGTCTTGCCATGATGATTGTGCAGTGCTTCTTTAACCAGTGCCTCCATTAAGTTTCCTGGAACAGAAGTTAAACTCATAGGTCTATAATTGCTTGTGTCAGCCTTTGATCCTCCTTTGTGAATTGGGGTCACATTTGCACATCTATGGGTACATCCCCCCAGAGTCCAAAGAAGCTCTCATAATTATGGCTAAGGATTTGCTTACTTCCTTTGCTGCCTCCTTTAATATAACTGGATAGATCCCCCCCCCCGGGTGCTTTTTTATGTTTATCCTCAACAATTTCTCCTCCACTTTCCTCTCAGTTATTACAAAATCATCTAGCTCACTGCCAGAGTTTACTTCACCTCTGGCATTGCCCTTCCTGAATAACTCCTCATGTGTGAATGTAGATGCAAAATACTTGTTTAGTTTGCTAGCCACCTGAGCAGGATCATCAATATCCAGTGGACCTATCTGATTCATTCCTTTCCTTCTAGAGTTTACATAGGTAAAGAACTCTTTTTTGTTTTTCTTTGCATCCTTTGCCAAAGATTTCTCAAAATCTGCCTTCACCTGCCTCCTTTGTAACCTCGTCACAGACCAGCTTATATCTATCATAGGCTTCTGTGTCACGTGTTAATTTATATGTATCCCGTGCATTTTTCTTCTCTGTCACATGTCTAATTAGTTTATCTAACGTCTGTTTAGGCCTAAAGTTCGTATGTAAAGCTAGTAGCTTCCAAATTAAATTCTTTGAATGCTTCCCATTTTGATTTTGCTGTTGGCAACATCAACAGTTGGTTTCCCTGTATAGATTTTAAATACTGTCTCAGACCATCGTAGTTGCCTTTATGAAAGCAAAAATCCTTCCCTTTACCCCTGATGATAGTTACTTCTTTGAATAAATCCCACTTCAATACATTGTGATCACTGCCACCTGGTGGTTCCTTTATCTGCAGATTCTTAATGAATGAAGAATCAGTACTGATAATCAGATCAAGAGTATTACTTCCTCTAGTTGCCTCCCAAACATGCTGATGTAGAAAACAATCATCCAATAAATCCACAAAAGCCTTGCTACTGTGTGAGTGACCAACCCACAAATTCCAGTCAATATCTGGGAAATTAAAATCCCCCATTATAACACTCTCTGATTTACTGGCCCACTCTATTTCCCTGTACAGTTTCTTATTGTACTCATCAGAGTCATTAGGCCTATAGCACACTCCTACTTTCAATTTTGGTCTCCCAATGGTTATGTCACACCAAACTGACTCGACACTGCACTATCCAGCGATTTCGACTGGCTTCATTTCCTTGGATTTTATGTGTTTCTTAACTAATAGCATAACCCCTCCCTCCCTTCCTATCCTGTCTATCTTTTCTGTACATATTGTACTCCCCAAATTCCAGTTCTGCATTCCTTATATTTGTGTGACACCACGTCTCTGATATCCCAACAATATCTGCCTTTAATGTTTTGAGCAATACCTCGAATTCATCAAATTTATTTACGAAACTCCTAGCATTAGTGTACGCACAAGTATACATGCACCTGTTCCTATTCTTAGCTACCCTAACACAACCCATGTGTTTACTTGTACTGCAATGTTCCCAGCAGTCTCTGAAGTACCCTGCATCTTGTTTTCCAGGCTGCTGCTCATTCCAATAGAAGCAGTGCAAGAATCACTTTCACCTCTGCCAGTGGCTACTGTTAATCTTTTAATCCTTGTATCCCCCCAAGCTAGCAGTTTTCCAACCCACCTAACACTGCCTCGATAGCATCAGAAAATATTCTTGCACCTTTTGTATTTAAGTGTATCCCATATCTCTAGAAGCAGTCCCTCCTGTTAACAAGTACAGTCCAGGCTGAAAAAAAATCACCCCTTGAGCCTTGCACAATCTTTCCAGGGCCGAATTGATCGACGCAGCTCTCATCATATACCCCCTCCTATCGTGTCTGGCCAGAATTGCAGACACTTTCAAATTCAACACTAATTCATGGCTTTTTTTTCAACAGTGACCTGTATTTGTTAAGTAACTCTGCCGGTCTCCTACTCTTAATATCATTATTGCCAACGTGTACAACAATATCACCTTTTGTTCCCTTTAAAGATGATATCCGCTCTACAACGTCATCAACCTTTGCCCCTGGCAGACATACCCTGGTCCTGTTCCACCTATCCTTTTTACATACCATGTTCCCTGTTTTCCTGACAATAGAGTCACCAACAACTACTAGTTTCTGTGGGACCAGCGCATTCTGCCTTGGGCGGTGCCGCTGTGTTGTGTGATGATCAAGTGCAAGCTCTGGTGTTGATGTGGGCAGCTCACAGCTTGATGGGCCCTCAATTTAGATCCTTCGAGGGCATCCACCCTGTCCTTCAAGCACTCATATAGGCCCATAACAACGCTGAGTTGTCGCCTGATTTCCTTACACTCCTTGCATCGCGCACACACACAAAGACATCCCCAGTGGCAATATCATGTCCCGTACCCGATTGCTCCACAAACATCAAGCAAGCAGTGCATTTTAAAAGGCTGTGATTCAGAGGGCAACTGCCCCCCCCCCCCCAGTTCTTCCCTGAGCCACAGCACTCCCATTAGCTTGAGCCTTTTGCTTTGCTGCTCTGGTCTGAGCCATGATTTCGATTTAATTTCAATTTCAGTACAAAATTATAACCCTAAACTTGTATCCTAACACAGTTATAACACTATATATCTATATATATATTTTTTTTTTTCAGTATCAAGTATCATCTATGAGTTCTGTTTATGTAACTTCCGTATCAAGTTATGTATTAATTAATTATGTTATGTTTGTAATCTAAGTCGTTATATGTATTTTGTTAAAAAGTACAATGTAATTGACAATATCATATAATATAATATACTATACTATACTAAGCTAACGCTATCTAGTTCGGGAATGTTCTTAACTTTATCCAGTGATGAGCTTGTCCTTATTTAAATTCAGTTTAAATGGAGATTGGTTTTGCCCAGTAGTTAACCACCTAAACGAACCTCTATTTCAAGAATTATTAGTATAATTTTATAATCAAAACAAAATTATTGTGTGGCACTCAACAACACCAGATTGATAACTCTCCTTTAATACAAGTATTACAATAATTTCACTACTCTCTAAAAAACAAGTAATAAAAAGGAATTCATCATATGATCTAGGAATACTATATTCTTTTTAATTCTGTGTTTTAGGTGGATAAATATGGTTTGGTCATTTCATATGGTTCCAGAACACGAAGCTCTGCATGTTGCTGCTGAATGTCAAGCTGGCCTTCAGGTAAGCTCATGCACAGTGACGGTTTTTTGTGTTTGTGTGTGAAATTCAAATTAAAATTTGCTTGTGAATTCATTTCACCTTGTTGCGTATGCATTTTGTCATAAGCAATAAAAAAAAATCCTCCAAAATATCATTATTAAAATTTAAAACATGATCCACAACAATGCTATTTATAAGGAATCTGATTCTGCTGAATAGTAATCTAGATAATAAAAGCATTTTGTGATACTTTGCCCTCTAGAATTTCAGAGAATTTAAGTTAGAGTTTAAGAAAGTAAGGTTTAAATTTTGTGAAGCAGTCATAGCATGATTATTAGAAAAGATATATATGGTGGGAAAACTTATTTAGCATATTAGCATTGAAAAAATTAAATATATGAAACACTGCTAACCACAACCCATGTGTCCACCATGGTGAACAATGAAAAACACACTAAAATAACAACTTAAGTGCCTCCGTAGTCGAGTGGGCAGGAGCGGGAGAGCACACGCTCTTTGAGTAGACCGGGGTTCAAGCCCCTGACTGCTGAATACGGTCGATCTGCCAACCCGCACTGGACCAGCGTGGCAGATTATGGTCCATTTCTCTCAGCATGAATTGTTGAGGAGGCTTCCATCCTGCAGTTGGTTGATAAGGCTGCACTTTACTTTATGTCTTGTCTATTTCATGTATCTATCCAATCCTCTTTAAATTTACATAAGCTTTCCGGTTCTAAACAATTAAGTTGCAGTAAATAATTAGCATAATAAAGATCAAAACAGACAAAGATCTATACAGACCAGAATGTCTTATTATGGGTTAAAAAATTCCTAATGAATCAACAGGTCCTTGCTGATTGCAAGACTTAAGGTAAAATGTTTCAGTCTCTGCTAAAGCCTACCTCTTCTGAGTATTATGCATTTTCTCAAGATACGTGTAGAGCTACTATGTGGTAGAAATGTTTTGACATGCTACCAAAAAAAAAAAAAAAAACCTGTCAAATCCCCATACATTTGTTCATGCCTGGAGAAATATTGTGCTAGTCCCTTTCCCCTTTTAGGAGTGAGTTCTTCCATAGAATTTAGAACTTTTCTAAAAATGAAAATTATGTAAACAAAATGCTTTTAAATATTATTTTGTTCTTATTTTTACTGTTAACTCCATTAAAGTGAGAATTAAAAATGGCTAATTGAAGTCAGAATCCATTGTTTGAAGTATCTTTCTTTTATCTCAGTTTTTTTACTATCTTCTAATTTGATTACAGGTCACATTACCTGTAACTTTATATGTAATTTGAGCAGTAAGCAATTAACTGAAGAACAAAAGGGGGGTTTTTTAAACCTAGGTACAAAGTTTGCGGTGATCCCGCCAAACTGCTAATAGCGGAAGTGGCTATGGGCATCGAAAGAGCTGCGAGTAAATTACCAGTGGTCGTGGCCAATGAGATCCATACAAGAACCTCAGCGATTTTGAGTCAGGCTTGGGCAGCTCCCTCCAATCTTAGCATTAGTCAGAGGAAGGCACTTAACACTCCGTCGGGCGCAACTGATCTATTAGGCACACCTCGAATTCTTTAGTTTGCCACGCCCCCTCAATACGTCATGTCCCCTTCTCCAGCCTGGTAGCTTTCTCACTTCGAGTGTTACTCACAGTGGCAAGGTCAGTTAGTGATTCTCTTTCTTCGTTTACGGCAGACAAGTGAAAAGATCTAATAGGCTCATTGCGCCTGATTACGTTGCGGTTTGACAAGTAAGTTTTCTCATTCATTTGGAATACTGTATCACATATTTACATCAGTAATTTCATTTTATGAAATATCTCATGATTATCGATACATAGGAGTGTGTTTTTTGGCTGTGTTCTCTCAAGCACATTGCGCCCGATCATGTGATTTGTTGCGAAATGTTTCAATATTTTTGCCAGAAATTATTTACAGACATACACACAATAAACATTCATGATTTTTTGTTTGTTCCAGACATAAAAATGTCGAAGAAAATGTACAATCCAAATAAACCCGAAGACCTTGCAGAAATTTACCGTTTATTGGAGGCGTCTGATGAAGACGATGACGAATGAGATCCATTCAAATGTCTCATTCTATGAAAACGAAAGCGACATTGATTCAGAAGATAATGTTGAGGAGCGTGAAGAGGGATCGGAAACTGAACAAGAGGGTAGCAGTGAAGATGAAGACGAAATTGAAGAAAATCGCGACTTTTATATGGGAAAAGATAAAGTCACAAAGTGGTATAAGACTCATCGACAAAGCAAAGTTCGTAGGAGACCTCAAAACATCAAGACTCGCTTACCTGGGGTTATTGGAGCAGCAAAAACTCCTGTGGAATGTTGGAACTGCTTATTTACAGAGGACATTCTAAATGATATCGTAAAGTATACTAATCAGTACATAGATAATATCAAAGAAGCATTTTCCAGAGAACGGGATGCAAAACATACAGATTTAGTTGAAGTACGAGCATTTATTGGTTTACTCTACTTGGCTGGTGTTTATAAAGCGAATAGACTATCCCTCGAGGAATTATGGGGAACAGATGGCAACGGCATTGCCAAGTTCAGTCTTGTCATGAGTATCAAGAGATTCAAATGTCTCATACGGTGTCTTCGATTTGATGATCGAGAAACAAGATCCGCTAGAAAGGAACTGGATCGGCTCGCACCAATACGTGATATATTCACAAAATTTGTGACTAATTGTAAAGTTAGCTACTGTATTGGTGAAAACGTCACGATAGATGAAATGCTCCCAGCATTTCGTGGCAATTGTCCTTTCCGGCAATACATCCCTTCAAAGCCAAGTAAATATGGGATTAAAATTTTCTCCCTAGTAGATGCGAAAATGTTCTATTTGCTCAACATGGAAATATACGCGGGAAAGCAGAACGAAGGACCCTTTTGTGTAAGCAACAAGGCACCAGATGTTGTGAAAAGGTTGGCGGAACCTTTGTTTGGCTCGGGAAGAAACATAACGGCCGACAACTGGTTCACACAAGTGAGTCTTCTAAATGAATTGAAACTAAAGAAACTCTCCTACGTTGGAACCATCAGGAAAAACAGGAAAGAGCTACCAAATGATTTCATAGCCACCAAAGCCAGAACACAACACTCTAGTATTTTTGGTTTCAGTAGTGATGGTGATACAGTAATACCCCGAAGTTACGCGATAGGTGGGTCCGACGAAAATCGCGTAAGTCGAATTCGCGTAAGTCGGGGTACAACTTTGCATATAAATACATATAAATTTTGCTCAATTGGGACCAAGGACTAACAAAAACACCAGTTTAGAAGAAAAATATTAATAAAATTGCAGTTCTGTATACATATTAATACAAAATATGTATTAAAAAAACAAATGACTTCCGTTAAAAAGTTATTTCGATGTCGATGGCTTCATAAAATCTAACAAATTCGTCTGACGACACAGCGCCTTCTTTTTTTCACGCAGAATTTCTTCGTAGCAAGCTAATAATTTTTTTTATTCCTTGCTTTGTAGCTATAACGCGTTCTTCGTTGGAGTCTATGTTTTCTAAAATTTTTAAGCCCTTTACAATTGAGCCCTTTTCAATTTTCAACCTGTCAAGTTTGCAATTGTCATGTGCTTTTCGCCGTTGCTTCATTTAGGCCTGTAGCACATGCAATATCACATGGTCTTTCATTTCGCTCAAAGCGTTTCACAATTTCATATTTTTTCTCTATCGACAGAGGCGGACTGGCCATAAGGGCCAGTGTAACCCTGGTGGGCCAGTGTGATTTTGGCCATAAACCATAGTATGAGGCCACTATAAATTTTCCCGGGTAAGAATTTTTGACCCAGTCCGCCTCTGTTTATCGATAATTGCTTTTCTTTTTCTCTCTGAATCTGCAGTGTCTTCACCAGTACGCTTCCTTTTCACACCTTTTAATTAAGTATTTTACTAATTTTTAGGGAATAAAGCGCAATTACAAAACGAGGAGGCACGCTTGATACCCATAAACAAAGCTGCGCGCATGTAGCAACTGAATAAACAACACCATAAAGGCAGAGATACACTATTAACACCCCACATTTCTAGGTGTTACTACCATAAAAATCCAGTTGCGTTTCTGCCAGTGAAATCTGTTATAAACTGGTAGTAAACTCGATCTAATTGCATTTGCGATTATACCGATAGCTGGAATTGTGTTGGTTTTTACGTTATTATGGTGAAATGTGTTTTTCCCTTCACTGATATAAAAAACATAAAATCAGCAAAGTTGAATTTTGTTCATCTTTCGCTCTCATTCTCCGCCGTCGCACCGTATATCGATAACATATGAAAAACGACCTTGAAGATAGTGGGCGACAGCTTTGCCAAACGAAAAAATCAAGAACCGCGTAACTCCGAGTTCGCGTAAGTCGGGGTAGCGTAAGTCGGGGTATTACTGTACATTGGTATCCTATGTCCCAAGAAAGAACAAAAATGTCCTCCTTGTATCATCATTGCATGAAGACGACTCAATTGATGTTTCTACTGGCGAAAAACAAAAACCAGAAGTAATCACTTTCTATAATTCAACTAAGTTGGGAGTAGATATTGTAGACAAAATGTGTGGTGCATATAATGTCTCGAAACACAAAACGGTGGCCCATGGTAATTTTTTTCACAATGCTAAATATTGCTTCAATCAATTCCCAGATCATATATGTCGGCAATGGTTTTGCAGATCTGAGAAGGAGACTGTTCAAAAAACAACTCTCTAACGAACTTGTGCTTGGTCAACTTGCTCGACGAAGTCTCAAGTCAATTGGGATGCCATCAAACCTTCAACAAAAATTGAAGAGATTCGCTCCGACTCAAGAACAACTGAATGAAACAGAACAACAATTACCTCCGAAAAGACGCAGATGTGAAACTTGCACCTCAGAAACTAATCACAGGAGATTAAGTCAATATGAATGCAAAAAGTGCCATACTGCTACCTGCCTCTCACATGCTGTTTTCATGTGTCCTCAATGCTATAAAAGAGAGGTAGGACATATCGATGATGAATCAGAGTAATGACCAATTTTCCAGTTCCTTATATTCTTGTTCTAATTCAATGCAATTTTCATTATTATAGCTCATGGAAAAATGTATATTCATTTTCTCAAATAAACTTATGTTATTTTCGAAAATCATGACAAACTGTTTTATTTCTCTTCTTTGGTGTTTGTAGTTGACAATTTTTTCGTAAGAAAATGTGAACATGCGTAGAAAAGATCAGTAGATCAAAGTGTGCTTCCCAGGCTCAATGCGCCCGATCGTGTTCTACAACATATTGCGCCCGACGGAGTGTTAAGGAGCTTAGACAAGATGACAGCATCGTGGTTTTGCCCGCGGATAAAGGAAGGTCAACAGTGATCCTTGACAAAGAACAATATTGTAACAAAGCCTTGGAACCTTTGAATGATAGAGCGTCATACAGGGTTACTCATAGGAATTTGTTGGTGGGATTGGAACGGTAGGCAAACAAGACTTTACAAGGTTGGTTGAAGGCTGAAAAGATTTCTAAAGATGTTTATTGGACACTGCATGCAACAGGATTCCAACTACCTAGGTTCTACAGCCTACCAAAGATTCATAAGGTGGGGGTTCTGCTTAGGCCGATTGTGTCGTTTATAGGCAGCCCTACACATGCTTTATTCAGGTTCTTAGCCAGACTAATTTCTCCTATTATTGGACGTTCCGATTTTACCATCAGGGATAGTGGAGACTTTGTACAATTTATAAGGGATCAGGTTATAGAAGAGGGTGAGACCATGGTATCATTTGATATGGTATCCTTGTTTACGTACATTCCTGTCGACCATGGGGTGAAATATGCACGTGTGGCATTGGAGAATGATGACACATTAAGGAATAGGACTCTGTTAAGCGTGGAGGATATTTGTAGTGGGGTGGAGCTGTGTCTCTCAAGTACCATCATGGTATTCGAAACCACAATGTATAAGCAGGTTCATGGCGCAGCAATGGGCTCCCCTATTAGTGCTGTCATAGCAAATTTAGCTATAGAGGAGCTCGAATCCAGGATTTTTGAAGGGTCGGTTCTTTCCCCATGTGCACATGGAAACAATACGTTGACAATATATTTACAATTATTCGGAGTGGGAGAGCGGATGAGGTGCTTAGTTTCCTCAATAGCTTCTCCCCGTTTATTCAGTTCACCTCGGAAGTGGAAGTAGAGGGTGCCCTCCCTTTCCTTGATGTACATAGGAAAGGCCTTAGAGTGAAAACCAGTGTGTATAGGAAACCCATGTGCCGGGGCCAATACATACATTACAATACACACACACACACACTTACAATACAGCACAAGCCAACCATCGCAAGAACAGAGTAATTAGGGCATTACTGGATAGGGCTATCCCATTGCAGCACTTCCGAGGATAGAAAAGAAGAAATTAAACGTGTCACGGCAGATCTCAGAAAATGTGGCTACTCCCAGAGGATCATAGATAAACGTATCCGAGAAGCTGGGCACGAACATAGACAGCTGTTTACACCCATTGCCACCACATACATTCCCTACTATCCAGGCCTTACCGAGCATATAACTTAGGTGTTGCGCGATAGTCAGACATGCTGTGTGCAGCTACCAGAGTGGTAACTTAACCTGTGACACAGTTGTGTCACAAGTCAAGGACCCCCATACCTATGGAATGTGTAAGTGGGGTCGTATATGAGATAAAATGCCCAGATTGCGGGGAATGTTATGTTGATAAAACAAAGTGTTGGTTTAAAGATCACATGGGGGAAGCATATCAGTGCCATAAAGACCATGGATTATGGAAGGTCTGCTGTGGTGGAGCATTTTTGGGAGGAGCACCATCAAATCTCTCCTGAGATTTGATGGTGCTCCTCCCAAAAATAACAGCTTCAGGATTTGATCCTGAAGCTGTTATCGTCAACTGGCACAGATTTTGGGACCACAAGTGGCTCGAGAGCTTTGCTCCTATGAGAGCAACACTATTAATAGAGACAGGGAAATCTGCATTCATCCCCTCTTCGAAGTTGTGGTTCTTGAATGGGATGAATGGTTCCACCTGGCACGCACCATAGCCATTTCCGATTCCAGTGCACATGGGGAGAATACTGCCCCTGCTCCTGTAGAAACGCACGCTGTGAACCATGAGCCTGCTGATATTTAAGGATGTACTGTACGATAAACTTCACTGTTGAAAAAGGAGGCAGACGCCTCTGAAAGCTTTGGTATTTTATCACTTTTACTGCTTATATCCGGTGTTTTATCTACATTGTTTTATTTTATTGTGTTTTAAATTTTATATTTTTATTGTACAGACAGGTATCTTATTTTATCAGTTTATCCGGTGTAATTATATTATTCATTCTATTTATTTTATTTCATTTTTATCATTATTATCTTAATACAACACAACTCTAATTTATTTAATAATGGTTGGTGTAGGATTGTACAGTTATTGTGAATGGTACTACTCCCATTAGTTAGAACTTTTAATGTATTAAATTTAAATTTTGTAATTTGTTTTACAGATAAGTATAATTTTTGGGGAAAAAAATATACAGAAGTGATGTTTTTTTTCCTTCTGATGATTTTTCTCTAAAGCTGATAGTTAGTGAGGAAGTTCAATCCTGTAGTAGCGACGCAGAAGACCATTTGAAAATCAACTAAAGAGAAGTAAAATTGTTTTGCTCACCAGAAGAGCTGTGAACATCATGAACCAGGTATGCAGCAGTATGTCATTCAGCAGGAAAACATGAATATGACCATATACCTGTTCTGTAGCATTCTTAATATCTTGTTCACTAACTCCTGGCTAATATATTGTCACGTTAATCTTCAGAGTTGGCAAAAAACCTAAAGTCAAAGCATCAATTTGTTACTGAACTTCTAACAAGACTTTGGTTAGAGGAAGCAGTTGCTATGACAACTTATTGAAACCACTGATGAAGATATTCCCAAAAGCACTGCACAAGAATCAACCGGTAGTGAAGGACTGCCACAATGTGTGCCTTCAAGATGGCCACTACTCCACAGAAAAAGGAAACAACATGCATAATTTAAAATTTCACATGCTATGACCATTAGCAAATTTAAAAAATTTTAAATAAATTTTTAAAATTTATTTCAAAATTTTTTATATGCAATATACAACATATGTAATGTATTATATATATAGTATATATATTTAGAGTCACATCTAAAACTTTTTAATTTTCACAAGAATTAATATTGTTTTTTTTTAAAATAAAAGGAGCAAAAAACAGCATTTTTAATTATTTTATTTTTTATTAAAAATAATAAACTATATACAATAAGTACTGCAATATTAAGACAGGATGAAGTACTGATATTGTAGATCCAACACCATTTTTTCTACAACTGGGGTGGGGGGAAGATGCCAAAAAAAGTGTTGACAATGGATATGTGAAAAATTACCTTTGTCCAACGGTAATAGATGGTTTGGTGGAACAAACTCAGATCTTTTTTTTTTTTTTTTTTTTTTTTGTTTTGTTAGTTGTCGGCGCATCGGCTTCTGCACCTCCCAAGGTTTTTGCATTTTATACTCTGATCCAAGCTCGAGGCAGGATTCGAACCTGCGACCTTTGGGTTGCCAGGCAGGCACTTTACCCACCCGGCTAGCCTGGTCGGCTAGCTGATGCTGCGCAAGCTTCCTTCCTTGCATCATTTGCCACTACTAAGGTTTCACAAAAACCTGCTTTCTTAGAACTCATATTATATGCAACACTAATAAATGCTGTATTGCTCTTCAAATACAGCTAGGCCTTGCATAACGCGATATTCAGTTAACACTATTTGAAAAATTATACCACTTTTCACTTTACATGATGCAAATTTCCAGTTAACGCGATCTTTTTTTTATGCGATAGTTGAAAAAGATCTGAATTGCACGTTAAGCTTACCGCGAGTCGTACGGTCAATAAACAAACGTTTGCCTGCTGCCCGCCTCGGTGTGTTCCATCAACCATCGGAAGAAGACGTGTTTGTCTCCTGCTAATAAAGTCAATGCAGACTTGGATTTAAAAATTCAAATTTTTAAATGAGCCAGATGAAAATGTTACCGCGAAGGAGATAATGGTAAAAGAATTAGATGAAATCTTTCGTATCGCATAGAACCTCAAACAAAAGGTTTGATGTTCTCTGCGATATTTATTTCGCCAGGGCCCAGAGAAGATTGTTGTCGGCTATCGGAAATTGATTGATGAAAAGAGAAAGTCAACACTGTTCAAATATTTCCGCAACAGTAATTTCTTCATTGTGTATTTTATGTCAGAGGTTCCCAAAGTTTCTTGGTTCACGGCACCTTTAATGTCTCAGTAATTTTTCAAGGCGCACCCAGACCAAAAGAAATACCTAACAGTTTCGTTTAGTAGTTAGGTTCAGACAACTTAATAAGAAATGCTAAAACTGTGAACTACCTCGAGCTAGTAGTTTGTGTGGTGTCCGACAGATGTTGGGTATTGCTGTGTTTCCCTTGACAATTTAAAATATTCCACGGCACACAGTTTAAGAACCGCTGTTTTATGCAATAAACATTTAATTCCATAATTATTTTCATTATCTTTTACATTATATACAGTTAAAAAGTTATTTAAAAGGTATTTTTAAAATTATTTATGGACATTCCAGAAGGTCAAGGACCAACCATAATTTTTCCTATTGGTTATGATATTTGATTAACGCGTTTCCGCTTTGCACGATGCGATCGCGGGACGAATTAATCGAGGCCTGCCTGTACTAATGCTGTTATAATGAAACTTGCTCTAGCCACCTGTCTAAAAATATTTCAGTCTATTTTCTGGTTGTACTGTATATCTATTATTTCTAAACAGTACACCTCTTTGACTGTTGATCTAATATTTGAAATTAAAGGTTTTACATGACGGTTGAGCCTATTCTCTCTGATGCCTGGGCAGTCAACTGTCTCTAACACTGGCCTTTCTTGCAGAAGGGGAGAGGATTGTCAATATATAGGGATACATTAAGTTTATTTCTTATTGTAATAATTTTTTTACCATTATTTTTAATGCAATTTTTTATTATTCTAATTTTTGCTTTTAGCCCTGTTAACCTATATAATAATCTAATCCCAAATCAAAAGCAATGAAACCAGCTTTTGAAAAGTGATGCTGTGGATAATTATGTTAATTACACCATTCAAAATTATTTATTTCAGGGATCACATCAGTTTCTCTCACTGATTACGAAAATGAAAATCATTAAAACCACAGTCAGAAATTTTTAATAGTTTTTAATAAATAGAGTTTTCTAAACATACAGTGTATTTTGCTTTAATAATACACTTTACATTACAGGTAACAATGATGTATGGTGCCTTGATCGAAGGCTTCATTACATGTCTTAGTCGTCTGGTTGCATTTGAATCCAGTCACTGGAGTCCAACAGTTTCTATAGTGGCTAATTCCATTACCACTGTTATACTTGTTTTGGGAGGTATGTTCACGATGCAGTGCTTTTTTTTATTTCCTTGAAATGAGTTTTATTCAGCATATACAGTACTTTAAATTATGACAAAATAGGCTTTTCCAAACAAACGAAAGCCTCACCTTCATTCATATGCACAGACACACTCAATTATCTATTCCAATAGATGTGAAGGAAGTGATGGTTGGTTCCACATTTCCTTTAGTAAATTTCCTAGAGGTGTGAATAGCACCTGGTAAATTAGTACTGAGTACACTTTACACTGCACAGGATTAGAATTTCAGCAGAATCTCGTTAATACAAAGTTCAAGGGATCTAAATTTTCACGTCTTGTAATAACGAGGTCCCCCAAAAGTGTCAAAATTTTACCTTTATTATTATTATGGCACATACTATATATTTAAGAATAATAATAAATAATAACAATATCAAAAATAAATAAATTTAAATTAATAAAATAAAAAATAATTAAAACAACAGCCTTGTCTAACAATACAGTAGGATTAACACACTTTTTAAAGATTTTATTTTATTTGTAAGATAAACTAAGAGAAAAGTAATTAATGGAAATGAAAATATTGTACAGTATATATTTTGATATATACAATATTTTAGTATCACAGTAAAAGAATTAATCTTAATATAAAAGGAGACATACAATCCATTAACTATTTGAAAAATTAATCTAATTTAAAGAAAGAATCCAATGTTGTTTGCACATTTTTTGCCTATATGCATTTGTAACTACAGCACAGACATTATAAAATGCAATAGTTTCTTTATCAATGTTACAGCAGGCCAACACATTCTCTAATTAAGCTCAATGCACTTTGGGCATTTTTTTTAGATAGTAGTGTACGTGCTTCTTCACTTTCACTGTTGTTGGTAACAAAAACATCATCGTTTTGCTAGGTGCTTAGCAGTTCTTCTGGTGTTGCGTTGCTGTGGTAGAAAATACATGTACCTCCACAAACTCTTTAAATTCGCCAACAAAATCCATAGCTCCTTCAAATTCCGCAATGTTGCTATCACATTTGTCTGCCGGACCATGTTTTTTGATGATATTCTCTCCAAAGCCACTCTTTCTGAAGAAGTTGATTATTACACTTGATGCAATACTGTCTCAAGCAATATGTTTCAGATAGCATCTGAAACATATTGCTTGATTACAGTAAGATTACAGATAGCATACAAGACATTCCAATTCAGCTGAAAATTGTTCCCTTTTCCTATGTTGAGGATCAAATACCTTATCAGGCAGGCTCTATATGCGCCCTTATGGTTATAAATAATGCTTTGATCCAGTTGGCTGCATAAAACTGGTGGTTAAAAAAAAAAAAAAAAGCCCATAATCTGCCACGATGGTCCAGTACAGGTTTGCAGATCGACTGTATTTAGCAGTCAGGGACTTGATCCCCGGTCAACTCAAAGAGCGTGTGCTACTACACTCCTGCTCCAGACCAGTCGGCTATGGATGGTAATGCGAGGTTAAAAACAACAGCCGTATATTTGTCAATTTAAGTGTCTAAGCAGAATGTGCTGTACAATTATCTAGAATCTTCAGTTCCTTTTTTCTGAAGCCATTCTTCTGTCCACTTTTGATAACCAAGACTGAAAAATTTTGACCATAAGTCAAGCACTTTTATTGGTCACATAACCACAGTGAAGTTGGTCAACTTCTTTAAAACATCTTGGCTTGGAAAACTTACCAATCACCAGTGGGCATAGTTTTGTATTGCCATTTGAACTGCAGCATAACAGAACAGTGAGTCTTTGTTTACTTAATTTTCCACCATGACAAACTCTCCTCGAATAGCAAATGTTTTGTTTGGCAACAAATTATAAAATAAACCCGTCTCATCAAGATTAAAAATATCATCGCCTCATATTTTTTGAGAATGGACCATACAGAAAACAACCAGTCTGTAGCCTTTTCCTTGTCGACTAATCCAGACTCGCCACAAACATTTTGCGAAACCAAGTTATTCCTGTCTTTAAATCTTTGGAACCCGCCACTGCTGCATTTGAAGTTGCTAATTCCATGTTGCTGAATCAGATTATTTGCCTTTACTTGCAAAATTGGACCTGATATTGGCAAATTAAATGCACGCATTTGTTGGTACCACTCAAAATGTTTTGTTTCAAGCTCCTCATGTTTTGAACCAGGAATTCGTTTCCTGTTTTTTTATCGCTACTCCAATGTCATGCAGTTCTTCAAATTTTTTTTTGGTTTTTCAGTATTGTAGATGAAGTAGGTAAAGGGATGTTGTATTCCTCTACAATGTCCGTTTTGCTAAGTTCAATCCAATCAGCCTTGTGTATAATTTTCAAGTTTAATTTCCAGGCTCAATTCCGTCAGTTAACGTTTTGTAACCATAACACTACTAGATGAGATTTAATACAAACAAACTTTAAATTAATATAAAGACAAGTTCCGAAAAAGACATCAGCTCAGATAAAATGGCACAAAAAATAGATTACCGTTCAAAAGATTCTTTGAACTGGCATAACAATTGCAACTGACCCTAATCCTGTGGAGAGCGAGGGAGTATATGTAAACAACTTAGAAAAACTGTTTTTATTTTTTTTTGTTAATTTAGCATGATGTTTTTCAGAATGCACTTATGTTGTAGCTACTATAAACTGGTTTTGTTTACACAAAAATAATTTCTAGCAAGTCAGTGCTATGCTTTGGGAATCAGGGAACCGGGTGGCCACAGACAATAATAGGGGCAATAATTGGACAGCTGTGCTAAGATTTGTACTAAATGTACAAAATAACAATATTTATTTCTCACAGGGTGAAAACGAACTTTGTAATATATATTAATCGAATTTTGTAATAAATGAATATATTTACATAGTATTAGTATTAGTAACGGCCGCATGGTGCAAGAAAGCCTATGGCTTATGCTGCACCAGCCAAAAAAAAAAATCCGAACAAAACAATGATAAAAACAAAAAAAAAAAAAATAAATAAATAAAATAAAATATAAATAAAAAGGAAATTAAACCTATCATCCTATGCGCTTCCCTTACCCGAAAGTACTATCCAGATGACCTTTGAATGTCCCCAAACTGTCGGCCTCTACCACCCATGAAGGCAACTTATTCCAGTAATTTATAACTCGCTGGCTAAAATAAAACTTGCTGCAGTCCAATCTAAACATTTCCCCCCCGTAACTTGAATTTATGTCCCCTAGTTCTAGCATCATTTATAATCTTGAAAATTTTGTCCTCATTCATTTTACTGATGCCTCTCAGAGCCTTAAACACCTCAATCAAATCTCCTCTAAGGTGTCTAGTTTCCAAACTGTGCCACCCACATATTCGAAGTCTTTCTTCATAAGGACGCCCTTTTGCCGATCTCACCAGGCGAGTTACCCTTCTTTGCACCCTTTCAAGAAGCTCGATGTCTTTCTTTAGGTGCGGTCTCCATACTTGAACACAGTATTCCAAGTGTGGTCTAACATAAGCCTTATATAATGGGATTATCACGTCCCTATCTCTACTTGCAAAAGTTCGATAGATCATCGATAGGACACCATGGGCCTTCCTTGCAACCTGTTTACAATGCTCAGAGAATTTCATGTCTGCCCGTATCGTAACACCCAAGTCCCTTTCCTCCAGTACTGGGTTTAGTTGAACTCCACCAAGTGAATAAGTTTTTTTTGGATTACTGTTTCCCAGGTGTAATACCTTACACTTTGTTGGATTAAAGCACAGCTGCCATTTTTCTGACCATTCTTGAAGTCTATCTAGGTCTCTCTGAAGAAGCTCAGCTTGACAGTGATCATTAACTACTCTACGAATTTTAACGTCATCTGCAAATTTAGACATCACGCCCTCTATCCCTTCATCAATGTCGTTTATGAAAATTAAAAACAACAGTGGTCCTAATACTGATCCTTGGGGAACCCCACTTCTTACATCAACCCAATCTGAGGAATAGCCATTTATCACAACCCTCTGCCTCCTGCCCTGAAGCCATCCTTCTATCCATCTAAGGATTTTCCCAGTGATTCCAACCTGTTCCAGCTTATAAAGCAACCGCTCATGTGGGACTGAGTCAAAAGCTTTGCTGAAATCTAAATAAACAATGTCGAAATTATTCCCTAAATCCAGCTTGTGAGTGACCCTTTCGAAATAGTGAACCAGATTTGTTAAACATGATTTTCCCTTTACAAAACCATGCTGAGTATCCTTGAGAATTTCAATTCGATACAAATGATCCTGAATTCCACCCTTGATCATTGCCTCCATGATTTTCCCTACTACTGAAGTCAGACTGTCAGGTCGATAATTTCCAACTTCACTTTTAGAGCCACCCTTATGTATACATTTGCACTTTTCCAATCCAAGGGAATCTCCCCAGAGTCTAGTGATGCTCGCATAATTAGCCTCAATGGTTCAATGCACTCGCTTGCTGCCTCTCTTAAGATTATAGGGTATATTCCATCAACTCCAGGAGCCTTACTGGTCTGTAGGCTCGAAAGTTTTTTCATTAAATAATCTTGCGAAATTTCAATATCATTAATTACATATTTTTTAACTTCGCTCTCACAATTTCCCATTGCCACAAAAGGCTTTTCATTTGTAAATATCGATGCAAAATAACTGTTGAGTTCATCTGCAACGGCAGCTGGTGTATTTATTACTATCCCCTTTCCCTTACGTAAAGGTCCGATCTGGTTTGTCCTGCTCTTCTTGGCATTTATATATGTGAAGAATTCTTTATCCTCCCCTCTTTGCTCTGTTTGCTAGTGATTTCTCATAAACTGCCTTTGCCTGTCGAACCTTTTCTATGGCTCTATTACAGATCACCTTGTAGCTGTTATAGGCTTCAGTACTTTTTATTGCTCTGTAACCTTTCCATGCCACCTTTTTCTGCTCAAGTAATGTGGCAACTTCACTATTCATCCAACTTGGAACCCTTCTCGTGGAGTATTTTTTTAATGGTATATACGCATTCAAGGCATCTGTGATTAATGTTTTAAAAGCGTACCACAGTTCAATTGTATTCATTCTCAGCGCGATATCTACCCAGGTAATAGAGGCCATGTAGTACCTTAAGGCATCTTAATTTCCTTTTCTGAAATTAAAACCCATTCCTTTGCCTTTTACTTCTGCTACCTCTCTCGTCATCATCCACCGTAGAACTCCGTGTTCACTTCCTGCTACTGGTTCCTCTACTGTCAGCCCTGTTATGTCATCTGATTCATGTGTGATGATGAGGTCTAGGATATTCTTTTCTCTAGTACTTTCTCTGACATGTTGATACAAATAACAGTCATCTAGTTGATTTAAAAATTTTGTTCCCCATGTCGAGTTTCCTTCCCATTTACTCCAATCAATTAGAGGCAAATTGAAATCACCCATAATAATTCATTGACGCTTACTTGCCCATTCCATTTGCATGTAGAGGCTTTTGTCATAATCTTCACAATCACCTGGTCTGTAGATTACTCACAAAAAACATACTGGCAGCGGTGGGATTTGAACCCACGCCTCAATGAGACTGGTGCCTAAAACCAGAGCCTTAGACCGCTCGGCCACACTACCCCTTAATAGAAAAGCCTATCCTTTTGCAGGGGAATGTGGTATGTGCTTCATATAAATGAGTACTTTATATAAACAGAGTTTGTATTAACTAGATTTTACTGTACTATCATAATAAAACAAGACATGATAATTTCTCACGTTTCTAAAGGAATATATTAATGTTCAAATTTAACAATTGATAGAATATGTAATTTTATGGTTATTTGATTTAAAAAAAAAAAAAAAAATCCGAAACACAAAAGGTATCAGAACCTATAGTACTTAGTACCATGCATGGTTGAAGGCGGAGAAGACAGAAAATACTTGACATTAGCCTTCAATTTCTGTAGATTGTAATTTTTGTAAAATATATATGAAAGAAGGGTATTTTAAGTGAACACAGGTAGAAGGAATAAATGAGAAAGAGAACAAGTTAGTTCTGAGTTTGGAGTTGGACAATGACTGGATGTTCACTACTTGAGGCATTTGTTCAGACTAGTTGGGAACAATGGACATTATATATATATATATATACAGAAAAGACAAACAAAACATGAATGTTTATGAGACAAGAATGGAGAGACTTTGTAAGAGGTTTATAGGAGTACTACCCTAGATGTCGGAACTATATTCCATAGTAGGGTAGCTTTGAAATTTGTATAGAATGAGTAGTTATTTAGAAGAAAAGTTATGCTGAGAGGAAAAAAAAGAAAAAAAGAATGAACGAACGAACGAACGAAAGAAAATGCAGTTTTTTTGATACACAAGTAGCTATATCTGTGATGTGCTCATGCTAAGAGAGAGAGAGATTAGAAGTCAGAGATCCACTGAATAATTTTTTTCACATGTAATGTTTGGACTGGTGCTATTTTTTCTCCTCTAGTTTCTGTTACAAAATAAATCTTGTCATGACTGATGAGAAACTGCAGAATTAAGGGCATATTAAAAATAATAAAACTTTATGATTGAAACAAAGTTAAAACACAAAAGATTAAAAGCGATAAAGGATAATACCTCCCATAATAGGGTGTATGCGAGCATCCCTGTTGTGATTAACATTTGAACAACATCTGATCTCCTGAGAAAATCAAAGTTTGCATGCCTATGATTCCATCTTCCAGTGACGAACTGCAGATGATTGTTTCTCTGTCTTTCCTGGGTATGGATGATGATGTATCAGAAGGCAACGAGGCACCCCAATTCAGTCTTGCCTCCACAGCTTCCATCATTTGGCTTTTCACCTAAGCTAACTTTCTCACCATCCAGCGTGAAGAATTTTACAATTTTGTTGCATATTACTTTACTGTAAATATTTATTCTTTTCACAGATTATATCTACGTTAACTTTCTTTTTTTTAATTTTGTATTAGTTTACTTATAAAGCTGCTCTTTATTTTTCATTTGTTAATAGTTTGTTATAGATATTTTGACTACTTTAATTAATTATTATGGAAATATCCACCCAGCAAATATCGGTACAATTCCTTGTGATATTACGAGTACATATCAAATTGCAACATGTATGTAAAAATTTACATACCACCTTCCTTTTATTAACTCTCTTTTGATAAAAAGTTACCATTTTTACTGTGGGATACTACAATGGAAAGCATGCTTGCCTAGTAGATCAATAATTCTCAAACACTTTCAGCAGTATTATTGCATGAAACAAGGTGTGAAAAAAAAAACAAAAAAAACACAACATTGTAAAGTTAACCTATAAGAATAATTAAAACAAGAAAAATTTTATTGACAAAAAAATAAAAATAAAATAAAAATACATATTTTTTAAAATTACTTTTCAGCCACCAGCACAACTGGAGGATTTTTCAACCCAATTCTAGCTTCAGCACTGACCCTCGGCTGTAAAGGAAATACTACTGTGGAGCATTTCATTGTGTACTGGTTGGGAGCACTGACTGGTGGCTTTATTGCTAAGCATCTTCATGGGATAGTAGAAAACTCAAGGAAGGAAAAGGCTGATTAGAAGGAATTTTGATACTCTCAACTGATCTATTACACTCAGAGTGTACAAAAACCTTTTAGTAAATGAAGATTTCTAATAACTTTATACAGAACAGTCTCCACAAGCACTATAAAAAAACAATAGTACTTTTACACCATGTAACAGAAAAAAATTACCAAAAGAAATATATAAATCCAACTTATTTAAATATCTTGAAATAGTTTTAATTTCAAATTAACTGGGTGAAAAACAAAAAAAAAAAAATATATATATATATATATGAGAAAAGAATGGACAATTTAACAGATATAAACTATCTAGGAATTATGGAATTCAATGGTACTTTCTGATTAAAATTTCTTTGTAGTAGTAGTAGTAGCAAACATTTTCTTGGTGTAGATTTTCCGGAAGTTTGCTATCACTTGCTGGCCCATTGATTGACGAAGAGGAGTGGTGTTGGGTGGCAAAAATTTGACTTTGACAAAGTCAAATTGTGCTTCAAGAGATTGAACAAGGTTGGGATAATGGCCTGAGGCATTATCAAGCAGGAGCAGTGCTTTCACAGGAAGCTTATTTTTCTCAAGATAGCTCTTCACTGAAGGACAGAAAACTTCAACCCATTCATTGAAGAAATATCTTGCAACCCAAGCCTTCCTGTTACTGCACCAAAACACTCCCAGCATGCCTTTGTCGACCTTTTGTTGTTTAAATACTCTGGGGGGTGTTAGAGTGATACACAAGCAAAGGCTTCAGCTTGAAATCTCCAGAGGCATTGGCACTCAATAGGGGGGAGAGAGAGGGAGGGAGGGAGGGAGGAAGGGAGGGAGGGAGAGAGAGAGAGAGTGTGTGCCTATCTTTCATAGGCTTATGCCCAGGTAAACTAGCCTCATCCTTGGTTCTCCTGAGCACTTGCTTCCAGAAGAGGCCAGTTTCATCAACGTTAAAAATCTGCCGGGGAAGATAACCTTCCTAATCAACAAACTCTTAGAATTCAATTTTAAAGGCCTCAGCTGCTTTTTTTTTTTTTTTTTAATCAGCACTGGATACCTCTCCATGCCTTTCAACACTTTTGATATTAGCTCTTTTTTTGAAGCGCTTGAACCAGCTTCTGCTAGCTTTAAAATTTTAAAAAGTGTACAGCACTGCCACTGGTTGACGGAGCTTTAAGGTTCAGATTGCCATAGATCTGAAACTTAAATCTGCTTAGCATGTTCGCAGATAAATTGTCTAGGCACTGTATCACCCTTCATCTGCTTTGCCCTAATCCATGTCAACAAAAGCTTTTCCATTTCTACAATAAAGTCTCTTCCATTATGCACCAATGTGGAATCATCACTAACTTTTAACACTCTTTAGAATATCCTTTTGTTTAAGTATTGTAGAAATGGTCAATTGAGGAAAACCATACTCGCATACTCATTCACTAATTTTTACTCCATGTTTTTTTATCATCTCTTGCTTCACTTTAATAGAAATTTTATTATTAACTTGTGCTTTAAGAGCCATGATTATTTAATTAATAAATTCAAAAATAACCACAATTAAATTACTGTAATTACATATAATTAACAAAAACACACTGAACAAGTGCATCAAACAGAAGATAAAGAAACTCTCTAAAGTACTGTAACATGTGGGAATGTTTGTTGAACATAACAAAGACACTAATTGGTTGAGAACAATTGTACGAGCAATGTTCCACACACCACGTGTCTGAAAATTTCCACCCATGTATTGTTCTAGCTATATAGGAAAGCCATTGGTTCCTGCAAATATCATGGATCCTTAAAATAAAAGATCATATGGAAGGTATATCAGCTCCTGAGAATATCGGATGTCAAGATCATCGTAAGTCGGGGCTCCACTGTATTTATTTAATAAGAACTGCTTTTAAATTTAAAATTTGTTTTTCATTTCCCTTTAATCAACTTCTAAGAGACTTAAGTGCATGCTAACAAAAAAAAAAAAAAAAAGAAAGAAAAAAAAAAGCAGGGTTCTTTCTTAAGTATAGCTTTATCCAATTTTCCTTTATGTTAATACGACGAAAATGTTCAAAAGATATTTGTTTAGCATAAAAAAAGTCTGCCCGAATTATTTGCACTTTTGGCTTCCTTTTTATACATTAAATAGTGACATTATTTTTATAATTCTCTGACACTAATTTCCCTTAATAGTGCACAGGAGTTTCAAATTCAAATAAAATTAATCATCAGTATACAGGGTATTTACTAGTCATTGAAAACCAATTCATTACATTTTCATGTCTTTAGATGAAAAATTTTATGATGAGAGAGAGAGAGAGAGAGAGAGAGAGAGAGAGAGAGAGAGAAGGAAGGGAAATATTCTTCTCTGGCTGCATTCCTTCTTTTATCTTTGATTTTTATTTTGAGAGTGAGAGAGAATTCAATGATGTTTTATACCAGATATTGCCTCTTGACTTAGAAGCCTTATTCAACTAAGTTGAACAAGGCTTCTAAGTCAAGAGGCAATATAACATGAAATAAAATTTTGCAGATGAAACCAACAAAAGTATTCTTTACCACATACTTTCACTCATAGCCTTCATGAGAAATACATCTAGTTACAACTATCCAAGATAGATTGAAAATTTGCAACTCCTGGAGATGTAATATTCTTCAATGAAATATTACAAATCTGCAGTTATGAACTCAATACGATATCAGGTGAAATGCACATAGCTTTACACTTTACTTTACTTTACACTTTGTGGGGATTAGGTTTTTTGGTTTCCTTTTTTGGCAGACTTCCACCCTACCGAGGTCTCAAACAGCCCACAAAACGCAAATCTGACTGCGATTCACAGAAATCTCTAGATTCTAGGGTATGTAAATTGGGTTAGCAGAACATTAAAGACACACATTTATTTACAACCTTTAATGAACATTATATACAGCATTTACGTAAAGGTAAAGTGCAGCCATTATCAACCCACTGCAGGATGGAAGCCTCCTCAACAATTCATGCTGATGGAAATGGACCATAATCTGCCACGCTGGTCCAGTGCGGGTTGGCAGATCGACCGTATTCAGCAGTCAGGGGCTTGAACCCCGGTCTACTCAAAGAGCGTGTGCTACTGCACTCCCGCTCTTGACCATTCGGCTACGGAGGCCAGCATTTACGTAAAAGAAACAAATGATTACATACGAGCATACCAATTTCCATATATTTGAACCATACTACAGTATGCTACACTATCTCTCTCTCTCTCTCTCTCTCTCTCATCAACTATTCTCAATTTACAAATTATTAACATTAGTTTGTATCAGTTGTATCTTACTTAATTTGAATCCTCGATGATTACTCAATCATTCTCTTACATTACCAATTTTTATCTCTTACATCAGTAAACTCATTTCAACTATTATTACTGTTTCTATATATTTTGTTATATCTCTTAGCTTTTAACCCATGAAATTTATTACAACTGGTATCCTCTTACATCAGTAATATTTACTACAAATCACTCATTCCACCTTAGTTACTCTCTAGTCATCCCTGGTGCATAATGGCCTATAGCTGCCATTGCGCCGTAAAACATACAACAACAACAACAACAACTAGTCATCCCTCTTTACTACCCTTATGTTATTTCAAAATCATTTACATTCATAACAAATTATCTCAACCTTAGTAACAACTTGCCTAATACAACAGGAATGTTCCTTTTTTAAAAGGACTATCACTCATCATTCCTTACAGAGCTAGGTTATGAGCTAGGCTTTATGAGTTCAGGATTCAAGAAAAAAATAGGAACAGACTTACGTTCCAGAATGGCCGCTACTTCCAATTTCCTTGCGTTCAGACAGGCATATGTTCACTTCTGGGCACTCCAGTTTTCCTTCAAGGCTGACAGGCATGCGTTCACTTCTGGGGCACTCTTGACATGATGCACCTCCTTGTGTAGACGATATATTCACAGGTGTACATACTTGGCTCATTCTCTGCAGTAGGAACTAGAACCCAAGAGCAGTTCCTTTGTGAGTTTTCCTTCAGACTCTTTACAGGGGCCTACATTACTAAGCTCTTCTGACTCTGTCCCCAGCACTCAACCCCCACCCCCCCACAATCCACTCTCTCCCATGTATCTTCAAGAAACCTCTCAACTACGCTTCCCTCTCTTTTCCAACCTTTTTCTTTTTTTTCTCAAGTTTGGAATGCCTTCTCAGGACTCGCAACCAATCCTCATACTCTGCTTAATTTTTCATTCCTTCCTATTTGCTAAAATAACTCACCCCAGCCGTCTCCCTAGCACACAGACCAACCCTTCTCTAGACATTTCTTATTCTTTTTTCACACGGCAGTATGACCTTTTCATGTTCGCCAGGTCACCTACAAAACACTCATTTTCGCTTTCACACCTCTGCTAAATATATATTGAGCTTACCCAAATTTATCAGTCACCCTGATGCAAACCCTGGATGTCTACTCATTTCCTGTTTACTTCCTAATGGTGGCTTAGATCAAAAGAGACGCTTTGTAATCCCGTTTTACGGTCCTATTGTTCTTGCCCTCAGCAACCCTTTCACACCTGTTCTCAAATGGCACTCCTTCTCTAGTCATTGTGCTGCCTCTGTTTATTCTCTTGTATTATTTAAATTACTTGTTTACCTTTTAATTACTATTTTAATTCTCACACCTAAAATTGTCCATTACTAAATCCAACATTTTTCCAACTTTAACTTTATTCACATTAAAACTAAATATTCCATCTCAATATTTACTATCTTTAAATTAATACTCAGGCATTAATACTAATTTTCACTTTTCATCGCCCTTCCTAGATTTATTTTAGCAAAACAAATATTTCTATTTTAATTTGTACAATCTACAATCGTCACCGTTCCCCTAAAAAAATTGATCTATGTATAATTTTTTTTTTATACTCCTATATCTCCTAAATATCCACCCCCGCTTTGTACATATATACATATCCACTCTATATACAGTAACTTATACTAAAACTATTCCCTAACGCAGAAATCTCCCCAGTGTAGCCTCCTCTAATAATCTGTGTTCCTTGATTTTCTAAGTGTGCATCTATCCTTATATAAAATATTCAAATTATACCCCTATAGTTATTACATCTAGGTCGCTTAACCCATCTTTATCCTTAATTTGCTTTAATTTACTTATGAACTTTTTTTTTTTTTTTTTTTTTCACTCTCTTGCCTGTTCCTCCCTTAAATGGCTTCAAATACTCACTGTATTTAATTTGTCTTGATTCCCTGGTTACCATTCTCACATCTTGGCCTTCATATTCATTACGGTTGCCCCAACACTTTCACCATCCTCACTGTGTCTGCTACCCTTTTTTTTGGCATTTTTATATTTATCAAATATAAACTCAATAAACTCAAATATCAATATACTTATCAGTTATACCAATAACCCTCCTGTTGATTCCTCTACAATTCATCAATTAAAATCAATAATCAGTTCAATCTACCATTAATAATTTGCCTTTTTGATCAATAATCAACTCAATTATACATAAGCAACCATAAATAAATAATTAACCCTTTCAGTCAACACTTAGCCATGAATTAACTTATTACACTTTCAATATTTCAATGTTGCTTTTTCTTTGCTTAATGATTTCTCCTACATATATCATTAAACTTTTTGACTTGCCAGCTGAATTTTACAGTTTCAGCAACTGACTATACTTATCAGTTATACCAACCAATAATTGCTATATCTAAGACATATTATAATGAACACAATTTCTCACTCTTTCTGTGTTGACAAAGAATCTATGTTTAAACTATGCATAATGGTTGCAACATGATCATTACAACATGTATGTAATATTTCAAATCCTTCAAAGCCTTTTACATGCCGTGGGCATATTTTCTTCTGTGTGCCATTTAAACAACTTTTAGTAATTTTCGCCCAGGCCTTATTAATATTTAAGATGGTGTGGTAAATACTGTAAGATTTCCAAAAGTCTCTCAATGTAAAATTTTTCTCATTGTCTACTGCAGACAATGCCTGAGCAAATGTTGTGCGTAAACAGTATGCTTTTAAATTCAAAATAAAGCCCTGATCCATAGGTTGGATAAGTAAAGTCGTGTTTGGCGGTAGAAATATGACTTCCATGTTCGAATTGAACTCATCTAGATGCGGAGGATGTCCAGGAGCATTATCTAATAGAAGCAAAATCTTTAAAGGAACGTCATTATCTTTACAATATTTTTCAACCTCGGGAATGAAGCAGCATTTAAACCAATCCTTAAAGAGAGAGATTAACCATGTTCTCTGGTTCAATCTGAAATGCATGGGTAAGGTGGCTTTATCCTCGTGCCCTTAAATGCACGAAGATGTCCAGAATGGCACACAAGCAGTGGTTTTAATCTACAATCTCCTGCTGCATTAGTCCCAAGCAAGAGCGTGGCCCTATCATTTGATGCCTTGAAACCTGGCATTGTATTTTCCTCTTTGGAAATCATGTTCAATCCGGCATTTTATTCCAATACAGAGCAGTCTCGTCAACGTTAAAAATTTGTTGTGTTGAATAGCCACCTTCATCAATAATTTATTCCAACATATCACAAAATTTCTCTGCAGCTGCAGAATCGGCACTGGTGACTTCACCGCATACTTTAACGTCTTGGAAACCAGAGCAATGCTTGAACCTACTATTAGCGCAAATGCAATAAGATCGAGTTTACTACCTTTTTATAATTAGAGGCACTAAAAGAAAGCCCAATAAACGGGAAAGGACAAATTGTTTTTGTTGTTTTATGGTAGTGACCTCCAGAAATGTGTTTTTGAAAAATATCACAAAGGTGTTCAAAATTGATTCTTATCATGGAAACATATGATAACGATGAAAGGGTAGTGCAATTTCCATTATAAATATGACCTTTTAGAGAGATAAATAGCTTAGCAATATAGCGAAATTTTCAACTTCCAAGGACTTGATATGAATTACAATAAAAAAAAAAAAAAAAAAAAAAAAAAAAGTCTTACTGGGTTCAACATAACGATATTTTTACGATCCATTTATTCTTACGGGATGCAATACATTACCACGATTTTTTAAAGTTTGCACCAGCCAGCAAAAACTTGTGTAAAGTCAAATTTCCATAAGTTAAGTAGTTCCTGTATTAGATTCGTTAATGAAAGACTGAATTGCTCAACCTAGAAAATTCAGGGATGTGGAGTGATCTTAGAAAAGAGTACAAGTTTAATATCCATTTGTTCGTTTTGACACACTTTGTTGAAGCTTTTATCAAATGAAACAGCTCTTCACACAAAGTGATCTTGGAAGGAAGGACCCATAAATTATGACATATGTTAACTTATCTTTCTTCATTGAACACAATGACAAAAATCAAAATTTTCAGAGAGAGAAAAAAAACAAGTAAATAAAATAAATAAACTTTATTTTTGCTTCTCTCCAATACAGTAATATCTACATTTATATATGTATTATTTTATTCAGTTTCATAAACTACTGCATCCGAATTCCAGCTTGTTTGAGTCCCTATTTTGAGTCTCATATTTTGGTGATGATTGCACCCCCTATGCATGTTTTTGTATAGCACCCCTATACTTGCTATATATATATATATACACGAGTGGCCACTTTATTAGGTATACCTTTCCAACAGCAGATAGGTCCTCCCCTTCTTTCAGAACAGTCTAGATTTGTTGTAGTGTAGATATCAAATGTTTGCCATGGGAATGATAGTCATGTTCACTCAACAGCTTCCCACAATTACTGTTAACTGGATGGTTGAAGATCTCAACTATGAATAGATTATTCCATAGTTGGAATAATCTATATCCTATAGATTATAAAGTTGGAATAAACTTTATCCCATGGGTGTTGCTCAATTGGACTGGATCTGGTGATTGGGAAGGTCACCACAATAAATTCACTTTTATGTCCTTGAAACCAGTTCTGTATAAATCTAGCATTGTGACATGGCACATTACCCTGTTGGAAGAACCCATTCACAGATGGATATCTGCAGCCATGAAGAAATGTGGCAGGTTGGTAAAAATTTCGAACTTTTGGATGGCAAAGAATAACTTGTGACATCCCAATGTTGCTCCGTTAGAATTGAGAGATCCAGTGTGCACAATTACACTGTCACCAACACTAGCCTACATTGTTGATACCTAGCAGGACAGATCTGTGAACCCGTACTGTTTTTTTTTTTTTTTTTATCATATTCTGGTCCTTCCATCAGCATGCAACGGATATTGGCGCCTCCATAGCCAGGTGGGAAGCAGTGCGTAGCACACGCTTCTTGATTAGACTGGGGTTCGAGCCCGTCACCACCAAATACGGAGGATGCGGAAAGGTCAGGGAATGACCACCGCATATCCCGGAGCAGTATGGTCTTAGTTGCTAATGCTCCTAAAAACCAAAATAACAAACATAACAGCAACGGATATTCTTTGTGCCTGAGCAGGGATAGCATGTCTACAGTTATCAGCTTCTTTGGTCAGCTCAGGATTACTTTTAACAGAAGTCTGAAATTCAGTTTTTTTCCCTTGCAGAGTTCATTAATTTCCCTTCTTCTGAAACTTCTTTTAGCATTAGCATTAGCAGAGGCATATGATGCATGAGAGCAAGCTTATATAGCTCCAGCCAAAAAAAAAAAAAAAAAAAACCTTCCCATTTCACCCATCCAGTCACTTCAAATGTTTGTCTAGTTCAGCCTTAAATTTATTTAAGCTATCAATTTCCACAACAACAGATGGAAGTCTGTTCCAGCAATCAACTGGCAAAAGGCAAACTTCTGCACATCTATTCTAAACCTGTCTTTCCTTAATTTGAATCTATGCCCCTTGGGTTTTTAATCTGAACAAGCAGAAGTATCCCATCAGCATTGAGCCTGCTCAAACCACCCAAGGCTTTATACACTGCAATCAGATCACCTTGCAGGTGCCTAGTCTTCAGATGCTGCAACTTGCAGAACTTAAGCCTCTCTTGGTAAGAGCACCCCTTTGTTCCTCTCACCAATCTTGTTGCCCTTCTGACTCAATCTAGCAACTCTACATCCTTTCTAAAATGAGGCTCCCAGATCTGTACGCAGTACTCAAGGTGTGGCTTCACCATTGCCTTATACAAAGGGATAAACCCCTTGTCTCTGCTAACAAAACTCCTATATATCACTGACAAAACTCCATGGCTTTCTCTGGCAGTCTGTCTGCACTGCTCAGAGAACTTCATATCTGACTACACAATTACCCCCAAGGCTTTTTCATTCTCCCCCTCCCTGAGTGTAGTACCACACAGTTGTTACATTTATCTTGGGTTACTACTACCCATATGCAGTACTTTGCATTTGTGAATGTTAAACTTTAGTTGGAGCTTCTCAGCCCATCTGCCTTTACTGTCATTAACAACCCTGCCAACCTTTGTAAACTTAGACATTAAGCCTGATATACCTGCATTGATATCAGTAATAAATACAAAAAACAGCAAAGGGTCCATCAACGAACCATGGGAGACTACACTAATTAGTCTACATAGAGCAGTGTCCATTTGTTACCACTCTCTGCTGTTTCCTACTCAACCATTCCCTTTATCCATTTCAGCAACTTGCCCTTAATGTCATACTGCTCCAATTTGTAAAGCAGTCTTCCATGTGCAACAGTATCAAAAGCTTTCCTGAAATCCAAGTATATGTTATCAAATTTTTTTTTTTTTTTTTTTTTGCCTCTGGTTCCTTTGTGACCACATCATAGTACCCAATCAAATTGGTCACACAAGACTTCAGCTTAACAAACCCACTCATCATCATCATCAGCCATTTTCAATCCACTGCAGGATGAAGGCCTCTCTAGCAACTTTCCAGTTCCTTCTGTTTTGAGCACTGGCCATCCATTTACTACCCACAAACTCATGAATTTTATCTATCCATCTCCGCCTTTGTCTTCCAGGTTTTCTTCTAGCTCCTCTTGGATACGATTCTGTTATTTTCTTATCCATCTATCATCATGTCTTCGAGTTATGTGTCCTGCTCAAGACCATTTTAGTTCTTTAGTTTTGATAAGAATGTCCTTTACTTGAGTTTGCTGCCTAATCCATGTGTTTCTCTTCTTATCTAACAGTCTGATTCCCAATATAATTCGTTCCATTCTTCGCTGTGTAGTTCTCAGCTTCTCTTCCATTCTTTTGGTGAATGCCCAAGTTTCACTTCCATAAGTCATGGTGGGGAGTATACAAACTGGGATACTGCTCTTCAGTATGTGACTATATTTCCTGAATGCTATCCATCCAAAATTTATTCTTCTCTTGACTTCCAGCCATTTATTATTATTACAGCTAATAACTTGTCCCAGATAAGTATATGATTCCATCTTTTCAATCACTGCTCCTTCAATCATTATTTCCCTTTCTGTGGCATACTTGTTATAATCCACAAATGCCAGGCATAATGGTGTTTTATATTCATTTGCTTTCTCCATTAGCTGCGATATTACGTGAAGGTAATCCATAGTTGAGAATCCTGTCCCAAAGCCAGCTTGCTCTTTCGGTTGATTCTCATCAAGTATTCTTTCTAATCTGTTAGTAATGACCCTTGTGAACAACTTGTAGATGTGGGATAACAAGCTAATTGGTCTATAATTTCCAATTTCTGATTTATCTCCTTTCTTATGCGGGAATGTGGGAATGTTATTTGGTTTTAGGAGCATTAGCAACTAAGGCCATATTGCTCCGGGATATGCGGTGGCCATTCCCTGACCTTTCCGCATCCTTCGTATTTGGTGGTGACGGGCTCGAACCCCGGTCTAATCAAGAAGTGTGTACTAAGTACTGTTGCTCCTTCCCACCTGGCTACGGAGGCGCCCTTTTCTTATGCAGCAAAACTATGATTGCATTATTCTACTGCTTAGGCATCAAACCCACTGTGTGATCTATTACTGCAATCTTGTCTAATGATCCTGTATCACGTCTTTAACTAGCGACTCCATTGTTTTCCCCGGAACAGAAGTTAAACTACCAGGATTATAATTATTTGTGTCACCCATTGCACCCCTTTTTGAATTGGGAATACATTTGCACATCTCCAGTCCATGGGGACCTCTTCTGAATCTAGGGATGCTCTCACAATTATGGCTAAGGGTTTGCTAATTTCCCTCGCTGCCTCCTTCAATATAACTGGATAGATTCTATCTACCACAGGTGCTTTTTAGGTTTAATTTCAACAATTTCTCCTCCACTTTGATCCCTGCTATTACAAAATCATTTAGCTAGCTGTTAGAGTTTGGTAAACTTCTTACATCCCCTTCCTTACAGAATCCCTCATGTGTGAATGTAGATGCAAAATACTCATTCAGCTTGTCAGCAATCTGAGCAGGATCATCAACAGTAGAACCAGCAACATCAAGAGGAACAATCTGATTTATCCCCTTCCTTCTAGGGTTTACATAAGTAAAGAAGTCTTCGTTGTTTTTCTTTGCATCTTTTGCCAAGATTTCTTGTAATCAGCCTTAGCTTGCCTAACCTGCTTTGTGACTTGATTACAGACTAGCTTATATCTGCCATAGGCTTCTGTGTCACCTGATAATTTATATGCATCCCACACATTTTTCTTCTCTGCCTCATTAGTTCATCTGACATCCATTTAGGTCTAAATCTTGAACAGTATTTCTTAGTTGGCTTTTCATCAACTGATGAAAAGCCTAATAGCTTCCAAGATTAATTCCTTGAAGGCTTCCCATTTAGAATTTACTGTTTTTAACATCATCAGTTGGTCCCACTATAGTCACCTTTACAAAAACAAAAACCCTCCCCTTTACCCTTGATGGTAGTTACATCTTTAAGATAATCTCACATCACTACACTGTGATCAATGCTACATAGTGGTTCCTTTATCTGCAAATTCTTAATGCATGAATAATCACTGCTGATAATCAGATCAAGATTATTACTCCCTCTGGTTGCCCCTCGAATGTGTCACACAGATATAAGGAATGCAGAATTGGAATTTTTGGAGTACGATGTGTACAGGAAGGATAGACAGGATAGGAAGGGAAGAGGGTTATGCTATTAGTTAAGAAACAAAATCTAAGGAAGTGCATCTGGTTGATATGGGTGGACAGTGTAGTGTTCTGTCAGTTTGGTGTGACATAAGCACCGGGAAAGCAAAATTGGGAGTAGGAGCGTGCTATAGTCCTAATGACTCTGATGAGTATAATGAACAGCTATACAGAGAAACAGACTGGGCCAGTAAATCAGACTGTCTTATAATGGGGGATTTTAATTTCCCACATATTAAGAGGAACTTGTGGGTTGCTCATTTGCACACTAGCAAGGCTTTTGTGGATTTAATGGATGATTGTTTTCTAGAACAGCATGTTCAGGCAACCAGAGGGAGTAATACTCTTGATCTGATTATCAGTAGTGATTCTTCATGCATTAAGAATTTGCAGATAAACAAGCCACTAGATGGCAGTCTTCACAGTGTGTTGATGTGGGATTTACTCAGAGAGGTTACTACCATCAGGAGGTAAAGGGAAGTGTTTTTGCTTGACTACGGAGGTCTGAGACAGTTTTTAGTCTATACAGTGAAACCAACTGATGATGTTACCAACAGCAAATTCTAAATGGGAAGCATTCAAAGAATTAATCTTGGAAGCTACTAGGCTTTTCATACCAAGAAAGATTGTTCAGGGTTTAGGCTTAAATGGATGTCAGATGAACTGAGGCATGTGGCAGAGAAAAAAATTCATGAGATACATATAAATTAACAGGTGACACAGAAGCCTATGGAAGATATAAGCTGGGCTGTAATCAAATCGCAAATGAGGTTAGGCAGGCAAAGGTAGATTACGAGAAATCTTTGGCAAAGGATGAAAAGAGTTCTTTATTTATGTAAACTTTAGAAGGAAGGGGGTGAATCAGATTGGTCCACTTGACAGCGATGGTTCAACTGTTTACGATCCTGCTCAGGTAGCTAACAAACTGAATGAGTATCTTGCATCTACATTTACACATGAGAAGTTATTCAAGAAGGGGAATACCAGAGGTGTATTAAACTATGGTAGTGAGTTAAATGATTTTTTAATAACTAAGAGCAAAGTGGAGGAAAAACTGTTGAAGATAAACATAAAAAATAGTTATATTAAAGTTATATTACAGTTATATTAAAGGAAGCAGCAAAGGAATTAAGCAAAATCTTAGTCATAATTATGAGTGCATCCTTGGACTCAGTGGAAGTCCTCACGGACTGGAGATGTGCAAATGTATCCCCAATTCACAAAAGGGGGATCTAAGAGTGACACAAGTAATTACAGACCTGCTAGTTTAACTTTTGCTTCAGGTAAATTAATGGAGGCACTAGTTAAAGAAGCACTCCAGGACATCTAGAACGCTTTAGTTATAGTTTGGACACAGCAGGGGCTTGTTAAGGGGAAGTCTTGTCTGACCAATTTGATTGGAAACTATGATGCAAAAAAAAATTTTGATATCACATACTTGGATCTTAGGAAAGCTTTTGATACTGTTGCACATGGAAGACTACTGTACAGATTAGAGCAGTATGGCATTAAGGGCAAAATACTGCTATGGATAAAGGGATTGTTTTGAGTGGGAGAAGAAAGAGTGGTAATTAATGGACACTGCTCTTCGTGGACTAATGTTATTAGTGGAGTCTTCCAGGGTCCACTGTTGTTTTCTGTATTTATTAATGATATTTATGATGGTATATCAGGCTTAATGTCCAAGTTTCCAGATGATATGAAGGTCAGCAGGGTTGTTAATGACACTAATGACAGTTTCTAATGACTACATCCTCTTGCAGTAGCATACTGCAAGAGGATCTAGAAACATTGAGCAGATGGGCTGAGAGGTGTCAACTGAAGTTTAACATTGACAAATGTAAGGTACTGCATATGGGTAGCAGTAACCCCAGAAAAATGTATAAACTGTGTGGCGTTACACTCAGGGTAGTGGAGAATGAAAGAGACCTGGGGGTGATTGTATAGCCAGATATGAAGTTTTCTGAACAGTGCAGGCAGGCTTCCAGAGCAGGTCATTGGGTCTTGTCAATGATATACAGGAATTTTGCTAGCAGGGATAAGGAGGCAATTATCCTCTTGTATAAAGCAATAGTCAGGCCACACCTTGAGTACTGCATACAGGTCTGGAGGCCTCATTTTAGGAAGGAGGTAGAATTGCTAGAAAGAGTACAGAGAAGGGCAACAAGATTAGTGAATGGAATAAAGGATTGCTCTTATGAAGAAAAGCTTAAGATTTGCAAATTACAGTGTCTGGTGACTAGATACCTGTGAGGTGATCTGATTGAGGTATATAAGGCCTTGAATGGTTTGAGCAAGCTCAATGCTGATGGAATTCAGCCTCTTGTCCAGATTAATTGGCTGAGGGGACATAAATTCAAATTGAGGAAAGACATTTGTAGAATAGATGTGCAGAAGTTTGCCTTTAGCCAGCATGTGGTTGATTGCTGGAACAAACTTTCATCTGTTGTTGTAGAAGTTGACAGCTTAAATAAATTGAAGGCAGAACTATACACACATTTGGAGTGAATGGATGGGTGAAATGGGAAGGTTTTTTTTTTTTTTTGGATGATGCTGTATAAGCTTTCTTTCTTGAATCAGATGCCTCTACTAATGCTAATGTTATATTGCTTTTCTCACCTCTTTTTCAAATAAACTTGGCAGAGGTTGACAGTGTTCTATCAGTCTGATTTATACACTTAACCAAAGACAGCAAATGTGTATAGATGTTTATCACAGTGATGATGTATGATTTCATCAGTATGAATTGCTATACCTACTTTTGCATTTCCTTCTATGCACCGCACACTGTCTTTATGCTTATTTGTTTGAAAATGCCTGATTATGTCTTGTTTTCAACGACTTGAAATTGAACAATCACACCTACATACCGCATACTACTGAAACATGTTTTGCAGATTTTACAATACATGGAAAACCTTCCACATACGTCTTCTGAAATTTTATATCATATTTCTTTGGCATTTTATTGATAGACAGTGTTAATTAGCTTGGCACCACAGAAGTACGGAGAAATGGCTGCACAATGTTGAGAACAAGGCTATTATCCAATTTTATATTTTGCAATGCAGACTAACACACCTGACCATTACATTAACAAAAATAAGCAAATAACAGTTGTAGCTGTTAACTGCTTAAAATAATGTTGTTTGTAATTAGGAAAAAAAAAAAAAAAAAAAAAAAATGTTAACATTCAGAGAGAATTGAAGGATAACTACCCAAGGTTATGCATAACTGATAAATATTCTAAATTTGTATTAACTCATATAAGTATATATAGTGACAGATCATTTTAATGTAGTGGAGGATGAGTTAAAAGAAATTATGCAAACGGGGATTTAAGCTGCAACCTAAATTGAGTTAAAAAGTATTTGTACACAGATTTACTAGTTTTTCCACAAAGTAGCCTGCAAAGAAACCAAGGATTGCATTATGGAGGCAGCAAGAGATAATTTGCATTACTATTGCAAGGTAAACATATACTGTACAACATTACAAAATAGGATTACAAAAAATATGAAAGAATTGATAAAAAAAAAAAAAAAAAAATTGCTATAATGAATATTGATAAAGTGGCATACAATTTTGGTTGAAGAGGCAAACAAATTTACCTCTAAACATTAATGCAGTATATACCCAGCCCGATATAACAGCAAAAACCTTTGGTTGTGCAAAAAAGGATAAATACATGTATCAGGTATAACAACAAAAAAATACCTGTAATTTTTTTACTGGATACCAAATGTTCCATAACAGGAGCTTAATGGAATTCATAGCATCGTGTAAGGTAGTTACATAAAAGCAGCCAGTAAATGGCTTGAATAAAAATTGTTAGTAACGTTACAAATAATGTCTAACATAAAATTCACTGGTAACAATAGTACAACAGTTTAGTTCTAGAGCACATAAAAAATCTATTTTCCAGCATAACATAATTTATATGGCCTTAAATATTACTATGAGCAATTTCATGACATTATAGGTTGTAGCAGCAGTTATTGGAATAATCCAATTGCACTATGTTTATTTCATAACTAATGTCTTACATTCACATATTATTCTTTGAATAATATGTGAAATATGTAAAATTGGGAGGCCTAAAATTCTTCTTCATAGCATCGACAAAAGAAAACTCAAGTTTTTTGGACATATAGTAAGAAGGGAAAACTTTCTGTTGAAGAATAAAATGGAAGGAAAAATAGAGAGGAAGAGATGCAGAGGAAGACCTGCAACTAGGTGGAAGGATAGGATCAGTGAACTTCTGGGCAAGACACTTTGCGATGCTGCTCGTAGAGCACATGATCAATGCAGTTGGAGGGATTTGTTGGTGGCCACAACAGCTCCTCAGGGAGCCATGTGACTGGAAGAAAGAAGATGTAATACACTATTTAATTTCTTTGCTTTCAGACATGACTTCTGCACTGAAAACCAACTTTCTTCAAAATTATTTAAAAACAATTTAAATTCATCAAAATGCACAAAATATGGTGGAAAGATAATTAAATTTGTGAAATTTGAATTAAGTACTTATTTTTTAGCTGATATGGCCCACATGGTTTTTGTCACTTTTGTCTCATTGCACTGTAACAGAAAAACACTTGCCTGGACTATAAAATACTAACAATCCAAAATTTAATAGTAAATACTCTAATATAAAAATTAGCAAACTTTATAAGTTCACAGGAGCAGTTAACTTTACCTTAATAAATTAGCTACTTTATCACATAGAGCAGTGTCTTCCAATTTCACCATACCTGATAAAATTCAGTCAAAGTTACTTTCCATGAGAAAACCTTTTCATCAGCATTTATGACCTTTTTAACAAGTAATTTGGATATAATAAGAATCCATTAATAATGAATATTATGAATATTTTGGCTGATTTTTCTCAGCTCTTGTTTTAGTGGAATTTCACTGTATTATGAAATGCAAAAACTGATGGTTCAACAAAAAAGTTTAGTTGGAGAGGCGGGAAGAAGAGTTAAAATTATAATATTATTATTATAATAAAGAAATTAATTTAAGAGAATATTTAAGCAATTTAGATTATTTAAATTATATTTTTATTCTTTAAATAGAAAAAAAAAAAAAAAAAATTTGAATTATCAAATGGCTCCTGTGATTGTTTCCAATCATTGTTGTCTTCTAACCTAATGAAGTAGTAGTAGTAGTAGTAGTAGTAGTGGCACTTGATGCAAGAAAGCAAGTGTAGGAGCTTATGCAGCATCAGCCAAAAAAAAAAAAAAAATAAATAAAAAAAATAAAAAAATCACACCATACCCTCCAAATGCCTGTCCAGTTCCTCCTTAAATTTATTTAACCTATCAACTTCCACAACGACAGATGGTGGAAGTTTGTTCCAGCAATTAACCACCCGCTGGCTAAAGGCAAATTTCCGCACATCTATTCTACATCTATCCTTTCTTAATTTGAACTTATGTCCCCGTAGGTTCGTATTCTGAACAAGTGGGAGGATCCCATCAGAATTCAGCGTGCTCAACCCATTCAAGGCCTTATAGACCTCAATCAGATCACCGCGCAGGTGCCTAGTCTCCAGCCACTGCAATTTGCAGAACTTAAGCCTCTCTTGGTAAGAGGATCCCTTCATTCCCCTCACCAATCGTGTTGCTCTTCTCTGTACACGCTCAAGCAAATCTACATCCTTCCTAAAATGAGGCCTCCAGACCTGTACGCAGTACTCAAGGCGTGGCCTGACCATTGCCTTATACAGAGGGACAATCACCTCCTTTTCCCTGCTAGCAAAATTCCTATATATCATTGACAAAACCCCATGACCTGCCCTAGCAGCCTGTCTACATTGCTCAGAAAACTTCATATCTGACTGCACAATTACTCCCAGGTCTTTTTCATTCTCTACCACCTTAAGTGTAGTACCACACAGTTGGTACGTTTCTCTGGGGTTACTTCTACCCATATGCAGTACTTTGCATTTGTCAAGGTTAAACTTCAGTTGCCACTTCTTAGCCCATCTGCCCAAATTATCTAGATCCTGTTGCACACTGCCATTACTGTCATTAACAACCCTGCCAACCTTCGTGTCATCTGCAAACTTCGACATTAAGCCTGATATACCTTCATCCATATCATTGATAAATATACAAAACAACAGTGGACCCAACACCGAACCCTGTGGGACTCCACTAATAACATTAGTCCACGAAGAGCAGCACCCATTGATTACCACCCTCTGTCTTCTCCCACTTAACCATCCTTTTATCCATTGTAGCAACTTACCCTTAATACCATTCTGCTCCAATTTGTACAGTAGTCTTCCATGCGCAACAGTGTCAAAAGCTTTCCTGAAATCCAAGTATATGATATCAAAATTATTTTTTGCATCCAGTTCCTTTGTGACCACATCATAATAACCAATCAAATTTGTCAGACAAGACTTTCCCTTAACAAACCCATGCTGTGTCTGAATTATTGCTGCAGTCTTGTCTAGATGATCCTGCAATGCATCTTTAACCAGTGACTCCATTATTTTACCCAGAACAGAAGTTAAACTAACTGGTCTGTAATTACTCGTGTCACCCTTCGAACCTCCTTTGTGAATTGGGGATACATTTGCACATCTCCAGTCCTTGGGAACCTCCCCTGAATCCAAGGATGCTCTCATAATTATGGCTAAGGGTTTGCTTAGTTGCTTTGCCGCCTCCTTTAATATAACTGGATAGATCCCATCCACCCCAGGTGCCTTTCTTATGTTTAACTTCAACAATTTCTCCTCCACTTTGCTCTCAGTTATTACAAAATCATTAAGCACACTACTACAATTTGATAACCTTCTTCCATTTTCAAACTGTAATAATTCCTCACGTGTGAATGTAGATGCAAAATACTCATTCAGTTTGTTTGCTATCTGAGCAGGATCATCAACAGTCGAACCATCGATGTCAAGTGGACCAATCATATTCATCCCCTTCCTTTTAGAGTTTATATAAGTAAAGAAATCCTTGCTGTTTTTCTTAGCATCTTTTGCCAAAGATTTCTCGTAATCCGCCTTTGCCTGCCGAACCTCCTTTGTGACCTGATTACAGACTAGCTTATATCTGCTACAGGCTTCTGCGTCGCCTGATAATTTATATGCATCCCATGCATTTTTCTTCTCTGTCACGAGTCTCATTAGTTCATTTGATAACCATTTAGGCCTAAACCTTGAACAATATTTCTTCATCGGTATGAAAAGTCTAGTAGCTTCCACGATTAATTCCTTGAATGCTTCCCACTTAGAATTTACTGTTTGTAACATCGTCAGTTGATCCCACTGTACAGAATTTAAAAACTGTCTGAGACCACTGTACTCCCCTTTACGGAAGCAAAAACCCTTTCCTTTACCCCTGACGGTAGTTAGCTCTTTGAGTAAATCCCACTTCAGCACACTGTGATCACTGCCACCTAGTGGTTCCTTTATCTGCAAATTCTTAATACACGAATGATCACTGCTGATAACCAGATCAAGAGTATTACTTTCTCTGGTTGCCTCTCGAACATGCTGCTGCAGAAAACAATCATCCAATAAATCCACAAAAGTCTGACTAGTGTGTGAGTGACCAACCCACAAGTTCCAGTCAATATCTGGGAAGTTAAAATCCCCCATTATAAGACATTCTGATTTACTGGCCCACTCTATTTCTCTGTACAATTGTTCATTGTACTCATTCGAGTCATTAGGCCTATAACACACTCCTACTCTTATTTTTGCTTTCGCAGTGCTTATGTTACACCAAACTGACTCAACAGTGCACTGTCCATCTATATCAACTGGATGCACTTCTTTTGATTTTATGTTTTTCTTAATTAACAGCATAACACCTCCTCCCTTTCTGTCCTGTCTATCCTTTCTGTACACACTGTACTCCCCAAATTCCAGTTCTGCATTCCTTATATCTTTGTGACACCACGTCTCTGCTATCCCAACAATATCCGCCTTTGATGTCTTGACCAACACTTCAAATTCATCAAATTTATTTACTATACTTCTAGCATTGGTATACATGCAAGCATACATGCTCCTATGCCTATTCCTTGTTACCCTAACACATCCCATATACCCAACTATTCCAGGATGACTGCCATCCGTCCCTGAAACCCCCAACACCCCTCGCTCCAGGTCGCTTCTTATTCTAATAGAAGTTGTGCAAGAATCACCTTCACCTCTGCCTGCGGTTACTGTTAAACTATTAGTCTTTGTATCCCCCCAAGCTAGCAGTTTTCCGACCCACCTAACACTGCCTCGATAGCATCAGCAAATATTCTTGCACCCTTTCTATTTAAGTGTATCCCATCCCTGTAGAAGCAGTCTCTCCTGTTAACAAGTACAGTCCAGGCTGAAAAAAATTCTACCCCTTGAGCCTTGCACAATCTTTCCAGGGCCGAATTGATCGACAAGGCTCTCATCATATACTCCCTCCTATCGTGTCTGGGCAGAATTGCAGACACTTTCAAATGCAACCCTAATTCTAAGTAAATATGACAGCATTGCTTAGATTATTACAAGGCCATACTTAAATGTATTTATTTAATAAATACAAACAGTATTAGTTCGATTGAAGAAAAGAAGTTTAGTCATAAGAAAGCATAAAAATAACGTTAAAAAAATATTAATAAATTTTAAAACTATCTACTTACAGAACAGTTATCACTGCAAAGTTTCTGTAAATAAAGTATTTCTTCTCTTCTGTATGGAATTATCTTTTATAGTAACTGGAGAAGCATTCTGAAGGCACATCAAGTCAACATGCTCACGAGATACCGAAGGCACAAACAGGAATGGGATGTGACTGACTCTACCACTATTCCAGCACTGTATGAAAAAAATTCATTCATTGACCCTACGTTAACTTTCATATACCATATAACTGTAAAAGAGTTCTGATTTAGGTTGTGATATTCATATTGCAATACAACTAAATCTTATCTTTCTTACACCAAACTTAACATGGTAAGAATTCTGGATACTTTCATCAGTTAACCATCATAATAGTATATTTCTAATATTCACTGTGGGATGTCCATAAAATCCATGGAAACATCAGGCCTAATTAGCCTTTCAAAGCAGGCTGTGAAAGGCTCAATAGTCTGATAATTTTTTCCTGGCCAGGTAGCAGCAGTGGCTCACATTTCACAAGTTTGCTAATTATTCCCTTATTAATAAAAGTCTGGTGAAAAAATCTGTTTATCTGTGTGGTAAACACAGATAAACCTGCTTTAATTTGTGAAAAATGTCCATGGCACATTCTTTTAGTTTCACAAATAATTTAATCAGTCTCTTTTTCCACTAATATATCCTACATGATCATCTAGGATATATTAGTGGAAAAAACATTGATCATGTTTCGTAATTACGAAACACGATCAATGTGCTTACAAAACATGATCGTAAGCACATTGATCGAAACATGATCAATGTGATTACGAAACCTGATCAATGTGCATTTTAGTAATACTATTATATTACTAGTAAAATGCACACTGATTGCTTTTCATAATGCAATTATATTATATTACTAGTAAAATGCACACTGATTGCTTTTAAAATATAAACAAGCAGTTTATATTTTAAAAGCAGTTCATTTCAACTTTGTTTTGAAGTTGTGCAAAAAATTAGTGGAAAATAGATTGATCAAATTATTTGTGAAACTAAAAGAATGTGCCATGGACATTTTTCACAAATTAAAGCAAGTTTATCTGTTTACAAGGATGATGCAATGCTGAGCTTGTGTTTTTGATCAGGCCAAAGAGCGTACAAGAAAGAATGAATGTAATGTGTGATGCAGGAGGCAATCAAATTGCTTACGACCAAAAAACACAGTCAAAATGCCAACAAGAAATAATGAAGAAGGTGTCAAACTACTGGCATGGTCAAAGCAACTGGTAAGAATGTCAAAAGGATTAAACTAAAGAGTATATAATAGCTTAAAATATCAACTGCAACAAATGATAATATATTGTCATTATATAAAGAAAAAAAAATGATAATACATTGTCATATAAAGTTGCTCATCCTATCCTCATTCATCTGATAATGTATTTATAAGTCACTACCATTGCTAGGCTAATGATATAGTTTTAAATTAATTTTAGTATTTGAAATATGCCTGTAATGAAATTGAGTCTGAACTGGGGCAACAACTTGAAAATAGCTTACCTACTTTGAAATACCACTGAAACCAACAAAGGTAAACACTGGGGGAAGGGGGATGTAAAAATTTTTCTACTGTACAGTATTGTTACACAAGATATGCCACCTTTATACATTTTTATCCACTTCCTCAAGAACTGTATGGAGACCCAATCATGGGCAACTCATGTTAACTGCTGTTTATCTGGCATAAAGTAATGACTTAATTAACAAACTTTTTAGCAATTCAGAAAGCATTCCTGTTGATTTGGTAGGACTGGTCAATTAGGCGACAATTCAAATGTATGATGTTTGGTCTCTTATGACTGTGATTATTACAGTTTATGCATCATACAAATTTTTTTGTTGATTTTTTATGGAGAAGAACATCATTAGCAGAGTATAGAATTATTCTCTTTTGATGAAACTGTCATTTTAACTTGCAGAAATGTAGAAAAGAATTTCAGGTTGTATGTGGAGATGCAATGTTTGTCAGTGTCATCATTATCATCAGCCATTTTCAATCCACTGCAGGATGAAGGCCTCTCCAGTAACTTTCCAGTTCCTTCTGTTTTGTGCAATGGCCATCCATTTACTGCCCATGAACTCTTGAATTTCATCTGTCCATCTCCGTTGTCATAAATAACGAAACAAAATTTGTCCTGCGGTGCGACGGAACACAACAATTGACGTGACGCACTAAATCAAACTAAACATCTGGTCTCTTTTTTTTTCGTTTTGAGCGGTAGGTGTGAAGACAGCGGGGTTGCAAGATAATAGGTACACTAATCTCTCAATGATGACTTATAACGCCGGTTCTTATTGCTCATTTACGACTTGCAAAATATCTGTTTATACCTATTGTAGTTATTACTTGAATCAAATTCTAATTCCACGAGAGAAAAAAGAATCTTCCGGATCCTGGACAGGATCGGATGAGGGTTATACCTCACCGATATTAGAGCCTGTAATACGCTCAATGAATCACAATAGATCATATACCTCTCGTAGTCGCAATTTTTAATGTGATCTTGGGCTGATTGTATTGCATGCAACTCTGCAGTATATATGCTAGTTTCTTGTGGGATCTTATAGGATAATGTTTTGTGAGGGATTTTTTTTTTGATTTGGTAGTTGTTGGCGCATCGGCTTCTGTGGCCATATTGCACCTCCCAAGGTTTTTGCAGTGCTTTGATCCAAGCCCGAGGCGGGAATCGAACCCGCGACCTTTGGGTTGCCGGGCAGGTACTTTACCTACTCGGCTAGCCCGGTCGGCTTTTGTGAGGGAACACAACAGCAGATCCCACATGATATTCTAACTTTGAGCCATCTGTATAGATTGGCAGAAAGTCAGAATACTGCTGTCTATGTGATGCAAAGAGTTGCTGGTAGACAGATGGCGGTGTAGTAGCCTTCTCCCAGATCTTAAGGGAGAAGTCGCAAGTTGGAAAATAAGCATGCCAGGGTGGAAAGAATTGCCTTGGTGACTGGGCAACGTTGTCTACCGTCAAGTTTAGCTCATTCAGCAGCCCTTGAATGCGAATACCAAAAGGTTTGTTGGCAGTCCGACGGGTGTTGTAGAGGTTTTCCCAGCGCAGCTCAAAAACGGATGGCCACGTGGGATGATCGGGCAGGGATTTTAATTTGAAGGCATACTGTAAGGACAACTGCTTACGTCGAAGAGACAGAGATGGTTCATTTGCTTCAACGTAAAGGCTTTGAACAGGAGATGTGCGAAATGCTCCAGTGGCTGTCTGGATGGCTTGATGGTGGATTGGATCTAACCACCGAAGTGCACTATCTCTAGCAGAACCATAGACCTGAGGCCCATAGTCGAGTTTGGAATAGACAAGTGCCCGGTAGAGACGAAGAAGGGTAGCACGATCTGCGCCCCATGAGGTTGATGAAAGGGCACGAAGGATGTTAAGCCCTTTGACACATCTTGTCCTCAGCTGACGAATATGTTGTAAAAATGTCAGCTTTTTTTTGCCCAAGCCTTAATTCTGGGTCAGGATGAAGATTACGTTTGCGAAAGAAGTGTACACAAACAGTCTTCTGTGATGAAAATCTGAACCCATTAGCCAAAGACCAAGCTGTAAGATGGTCAATGGTTTTCTGCAGTTGCCTTTCAATGACCCTCATATTGAGGACATATTGCAGTCATCAAAGTTGATGACTTTGCAAAATATAGCAAAGTCATCAACATAGAGGGCATTGTTTACAGTGGCTGGAAGTTGTTCTGCGATAGAGTTTATTTTGATTGCGAAAAGCGTGACACTTAGAACAGATCCTTGTGGGACTCTCTTCCTGAGAGAAAACTCGAGAGAGGGTGGATCCTAAACGGACTTGAAATTGGCGATTCGAAAGAAAGTTTTTAATAAAAAGAGGAAGGTTACCTCTAAGACCAAAGTTATAGAGGTCTTTTAAAATCCCAAATTGCCAGGCTGTGTCGTACGCTTTTTCAATATCAAAGAAAACTGCTACCAAATGCTCGGATTTAATAAAAGCATCACGAATGGACGTTTCCAATCGGATTAAATGATCCAGAGTGGATCGATTTCTTCGGAAGCCGCACTGAGTCCTGGAAAGCAGACCATTTGTTTCTAAATACCATACGAGGCGTGTATTAACCGTTCTTTCCAGGACTTTGCACAAACAGCTTGTCAGAGCAATAGGACGATAGTTACTTGGATTGCTAGGGTCTTTTCCTGGTTTTGGGAAAGAAAGGACGATAGCCCTTTGCCAGGAATCCGGAAATTGTTTGTGAATAAAAATTCTGTTAAACAGAATTAACAGGTGATCCTTAGATTGTGGTGAGAGGTGTTTTAGCATTTCGTAGTGGATGTCATCGGGCCCCACAGCACTTGCATGCGTGAAAGAGTGCTGCATTTAACTCTTATTATTTTATTACTAGATTACTTATTATTTATTATTATTTTATTACTAGATATCGCTACTACTAGATTCCTCGCCTCTTTCATTAGGAATTCATTCATCACTTCCTTCTCTAACTTCATCTCCAATCTCCTCTCCAGATTCATAAAACTTTTCTAATTCCTTTAGACATTTCTGAATCTGCTCTTGGCCAAGAGATTGACAGATTTTAGTAACACAATCAAACTAGCTCTGCAAAAATTATTGAAATACCTTTCCACTTATAAAGTTTCACCCAAACCAAACTAAAATGGCATGGTGCAGTATATAGTAGTGACTCCTACATATACTCAGATGTGAAGTGGTATGCACAGGTGCATATGTGCAGACATATGCACCTGGGCATTTGCACAAACCATAGGGCGATTTGAATCACAAATGTTTGTCACAAGGTAAATAAATGCAACAACTTGATTAACTGCACAAAAATTAGCTAATTTTATTGAAATTTTACTGCTTTGGTGTTTTTAGGCATAGAGCTAAAATTTAAAAGAAAAAATGTGAGCAAATAATTTTGCAATTGTGCATGCTGTAAGTTAATGGAAAGTTAGGAAATGTCAAAACTCACACTTCTGTAGTTAAAAGGGCTGCAAAACTGCAACAATTTAAAGTAGGAAAACGGTCAAAAATGGCTGTCACAGTGTTTCTGGCGTTAAGATGGAATTGTTTTTAAATCCTACTTCTCCAGGGTTCACATATTACCTGATTTTATACCTCATATATCAGATATATTCTGGTATGTGAGGTATTAAGAGGTGTAATGATAATATTATTTTCAATTTCAACTTTTTTTTTTCACAGCCTGTTCTCCCCTCACCCATTACCATATACTTTTTTTATGCCAACATGTGTGTGGTAATATGACAGAGAATAACAATGAATTGTGCTTCAGAGAGAGAGAGAATATTTTCAAATCAGCAGATAGCGGGTGCAATTTTCAGTAAAACTTTTAATAGAGAAATTAAACTACTTTTACAAGTCCCTCCAGGTCAGCACCTTATCCACTGAAATATTTATTTGTGCACTAATTACCAGTTCAAGAACAGTGGCTGTTATCCTCTTTAACATCCTAATCATATATCATTTTCAATAGTTTAGAATGACATGTTATTGTTTACTCTAAATTCTGGAACTACTTTCTACTCTACGGAATTTACTCTATATTCTGGAACTAAATAATGGAACTACTGAAGCTGAGTCAAGGTAAGGCAAGTAAGGTATAACAGGATGTATATCATTCAGGACTGGTATACATCTTGTTATACTTAAAAAGGCTGCGTGTGAGTGCATCCTCCTGTTGAACATATTAATGAGATCATCACTAGACTTCAGGGAGATCCCCTTGGGTTGCAAAAGTGCTAATGTTTCTCCAATCCAAATAGGAGATGTGAAAGGTGTGATGGGGAACTATAGACATTGAGCTTCGCTTCAGTGGTGGGAAATATCATGGAGTCTGTGATTAAGGATTCAATGTAGGATCACATCACCAGTTTGCGAAGATGTATAGTTTTGTCTGACCAATCTAGTTAGTTGTTATGAGGAACTCATATAAAATGGGTGCAAGAAAAAACTTTTCAGTAAAACTTTTGATACAGTTCCCCACAAAAGAGTATTATACAAAATCTGAAAATTGGGATTAATGACAAGATCCTTCAATGGATCAAGGGCTGACTAAAAGACAGGAGACAGAGTAGTCATAAATGGACATAACTCAGGACTTGCTACACTAGTCCCAAACAGAAGTGTTGGGAACGCTTCTGTTTCTTATTTTCCTTAATGACATCGTTGAGGGAATGGGAAGGTTGTCAAAGCGTGCTGATGATTTAACCCTTTGTGGTTCAATGTTGTGTCAGATGTGCTTTTCTGTTTTTGTCAGTTATACAGCTTGTTTCCTGCTCTTTTCTGGTGCAATTATTGAACTGCCTTCTATTTATACTTCATATAAAATCTTGATGAACTAATTGAATGCTTACAAATTATTTCAATTGTTAACAGCTGGTGGCTGTAGTTTTTCTTCATTTTTAGTGTTCACTGCCAGTTTTTCTGCCAGAAAAAAAGTGTATTTCATGATGTGGGCACCTCACAATGGCCTTTCTGATGAAGAAATTGAGAAATCGATAGACTTTTCCAATTCAGAATTTGATTTCCTTTTGTCTGATAGTGATAATATCATTTTCAATCCCAACAATATATTTTGTAGTAGTGATGAAGAAACAGATGACAATCTGTCAACTAATGCTGGCGTGGAAAATTGGGGACCAAGCAAGGTAAATGATGTTTCATTCAAACATTTTCCCTTTACTGTTTCGAACTGTGGATTTCTTTTGGCTAATTCAAGTATTACAAAAACTGAACTTGAATATTTTCAGCTGTTCTTTTTACCGATTCTTTGTTTGAGGATATATTTTGAATGAGACAAATAATTATGCCAATAAAAATCTTTCAAATAAGCTACTTCCTGATTGTTCCATATGGCCCAACTGAGATTTTGTTTCAATAGATGAATTAAAAGCTTTTTTTTTTTTTTTTTTGTATGATTATTAACATTGGACTAAATGCAAAAATTTCTATAAAGGAAAAAAGTTGAAGCAGTGGAAGAAAAGAAACAGTTTGGTATTGTGAGACAAGCTCCAGAAAACAGGATTGCATCCTGGTGAACGTTTCAAGAAATACCACACACACAAGCACACAGTTTTTATAATATTTTATCAATCAGTTTTATGTAATGATGTAAACTGGAAAATAAATACATTTTGAAGAGCTCATGTTCAGTATTCATTTCTGAGCTGCACCAGAACAGGAAGACAGCAGACATAATGCTGGACCATAAAGGATTAAAAGGTGGTTAATGACCAGAACCAGACCATTGTGCTTCAAAATGACTTAGATCAGTTGCATAAATGGTTTAAAAATGGAAACTGAAATCCAGGTTACCATTCAATCATTTTCCATGCAGCTAGGAAGGCATATGGTGTCTTTTCTATGATATACCAGACTTTCACAAGAGAAAAGGATGTCATTAACCATTTGTATAAGATGATGGTGAGACCACACCTGAAGTAAGACCTAGAACATATATAAAGAGTTTAGAGAGGGCAACTAGACACCCGAGGTGTATAAGGCCCTGGAGGGAATCAATAAAATGAACGAGGGAGTTATATTTTTACCGGGATTATTGTCGTAGATTATTGTCGTAGATATATGTCGTAGATTATTGGAATGAACTGCTTGCAACAGTGGCTGAGGTGGATATTCTGATAAAGTTGCAGATGCAGAAAAAGTTTATTTCCTTGATCATTAAGCCATTATGATACTAATACTATTTTTGTATTCAGCTTTGCATAAAGAAATTAATGTTTCTCACGTATGGTTAATGCAACTGCCACAAAAAGTTAGAATTACATAAAATATCTCAATTATTATTCATTTAATTTAGTGTTTTATTAGGTGGAAATACGCGTGGATACATATAGCTGAATTTTCATGCACTCAATTTTATAAACTTGTAAATGATATTTTTATCATCTTTGGATATTCTTCAAACCTATTTAAATTGAAATGGACATATTTCCCCCCCATCCCCAACTTTGAATTAACAAAGTTTTACTGTATTATCCTTCTCACAAACATGTACCACAATGAAACTAAAAATTTCTTACCATTTTAAATTAGAATTCTGAAATTCAGTACAATGTTAATAAGAGTACTTGAGTAAAAATTTCTGTTCAATACTGATGTTCTTATCTTGTATGGATATTTTAAATGTGCTTAAATTGAAATAAACGAATTTTGGTACCTTCATTAAAATCAATGAAGTTTTACTGTATTTTGATATCTATTACAGCAGATATAAATGATCAACATGCAAGGATATTAATACTGACAATTTCTTTAAAAAGAAGTTTACGGCAAAGAATGTTAAGTACACAGAAGATTTACATAGCAGTATTGTTTATCACTTTGTTGACAAAGTGATTAAATTTTTTCACTAAAATTTTACCAAATTCTGGTATCAACTACTTTGGTTATTGTAACTCATTTCAATGTTTTTAATAAATATTTTATTGTGAACAGTGAATATTTGATATAATAGGCATCCTGACATGCAAATTTTGAGTAGCCAATGGAAATTGATCTACCACCTTACAGAGCCACATATTATGCAAATTACACTGGTTGCAAAAAAAAAAAAAAATAAAATAAAAAAATAAATAAATAAATAAAAAAAAAATCTTTTTTTTTTTTTTTTGCTCCCTGTTAAAATACAGGGTGATGCTTGTAGATTTGACATTGCTGAATTCAAATATGGTAACCACATTGCTGTAACCCCCAACAATTTGAAGGGAGAAGGGAGAAGGGATTAATGTTCAAAGACTAAGTTTCTAGTAAAAAAAGATTTCATATATTTTAAGAAAATGTTACATACAGTACTAAATACTGAACAATGGGTCTATTAACCTCAATTCTATTTACAAAAATGTTTATCTGATCACAAAACACTTATTTTATAATTTTTTGCCTTTTTATAATCGTCCATTGGGGTCTCCCATACAAGATTCTAACAGTAGTCTGCCAACATATTTGGACTCCATTTTCCCTGGTATCTTTTTTTTTTTTTTTTTTTTCCATATGAGAAATATCTTGGTGAAACCTTTCACTATGCTCATCAGACTCTACTCCCAAGTTTTCAGGGAAAAAAGTCTAAATGGGAATGTAGGAAATGAAACTTTAATGACATGTTGCACCCCAACTCGCTGTACACTAAAATTAGCTCATCCACAATTTCACTGTAATTTCGTGATTTCTCATTGCTTAAAAAGTTCCGGCAGATGTTTTCGAATGCCTTTCAGACTTTATTTCTGTAGCATTTAATTTTTAAGTGAATTCCTCATCTTGGAATAGCAGTTTGATTTGAGGACCCACAAAAATTCCCTCTTTTATCTGGCCTCACTGATTCAAGGAAACTTTTGCCTCAAACAGGAAAATCTTTCTCTTTTTTGTCCACTGCTTTCACAAATATTTTTTTATCAAACTAGTTTGTTTTCAGTGAAGGTAAATAGATATTTGAATTATCCAGCAAAGGAGGATGTGCTACATGTTTCTTGCCTGATGTAGTTTCTGAACGATCTGGACTTTTTTTTTACCCTGTAGTGGCAATCTTTCACTTAGCTGTCCCATTTGCATAGAAAACCTGCAGTATTTAGTGCTTGTTTCACAATACCAAACTGTTTCTTCCACGGCTCAACATTTTTGCAACCCAGTCATCAAAGCTATCACTTTTAGGCTGGCACAGATATTCCATTTGTATTCTTAATAGCATTTTTTTGCAAAAAAACCTGTAGCTTCTCTATGTTTCCTACATATGAACTGCATGGGTCAATAGTATAGATGGATACTTATTTCCATTATGGAGTAAAACTGCTTTCAAACTGACACTGGAGGAATCAATGAAAAGCCTCCACTGCTCGGGGATATTCTCTCAAGGCTGAATTACTAGGATCATGGCTCCGTTGCTGAAGCCATTATCCTAGTAATTGAGCCTTGGTTTTGGAGAAGTCCAAACCTCTGACCGAATCATTCAATTCTGCCTAAATGATATGATAGATGAGGCTTTACAGTATCAAGAGTTGAAAAGTATGGTTCTGGGCTCTGCATTTTCTGGAGACTTCTTTTCCGATCCAGTCAAGTCCACAAGTTTCTGGTGGTTTTGGCACTGGCATTATATCATCACGAGGAGCTAGCTTTAGAGCAGAAGGTAAGTTGGGATACTCTACTTTATGCTTAGATTTCCCAGAAAAACAGAAATATTGGTGATGCAAAAGTAAGAATCGCTTATGTGGTCTTAAGGTTCCAGTCATATCACCAGAAAATACTAAATGGATTATGGAAAGACCGGATGGTTTTAACAAAGGGTTGCTCTCACAAAGAAAGGCTTAAGTTTTGCAAATTACAGTGTCTGGAGACTAGGCACCTGCAAAGTGATCTGATTGAGGTGTATAAAGCCTTGAATGGTTTGAGCATGCTCAATCCTGATGGGATTTTTCCTCTTGCTCAGAATAATCACCTGAGAGGGCATAAATTCAAATTGAGGAAAGGCGGTTATAGGATAGATGTGCGGAAGTTTGTCTTTAGCCAGCGGGTGGTTGATTGCTGGAACAAACTTCCATCTGTCATTGTAGAAGTTGACAGCTTAAATAGATTCAAGGCAGGACTTGACAAACATTTGGAGCAAGTGGATGGGTGAAATAAGAGGTTTTTTTTTTTTTTTTTTTGGCTGATGCTATATAAGCTTGCTTTCTTGCATCATGTGCCTTTGCTAATGCTACCTTGGAAGATCTGGACCAATATAAACTGAATAAGAACTAGACATGGCAGGTGTGCGGATTTCCTTTCTAAGTGGAATAAGAGTTATACTTCACAATGTGACTATGGTGCTGATAAACAGACTGCGCAACATATTATCCAAGACTGTGTCCTGAGAGCGTTTTGCGGAAAACCGGGAGAGTTCCTGATACTGACTCCGGCATCAATCGAATATGTTATTAATTTGGATATACAATTGTAAATATATCAGTTTTTCTTTTTAATGCTGCCTTCCTTTTTTGTTATACGTATTCATTTATGTGTATTCTTTTTTCCTTTTCCCATACGATAAATAAATACTGGAACAACAAAAGGTATTGATTTATGACTACCTTTAAGCTAGCCTGTTAATGTCCTTGAACATCAGCTACAGGAAATCTTTGGAGCCCATACTTTATCTTGATCTCTGACCTTAATCCAAAATAGAGTTTACAGGCTTTTCTCACAAGATGTGATAGTGGCTTTCACTGCAATTTTAATACCAATTCTCTGCAAATGTAGCAAAACTATCAGGCTTACATCAGCAAGAATGTAATTCATGTAATAGACATATTTCATGTATGGATGAGGTACATGCACATAAGAACACAACTAAGAAATTGTAGATTTTTATTTCTAATTTAAACACTGTTCACAATTTACACTTATGCGCACAAAAAACACTTGTTTAAAAACACTAATTCAATAAAACACTTGTTCATCATGCTCTCTGAAACAGATACACTTTTTGAAATAAGAAAATGCTTGCTTGGTGTGGAATTCATGCATATATATATACACAGGTAGAGAAGTTTCTAGAAGGCTCGCAATGTTTCTAGAGAACTCCGTCAAAACTTCCAGAAACATCATGACCTTTCTTCTGCTAGTAATCTTATTCTAGAACATTCTGGATGTTGTAGAAAGCTCCAGAAATCTGGACTATTCTAGAAAAAAAAAAAATAATAATAAAAAACATAGATAAAGTAGATGGAAAAGACAATTACACCAACTACAAGTCTTGGTTTTCAGTCATTAACCTACGATATTTGAAAACCGAGGGTGATGAGAATTTTTAAGCACATATCTGAGCTTTTGAACATACAGCAGAAAACCGTTAAAATGCAATCTGCTTATAACATGATGCAAGTATGGTTCCCATTTTTCGTCAGTTGAAATGTGTTTTTAGTCACTGAAGAGCAATATTTTGGATTCCTTGTGAACACGTGCCGATGTTTTCAGTTTAATGTGAATCTGCAATATGCATTATCCTGATTTCAGTAAGAACAATAATAAATGACTTGTAACTTTACTTATTGATTTGTATCGTAGAGGCATTTGCTGGTTTGCAAACTGGACTTAAATTTCTTGAAACAGGAAGGTAGATTCCATTTAAATTTTACAGTTTAAAATGCCTTATTGAAATTGCTAAAAAGAAACAAAAAGATGCAATGAAAGTCAACCCTTGATATAGTTTTTTTTTAAAATGAAAGACTTGAAAGTAACGACTAAAATGTGCAAAAGTTTGTTCGCTAATGTCTACTTAGTAGTTGAAAGAACACCGAGTGCATTTATGTTTTCCTATCTCTCCCAAATTTTCTACCATTTGTCAATTTCAAAACACGAATGTAACAGTCAATACAAACACGTGGAAAAGCAGTTTTTGTGACAAAAGGGGTGTGTTTATTGTGTTTATGTATATTTATTGAATATACATAAATAAATTATTGAAACAATGCAGTTGTATATATTATTCCATTATTATTCTTTGCACGATTTTTCTTAGATGTAGCATTGCAATTATCGCAAAAAAAAAAAAAAAAAAAAAAAAGGACGAGCAAAATTGATGTATGTATGAAGTTTAAATGCCAAAAAATGACTAGAATTTTCCAATGCAATCCTGCTTACATCGCAATGCGATTTTTTGGACCCTGAGCATTGCATTATAATGGGTTTCACCTGTATTTCTTATGAGAATGTGTCAAAATTATTTTGGGAGGAAACTGATGCTGACCAGTGTTATTCATTCCATTTTTTTTGGCTTCCGCAGTGGGACAGCCACATTTCTGGTACTCAGGATGGCAAGTCATTTTCGTTTAGATGATTCTTTGAGATGGTTGACCATTTCACTTGAAGCCAGGCAGTCACATATGGAAGTGGCACGTTGGCTTAATGTGTCACACCATGTTACCTCTGCACTATGGAAGCAGTTTCAGGAGACAGGAAGCATTACAAGAAGAGCTGGCCAAGGTCACCCAAGGGCTATGTCAACTTGAATAGACTGTAATCTGGCTCTAACAGCAAGATGGAACCCTACAATGTCATCAACTGTTCTTTTGAAGTTGCTGTGGCCACAGGTGAAAACATTTCCAACATGACTGCTAAAAAAAAAAAAAAGTAAACTGCAGCCATTATCAACCCACTGCAGGATGGAAGTCTCCTCAACGATTTATGCCGAGGGAAATGGACCATAATCTGCCACGCTGGTCCAGTGCGGGTTGACAGATCGACCGTATTTAGCAGTCAGGGGCTTTAACTCCGGTCTACTCAAAGAGCGTATGCTACTGCACTCCTGCTCCTGACCACTCGGCTACAGAGGGCTAAGAAGGCTCAATTCAAGAGGACTCTATTAAAGGAAGCCAATGGTTTGTATCCCATTAACTCCAAACCATTGAAATTGGTGCCATGAACATGTGATCTGGAGCCCTAACAAATGAGATACAGTTCTGTTCTTTGATGAGTCCCATTTTAGCCTACAAACAGATTCCATATGTTATTTCATCTGGAGACGAGAAATGCAGTATCATCTCTCCAATATCAGGGAAAGGGACACTTATGGTTGAGGCGATGTTCTTGTGTGTGGCGGAATAATGATCAACGGCTGCACCCCTCTACGTTTTTGATGGGGGTACCATAACTGTGGTACCAAGAACAGATCCATGAACTCTATGTGCAACTTTTTAGGGGTGCGGTTGGTCCAAATTTTCTTTTCATGCACGACAATGCCACTGCACATAGAGCTTAAGTAGTGGAGGAATATCTTGAAACTGAAGATATCCAACGATCGCCATGGCCAGTATCATCACTAGACTTAAATCCAATTGAACACGTGTGGAACACCATTGGGTGTCACATTGCATGCCAACAACAAACTCAATGGTCACTTGGTGAGCTAAGGTCTGGACTGGTGGAAGAATGGGATTTGTTGCCACAGAATCTTATAGACATCCTTATATTGAGCATGCTTCACCGCTGTCAGGCCTGTTTAGCCGTTGGAGAGGATCATACGCCATACTGATGTCATGTGACCATATTTTCAAGCTTCTTGTATTGACTTCTGTAATGTGACCTTTTTGGTAATTCTTATACAACCCCTATAAATATCCTTTATACCTGTCCAAAGTTTCTCACTATCTCCTCATTTCATTGCTATTCTATTACACACAACATCAAATTTTGTCCTACTTCATCACAAGCTGCACGAGTTATACCATGTTTTCTATGTGTTCTATTAATTTTGTCAAGGAGTGTATATTCTAGTTCATATAGTTTTATAGTGTGTAATGTCTGTACAAGTATGAGTATGTTCACAGGCCAAACTGCATGTTCTCCAAGTTGAAAAACCCTTCCTACCAAGCATGTTTTTGTCTGTCTGTGATTCACTACAATCCTGATTGAAAGACCTTAGAATTCTTCCATTCTTTAACAGAATTTGAACCAGACAAAATGTGATATTAAGTGGCAAGCCTACTGTACTATTACAGAGAACAATAACAGTGATGTTGCCAACCGGGCTAGCCGGGTGGGTGTCGTGCCTGCCTGGCAACCCAAAGGTCGCGGGTTCGAATCCCGCCTCAGGCTTGGATCACAGCACTGCAAAAACCTTGGGAGGTGCATTATGGCCACAGAAGCCGATGCACCAACAACTTACTAAAAAAAAAAAAAAAAATAACAGTGATGACCATTACTAATGCACCTGTTGCGGATCTTCTGAATAAACTAGAAAATGATCACTTTGTTAAATTTACTGTTGAACAATGCTGCCATTCCATTAGTGGCTCTTATAATAGAATGGAGATAATTTAAACACAGCAGTACATTGCTTCGAGTGCCACAAAGTCTCATCAGCAGACAAATCAATTTCAAGAATATTATGAAGGTGATTACGACTTTTGCCTTTATTTGCTTCTCAGAAGTTTCTGAGAAGCTTCTCAAATTAATGCTATGCAATTACAACTTTTACACCATGCAACTATGCCCACAAGCAGATATGCATTAATTCAACCCACACAAAATGAAACCTTTAATAAGCTTTATGTCTCTCAACTAGTTTTGTTTTGCTTTTGTTGTTTGGTTTTTAGGAGCATTAGCAACTAAGGCCATATTGCTCCGGGATATGCGGTGGTCATTCCCTGACATTTCCACATCTTCTATATTTGGTCGTGACGGGCTCGAACCCCGGTCTAATCAAGAAGTGTGTGCTACGCACTGCTGTTCCTTCCCACCTGGCTACGGAGGTGCCTCTCTCTCTCAACTAGTGCTGCTTGTTTTAATGCCCATGCAAACAGTTATAGGTCCATCAAGTACTGACTGACTGACTGACGCTGACCGGGCTAGCCGGGTGGGTGAAGCGCCTGCCTGGCAACCCAAAGGTCGCGGGTTCGAATCCCGCCTCGGGCTTGGATCAATGTACTACAAAAAACCTTGGGAGGTGCACTATGGCCACAGAAGCCGATGCGCCAATAACTACCAAAAAAAAAAAAAAAAAAAAAAAATCAAGTACTGAACGCTGCCTGCAACAATGGCCAATGGAGATAAAAATAGCACATATGATTCTTAACAGATTCTTGTCTGCAAATAATGTGGAGCCTGCAAAAAGCCTTTCCAATTAAAAACTGACTTTTCACTAGCTGGTTTTCCTTAGTAAACTGAAAATTAGTCAAAATTTTTTTGAAGATAAGATTGATCTCAAAATATATGGTATCTGTTCTGAGGAGCATGTCACATGTATTAGCAAGGTGCAGAATAAAAATAATCGCTTTATACTTACCACTGTAAGCAATGCACCACCTGCAAATTTATCATGAAAGCTCATCAACTGTGGATATTCTTCAGGCTGACCATGTATAAAACCACTATACATAAGAAAATACAAACCAGCATTATCATTATATTTTCTGTTTGGATACTTTTGCATAAATAAAAATTAAGAGGCAAAGGTGAAAGGAGACGAATAATAAAGGCAATTTTTCACAATTAAAATTTATCTCCATTATAAAGCATTTATTTTAACTTGTAATTAAATGCTGCATAGGAACTTTTAATGAAGAAGTTCATGAAAAAATATATAAAAACACTTTACCTGTTTCTATAAATTAGTATTACGATAATTGACAGTCAGTGTTAAAAATTCAAACTAATGTAAAATCCAAATTACAAATTCATCTAGAAATTATCAACTAAACAAATTAGATGCCATGTGAAATAATGTAATTGGGTCAAAAAAAGGAAGCTTACTGCAGATTGGAATAATAACAAAATAACACAAACATTACAGAGGTACTCAGAAAAATGTGTAACAATAACAAGGTTCCAAAAGAATTATGGAGATAAGAAAAGATAAATACCTATCCAAATTTGTTCTCTCCCCTTCTTACAATTAGAATTATGTGAAAAATATGAAACATAAATCAACCAAGTATGTTTAAAAATTTGAGTTCAATGTTTAATAAAAAAAAATATACTGTATAATAATGGTGTAGCCAACCTTTTTGTTGGCTACACCATTATTATACAGTTGCAAGAAAACTTGCAACTTTTGTGACACATGTTTGAATTGATGCCCCACCACTGATCTGCATCTGGTGCCATCAAATGTTTTTGCTAATTTCATAAAGGAATTTTATGCTTAGTGCTTTAAAAAAATTACAACACATGTTTATAAAATAAATTTAATATAGGATAACAAGTAAATCCTCATAGAATCAACGTTGTGAGAAGCGCACTAGTGCCTCTGCACCCACAAGGGCACTAGCGGGCCCTTGCAATTTATTTACCAGCTCACATTTAGCATCTATATTTTAGCATTTGTAAACTAATGCTAAAAGACAGTAAATATGAGCTGGTAAATAAAGGTCCCACATGCTGAAATATGGATCATAATTTATGTCAATAAAAATGGAATTTAAATTGCATATCAGTACTTTCCAAACTTTAACACCCATGCATGTGCCAAAAGAAATCTGATGCCCTACCCATTTTGTTCTTTAAGCTGATGGTAAGTGCAACACTATGCAACTTTCTCTGTTTCAGGCTAAAATTGTGTAGATAATAGAGAGAGAGAGAGGGAGAGAGATGCATTTAAAGGCACAATCTTAATCAAGGCTGTTTGAAATTAACTAGGTCAGTTACTGACTTTCAAAGAAAAGCTATTGCTGTCTAGAGTTATTGAACTTCAAGCATGAAACACGAGAAGACATAAATCTTGTAACTTTTTTTAAAAATGTGTTAGTATTAGTAATGGCCACATGGTAGGGCGCCTCCATAGCCAGGTGGGCAGGAGCAATAGTACATAGCACATGATCCTTGATTAGACCGGGGGTTCGAGCCCATACCCACCAAATATGGAGGATGCGGCAGGTCAGGGAATGACCACCGCATATTCCCAGCCCGGATAAAGGGTGAGGGTTGGCGTCAGGAAGGGCATCCGGCTATAAAAATTGCTTGCCAAAACAATAAAAAAAAAAAAAAAAAAAAAAACACGCTGACCTCATATATAATGGGAAAAGGCGAGGATTTAAAAAAAAAAAAATGCCACATAGTGCAAGGAAGCCTATGGCTTGTGCTGCATATTATTTATTAATCAACAAATGTATTTTAAATAATCACTTATATCAATATGTGTAGTGAAAAGAAATCCAACTTTTCCAATTTTATGTAAATATAGTTGTTTGTCCTCTCCACTATATACAGTAAAACCTGGTTAATTCAAAGTAGCTATACAAATTAAAATCATACTGGAATTCATTAACAAAGAGGAATTTTCACTCATATACTCTTATTAAACATCACAGAATTAATTTTCACAATTCTCATTTAAAATATTAACCTTTTCTTCATGTAGACATTCACGAGTAGACAGTTCATGCATTGATTTATTGGTATGTGTAACATAATTATGCTGTGGAGAAATTGAGTTGCTCACAAGTGCTAAGTTTCATTTTTGCTGCCCGTTACACCTTGATATACTTGTACATATTAAAGCGTAACTCTTGACATGTACAAGCTATATGTTAAATTCAATAAAATAAGTGCTGTTGTTTATTATGTATATTTGTATTTATCTGCTAAAGACTGAGAGTATCCATGTCTTGGAATATTATTTGCTGTTTAATACTTGTAATCCATGCAAAAAAAAAAAAAAAAAAAAAAAAAAACAGTAATATTTTTCTCTTTTTTTTCCTGTAAAATTTCTGTAAATTGCTTTCCGTAAAATTTGTAACTGAGCACCAACTGCTCTTGCTAATTACACTATGTGAGCCAGTGACTAGCTTGACTTCATTTTAAAAACATCTGAGAGTGGTAGACAGAAAATGACCACTAAGTTTATTTATGATTTCAACTATGATTTAGTTGAAAAAATGTTTGATTGCATTTGCAAAATTAAAGAATTATTTTTTTTTTTATGTGCATGTAAATAAGACACTATTTAAGGAAAAGCTTAATCATGGAAGCTGCTTGAAATAAAAATAAATGCATAAAAAAAAATAAAAATAAATTAAATAAATTACCAGGATGTTAAGACCTGTTCAATTCGAATGTGCAGGTATGCGATAAAATTTTCGGTAAAATCCAAATATGTGATGCTGCTAAACATTACAGCACATTCAGTTCTAAGTGATGATTGGACCCAGTGACCCCTCCATTGTTATGCCCTCCTGTCCATTAGTTTTGTTTTTCCTGATACTAGCAGCAAAGAAAGTTGTTTTCAGGAAATTCAGCAAGTTGAACAATTTTCAATGAAAAGAAAAGGAATAAAACTTCTTGTATGAAGAAAAATGTATTTATTTAAAATTTAATGAGCATGTTCAAGAGGGGGGGGGGTGTGATTATACAAATCTGTTTTTTTTTTTTTTTTTTTTTGTTCATCTGCTTTTCAGTGATGCTTTAAAAAACACTATTCTGAAAAACAATAAGTAATTAGAATCACTTATTTCTGAAGCAGTGGAACACGCCTAAGCAGTGGAATAATGCAATCATAGTTTTGCTGCATAAGAAAGGAGATAAATCAGAAATTGGAAATTATAGACCAATTAGCTTGTTATCCCACATCTACAAGTTGTTCACAAGGGTCATTACTAACAGATTAGAAAGAATACTTGATGAGAATCAACCAAAAGAGCAAGCTGGCTTTAGGACAGGATTCTCAACTATGGATCACCTTCACGTAATATCACAGCTAATGGAGAAAGCAAATGAATATAAAACACCATTATGCCTGGCATTTGTGGATTATGAAAAGGCATTTGACTCCATACAGCATAAGGCAATGTTTCGGGCACTGGAAAGACAAGGCATTGATACACCATATATTATGATTTTGAAGAAAATATACGAGAGTGCTACCTCCTTTATTAGACTAGACAAAGACAGTAGGAAATTTAAAATTGAGAAAGGAGTTCGACAAGGAGACACAATATCTCTGAAGCTGTTTACTGCTGCCCTTGAGGAAGCTTTCAGAAGATTAGACTGGTCGCAGAAAGGAGTCAATGTGAACGGAGAGTACCTAAACCATTTACGATTTGCAGACGACATTGTGGTCATAAGCCATGATCCCAAAGAATTAGAGGAAAATCTTAATCAGTTATGCACAGCTAGTAAGGATTTTGGACTAAAGATGAATATGGCTAAAACAAAAGTAATGATGAACAAGTATGCCACAGAAAGGGAAATAATGATTGAAGGAGCAGTAATTGAAAAGGTGGAGTCATATACTTATCTGGGACAAGTTATTAGCTGTAATAATGATAAATGGCTGGAAGTCAAGAGAAGAATAAATTTTGGATGGATAGCATTCAGGAAATATAGTCACATACTGAAGAGCAATATCCCAGTTTGTCTGAAACGTAAAATAATGAACCAATGTATACTCCCCACCATGACTTATGGAAGTGAAACTTGGGCACTCACCAAAAGAATGGAGGAGAAGCTGAGAACTACACAGCGAAGAATGGAACGAATCATATTGGGAATCAGACTGTTAGATAAGAAGAGAAACACATGGATTAGGCAACAAACTCAAGTAAAGGACATTCTTATCAAAACTAAAGAACTAAAATGGTCTTGGGCAGGACACATAGCTCGAAGACATGATGACAGATGGACTAAGAAAATAACAGAATGGTACCCAAGAGGAGCTAGAAGAAAACCTGGAAGACAAAGGCGGAGATGGATAGATGAAATTCATGAGTTTGTGGGTAGTAAATGGATGTCCAGTGCTCAAAACAGAAGGAACTGGAAAGTTGCTGGAGAGGCCTTCATCCTGCAGTGGATTGAAAATGGCTGATGATGATGATGATTTCTGAAGAATAATATTCAACAAAGAATAAAAAACATGATTACCCAGCAAGTTCTGTTATTGATATTATCACTTTTTTTTTCACTTCCTCTTTAATTTTAGTTATTTTATATACTTATTTTTAATACTGGATTTATCCTATTGGGCAGCTAGCCAAATTTTGTCATCCAGGCAATTCAGTCATAAAGGCCACATGAAAGTACAACTGGCTTTTTGGAAAAGTTTTGCTGACCCAGTGGGCTGCAAAAACTTGCTATGAAACATGGCCATAACAAGTGAGGAAGGACCAGCTCCAATGGTAGGAACGAAGAACAGTCTACTTTCTCATGTAAAACAGCTTGAAATTAAAGTAACCACTTATTAATTTTTTAGCAATGGTCCAACAAATTTATTATAAAAGCCTATTTGTATCCTTGGACCATTGTTAAAATGGAATATCCTGCATAAAGGAACAAAAGTTTAAACCTAGGTATCCTCATATGCAGTTATTAAAATTTGACACATTACTTTTCCATTGCTGTGGGCTGCAAAAAAATGCCATGAAATATGGCCATAACTCATGCAAAGAAGAACCAGCAGGAATCTACACAAAAAGACCTAGCAGTGTACTAATGGGGGTCATTAAGGGAAACATCCAGAGCAGTTGATGTGGAGAATGAATTCTGGCAACAGGTAAATTCAGTTCCATTCAGCAATTTAAACATTTATTGAATGTAGCAATGCCTTCAGCAAATAAATAACAATGTCATATATCAAATTAGTGCACTAGTCCATAAAATTACACAAAATAATGATCATTTCACTTACTGGCTGCAATAGTGGCACAACTAAAAATTCTTAATTTTTGAGTTATTACAACTAATGAAGTTGGGACAGTGGATTCTACATTTATGCATTACAATGTACAAAGTGAGTTCAATATTGCCTTGTCGTCCGTTATGCCATTTCAGTTTTTACTGCATCAAGAAGCGTCAACAGTGGTACTTCTTCTGTCCCCCCCCGACCTCAGGACTCAACGGAGCATGTTCAGTGTGCAACAGTGACCCCTTTTGAGTTGTGCCAGTATTGTAGCATAATATAACCTTCTTGCTGATAATATTGGTTGGCATAAGGTGGTGTGAACACTGATGATCCTGAAACTCACCATGAGCACAAGATGAATAATGCTACCCCTGAATCACTGCATGAAACTGCGACACTTATATCAATTCAGTCTTCTTGTGATGTTGATGATTCTAAAAAAGATCCTGATTTTTCATTGAATGACGATTCTTCTTCAGAATCATCAACTACCAATACTTCTTTACCAGAAACAATTTTGGAAAGGGAACAGAATCAGAAAGCAAAAACTAGAAAAAGAAAAGCTGCTCCTTTGGAATGGAAAAGAAACAAGGCAAAAATCCTGCGAAACAGTGGTAAATCCTACAAAACTATTAAAAAGGGGATGAAGTACCAGAGAGAAAGCTGTGCACTCCTTGTGACAGTTCCTGTAGGCTAAAATGTGACTCTAATTTCACAGAAGAGGATCGAATGAACATTTTTGAAAAGTACTGGTCATTAGCAGATATTAAAAAAGCAAAGAAATTTAATTTCACAATCTATTCAAACAGTTACTCCCAAGTATAGATATCCAGTTTTGAATGGGAAGATATCAAATCATGGTAACAACCACGCATTTTACTTTTAAAAAAAACAATGACACTAAGGTAAGGGTATGTAAAAAATTTTTTTATGGCTACCTTAAGTACTACTAATCGATGTATCTGCATAGTAATAGCTAAGTTGGAAGTGGGTTTCTCCGCGACGATTTGAGGGGAAAACATGACAAACATAGGAAAGTTTCTGAAGCTATTAAGAATGGTATACATGCACATATTTCATCAAGTCCTGTAGTTGAAAGTCATTACATTCGTGCCAGAAGCGGCAAAAATTACATTGAGGGAGGCAAAACAATCACCCAATTTTATAGACTACAAGAGTGACTGTGAAAATGAAGGAAATCCTTATGGTAATTTTACATTATACCATAAAATTTTTAAATATGAATACGATCTAGTTTTTTTTACTCCAAAAAAGGACTAATGCAAAGAATGTGCATCCTACCAAAATTTAAACGATGATGAAAAGAAAGAATTGGAAGAAATCCATCTTTCTCATCTTGAAGAGAAAGACTTGTGCAGAAGGATAAGGAAATGCTTAATGATTTCCACCACGTAGCTTGTATTGATCTACAAGCAGCCTTACCAACACCCAAAGGAGAAATTTCTTCCTTTTATTATAAATCCAAACTGTCGACCTACAACGTAACTGTATGTGATTTAAAAAAAAAGGACTAGACGTTGTAAATTGCTACACATAGCATGAAGGTGAAGGTGGAAAAGGTTCCACTGAAATAGGATCTTGCCTATTAAAATATTCTTGCCAATCTGACGATCTAGAAATTACCTTATATTCAGACAACTGTGGGGGACAACAGAAGAACAAATTTATTATAAAAGCCTATTTGTATGCTGTGGCAAACTTTAGAATCAAAACCATTACACACAAATTTCTTGTTGTAGATCATATGCAAAAGAAAGGTGACTAATAGAAAAAAATATTAAAAGACTGCTGAAGTCTGATCCCATATTCGTTCCATCACAATATGTCACATTAGTCGTTGTTGTTGTTGTTTGGTTTTTAGGAGCATTAGCAACTAAGGCCATATTGCTCCAGGATATGCGGTGGTCATTCCTTAACCTTTCCGCATCCTCCGTATTTGGTGGTGACGGGCTCGAACCCCGGTCTAATCAAGAAGCGTGTGCTACGCACTGCTGCTCCTTCCCACCTAGCTACGGAGGCGCCTCACATTAGTCAGAACTGCCAAAAAGACTCCTTTCAAAAGTGATGGAGATGAGTCATGACAATTTTTATGACCTGAAAGATTTGGCCTGGCACACTTCTAGGAATTTTAATCAAAATACCGATGAAGTGAAGTTCAACTTCAATGACAATGCTATCTTCAAGGTAGAAAAGCAGCATTTAAACTCTTTTACAAAGCATCATACAAACAGTCGATTATAAATCAGTTAATGTTAAAGCTACTAAAACAGGAAAACTTTTGGAGTCTTTCGTTAATTTCGAACTGAAAACAGCCTACAAGGGATCCATTCTGATTTCAAAAAAGAAGCACAGTGATCTCCAATGTTTGTTGAACAATAACATAATTCCCAAATGTTATGCCAGTTTTTATAACAGTCTAAAAGTTGATTTACTGAAGGATTAAATTTTTCTAAGAATGGCTAAATTATTTCAATTTTTTGTTTGTTTTTATACCAATAATTCCGTACTAACGTATTGTTATTTATGCCTTTCCACAATTATGTTCTTGAAGATTAAAATGTAGTTCATACATGTTCTTGAGTTTATGAATGTAAATGAAGTTCATGTTTAATGTTTTTTTTTTTTTTTTTGTTCTTTATCCTATTACCTTTGATATTTAGGAGACTCAAATCACAAATTTTGAGTGACTTTTGGTGCAATAGTGGCACAACTCAAAAGTTGGAGTTAAATTTTCAAAATTCTGATTACCCATAAGGGAATGTTAATCAAGCCAGCCTTATTTTGAGTACCAGTGAGCATGATGAGATGAATCACAATATATTAGAACAATCACATAATTTCTTCAATTCTAAAGAAACTGATTTTAAAAGACAAATTTTCCTCGTTGATTATCTCAGAACTACAAATTTTTAGTTATGCCACTATTGAAGCCAGTGAGCGATTTGTCAATAAATTACGATTTCATAGAACACATAAAAGATACGTTACTTGCATCATGTTTAGCAGCATCATATATTTAGATTTTACCAAATTTTTATATCTTTCTTTATTTAACTTGGCTCAGCAAAATAGTATCGAAAACAAGAGAAAAATGCACGAAGCAGCTTTGCAGTTAATCTCTTCCTTAACCATTTCCGGATAAGTTAATTTTTCAGCACTAACAGATGAGGTGTGTTCGATGGACACCAGGTTATAAATAAAGTTTTTTTGATGATAATTTTTGTTATATTCATAAAAGTTTGTATGTTTTCATTATCACAAACTAATTTTTACTTTTAATAGTAAAAATATTATGTTTATTTATTTTACACAGTATAGCACAGTAAAGAAAACTTTGAAATAGTTTTCATTGTTGTTTTATGTAATCCTTAAAATACTCATCTTCATTTTATTAGTGACTTCACCAATTTTCTGCTACTGAAGTCAAAAACAATCTTCATTTATGATGTCTATTTTTATTCCAGTCTGGATAATATATAAGCTGCTACACGACAACAGTTCACCATGTTTACAAAAAACACACACAGGGCTAACAATTACTTCATCGTTTGCTCACATATTTGTTTACTAGTTGATCTAAAGAATCAATGCAAACTTTGGTTTGATTATAGTACAAAATATTTTTTGGTTTATTATTTTCTTCTTCAACATTTTCTGAATGATGTGTAGAAACAGAAGAGTTTTGTTTTGATACATATGACACTGAGGCGCATTTTTTCTGTGAAACTGAATAAAGAAGGATTTTCATCTCTGGATCGATTGGGTAAAAATTTTTGAGGAATGAATCTTTTGTTCTGTCTTATTGTTCCAACAATTGTCAGGCCCTTGGATAATAATCAATAAGCTAGATCTAAATCCACGAAGTAATTGTTACATGTAATATTTTGATTGGTGTGATAATAAGGTACTGCCAACGACTCCACAATTTGACAAGCTAATCCATTTGCTTTCTCTTTTCCTTCTTTTCTGAGGTATGGAATCCCTTCAGGTGGAGAAAGGTTTTGGAATCGTAAAGCCCTCAAATTTTCATCCTGTATTTATCACGTTTGGATGGCATATACCGTAAACCCTCATGAAACCAGACTAATAGGGGCTGAGAGGTGTTCGTTTTAATGAAAGTCCAGAGTATATGAAATATGCTTTGTAATGTCTAGTGTGTAACAAAGTTGTACACCTGGTTCAATTGATAACCCTCCTTTTGAATAAAATCATTTAGTTCTTTCCTGAAAGGCTCAACAGCTTCAAAATCAGAACTAAGAATTTCCCCACACATTTTCTTGTTTGAAATGTTATACTGTCTTCTAAATCTAAAAAACCGACATGAGCTCGTTTTAAATTGTTGAATTCGTAACTGTTTAGCCAGTCTCTCCACCACTGCTTGAATTTCGATTCCTCACACAGCCAAACCAGACGAACGAAGTTGGGAAAACCATTTGTACACAGCATCATCTAGTGCTTTATCAGTCAGCATCTTTATTCGTTTACGTTAATTTTTTTCTTTCTCCACATATAACTTGAGAACAAAATTATGAATTTCACTTTTTTTTCTTTTTAATGTCTGACATGGTTTGTTTTGCGATGCCGTACTCAAGATAGATGCTGGACACTAAAGCTCCTTTTCCAAGTTTTTCTATCACCGATAGTTTATCATGAAGAGAAAGCGTTTTATGCTTACGCTTCTGTCCTACACTAGGCTTACTTAAAGACATTATTTAACTGCACAGCACAAACGACAAAAGACAGAAACGCGTAACTGCGTAGCAAACGACAAACAACTGGCCGAACCGCAGCCAGGAACCAAGTTGTTTGTGCAGCGTGAGTCATCACAGCCCAATGACCTCGGACACAATACATATGACCTTTGAGCCCGATCGTCGTTTGATTTTTACACTTTTAAATTTTTTTAGAGCTGTCAGGATTAATGAGGGTTTACTGTATTGTCAAATGGACAGTGCCCTCTAATCTCTATATTTACCAGATCAGACTTATATCCATAAAAAAACCTGTGAATCTTGAACAGAACTTACTATCATCTGCACTTCATGACAAATAATGCACAAATGAAAACCGAGACAAATTTTATTTATCAAACACTGCACTGTGTTTATCAACAACATGTGGCTTCATGTTCAAAGAATTACCGACATAATATAAACGAATAGACTTGTTTACAAATGCCTTGTTGATGTGTCCAGCATACCCAATTATCTGTTACTGTTTAAAAAATATAATGTCCAAGAGACACATGTTATCTGAAAAAGGGTATAATAGCGACTTAATTTATACACATGAAAAATAGGTTTAATCACACACAGGAAAAATTTCTACTGTAATAAAATATACATTTTTACAGCTGTACCTTGCACAGCAGTATCTCACTTTCTCTCTCTCTTTTCTGCTCTTAGTGTTGAACTGGTTACCAGTTCATGCAATTGTTCTATGGCCAACTTACTTAACTTAAATTATCAAGAATAATTAGTGTTATATTATGAAGTTTTCCGAAAGGTGCGGAATGTTAGCTGAAATCTAGAAGAGAAATGTCACTCTTATTTTATTATATGTACAGTGGTGAACAAAAAACTGCATCACCTTAAAAAAGTAACATTTGTAGTGAAATGTATAAGATATTTTTTGATTACAGTTATTTTGTTTGTTGCACAGCAAAAGGTATTATGTCAGATAATGCTTCTATTGCATCAGACAGTAAATGCAAGGTATTGCATCAGGGGTTTCTATAATACGCCGTTGGAAGGGTATACACTCTCATTAGTATCCTGTTTTGCGGAGGTGCAAGCATAGCTCTACATGTTTAGTTGACACCAAGGAAAAAAAGTGTAGCTGTTGCTCTGTCCCAGGAAGAGCTTTCTAGGTGGGCTATTGCTAATAAAATAAGCTGTCAACAGTATCCTCGGTGCTGAAGTTAAACCATGAAACTAGTTATGTGAAGAGAAGACCTGGATCAGGCCATAAGAGAGTGACTATGCCTTCCCAAGATCGATAATATTTGAAACGGCTATGCCTTTGTAACTGACACGCTAGTGTTCCTGATCTAAAACTGGTCTTTGAGATGGCCTCTGCTGTTGAAACAAGTGTACGAACTATCCAAAGACTGCTTTCGGAATGTGGTTTGCATACCTCTCGGCCCAAGAAGAAGCCTTTGTTGACCCAACAAATGAGGAAGAAGCAACTTCCTTGGGCTAAAATGCATGTTTCACGGACAAAAGAGAAATGCGACACCGTCATCTTTTCTGACAAATCTAAATTCAACCTACATGACTCGGATGGAAAGCGATATGTTAGAAGATGAAAATCAGGGGCATACCATCCTGACTGTAAAGTTCCCCACCGGTCAGATGGTCTGGGGATGCATAACAAGCAAAGGGGTGGGGCGAATTAAGTTTATTAACAGAACGGTGAATGCAGACACCTACACACTGCTATCTTGGAGGAGTGCCTGAAACCCGTTATTAGGGATCACCACACAGACGTCCAAAACTGTAGAAAAACTAGCTTCTGTTTAAGCATGGTCACGTGCTATGTTTATCTAACATGACCACGCATTACCATTCTTGATTTCCATATGTAACGTATTTATTTAAATAAACTAAATGCAACAAGGCATAATATTTTAAGATTCTGTATCTATATAATATCAGTGTGGATACGCCATAGACAACTCTTAAAGATAAACAATGATCGTAGTGTAAAAAGCACCCACTGACGAAAAGCCAACTAGCTTTCAAACGGTGTCATCTGGGTCGCGGTGTCCACCGAGAATAAGTGACAATAGTCTTCTCTATTAGTGAAGCATTACTTATTCGAGGTAGTGCAATACATGGTAACTATTGAAGGATGAGCACAATATCAGATACAGAGGAAATGATGCCTTTCACATTATATAGATATAGTAATGTATTATATAGATATAGTTATTATATAGATATAGTAATGTATTTATGTATTCATAGCTGAGGAAGAGACACACACACAGAGTCGAAAGCTTCTGTAAGTATTTTATTTTATAAAAACAATCAAGTGCAGCAAGCAGGGGGCAAAGCCCCCTAGTATTTCCATTAATTACGCATTTTACCTTTTGGGAAGATATTTATGGCAATGAGGTATATCATTCACAGAGATATATATCCCATCTGACAAATGCATTTTGAACATTTCTGAAACACACAATGCAGCGCAAAACACATTATTTGCAAAATTCACAATTGATGCAGTCTTTTTTTCCGCCACTGTATGTATGTATATATATATATTTGAATGTTTGAAATAGTTGAAAATTGAATCTTTCATGATAAAAAATAAAAAGCTAAAGTAAACATCAGAGACAGCAAAAAGCATAATACTCTACATGAGGCTTGAAATATAAAAATTAGAATGATAATTAAATAAAAATAATGCCAGCAGCATGGCAAGACAGATGAGCGAAATAGTCAAAATTAAACATAACAATCAAACCAACAGGGAGGGAAGAGAAGTAACAAGAATAAAAATATTGTAGCCGAAACTCTCCAAGATAATTTAGAAAATCTAAATGCAAAAATAAAATAATAATCAATTAAATTTTGAATGGCAATTAAATAGAAATTTAACGGCACCCTCTGATGGGCACCAAGTCCAAATTTATGTGAAATATCACCAACAGAGATGTAAACCAACTACAATAAAATAAACCAAGTAGACTGACTATTATGCCCCATCTCAACAGAGGAGCACAAGGCCAATAATGGTCAGGGAATCGCTGCATTTCAATCGCTAGGCAAATCGCCACAAAGGCGAGTTGATCGAAAGATCAGTCTACCATCCGATCCTCAGATAGACCCGCCAATGCAGAGAACCTGATAAATTAAAAATAGGACAGATACAAGGACTCCAACACACACACACACACACACACACACACACACACACACACACACACACACACACACACACACACACACACACACACACACACACACACACACACTCTCTCTCTCTCTCTCTCTCTCTCTCTCTCTCTGATCACTAAATTATGACCACCTACTTAATACTTCGTAGGTCCCCCTTTTGCCCTCAGTACAGCAGCTATCCGACATGGATTTGATTCAACAATATGTCGGAAGTATTTCTGAGGTATAGCGAACCAAGCTGTGTGTAATGGGGTCAGCAATGCAGGTTTTTTTTTTTTTTTTTTGGTAGTTGTTGGCACATAGGCTTCTGTGGCCATAATGCACCTCCCAAGGTTTTTGCAGTACTTTGATCCAAGCCCGAGGCGGGAATCGAACCCGCGACCTTTGGGTTGCCACGCAGGCACTTTACCTACCCGGCTATCCCGGTCGGCAGCAATGCCTTTCCATAGGTGTAGAACAAGTGCTCTATGGGATTGATATCGGGGCAGTTCGGAGGCCAATTGATATGCTGGAAGTCAGAACTGTGTTCCTCAAACCATTCCTATACAAGTGCCCGATGGCTCAGCGCATTGTCATCTTGGAAGATACCATCACAATTCAGGAAAAAGTGTAACATAGTGGGTTGTACACAGTCAGCAAGCATATGACGATAGTGAAGACCAGTGATACGTTGTTCCACATTAGCATTAGCCAAAAAACCCCCCCTCTCATTTCAACCCCTCCATTCATTCCAAATGCCTGTCCAGCTCAGCCTTAAATTTATTTAGGCTATCAACCTCCACAACAAAAGATGGAAGTCTGTTCCACCAATCGATTACCCACTGGCTAAAGGCAAATTTCCACGCATCTATTCTACAACTGTCTTTCCTCAATTGGAATCTATGCCCCCTCAGGTTCTTAATCTGAGCAAAAAGAAGTATCCCATCAGCATTCAACTTGCTCGACCCATTAAAGGTCTCATACACCTCAATCAGATCATCTCGAATGTGCCTACTCTCCAGGTGCTACAATTTGCAGAACTTAAGCCTTTCTTGGAAAGAGCACCCCCTTTGTTCCACTCACCAAATCTTTTTGCCCTTCTTTGTACTTGTTCTAGCAACTCTACATCCTTCCTAAAATGAGGCCTCCACACACTGTACACAGTACTCAAGGTGTGGCCTGACCATTGCCTTGTACACAATGGGATAATCATCTCCCTGTCCCTGCTAGCAAAATTCCTATATATCATTTACTAGACTCGATGACCTGCCATGGCAGCCCATCTGCACTTTTCAGCAAACTTCATATCTGACTGCACAATTACCCCCATGTCTTTTTCACTTTCCTGAGTGTAGCACACAGTTGGTATGTTTCTCTTGGGTTATTGCTACCCATATGCAGTACTTTGCATTTGTCAATGTTAAACTTCAGTTGCCACTTCTCAGCCCATTTGCCCAACTTATGTAGATTCAGTTGGAGTAGCATACTGTCTTTACTGTCATTAACAACCCTGCCAAACTTGGTATCATCTGCAAACTTGGACATTAAGCCTGATATACCTTCATCAATATCATTAATGAATACACAAAACAACAATGGGCCCAGCACCGAACTCTGTGGAACTCCGCTAATAACATTTGTGCACGAAGAGCAGTGTCCATTGATTACCACTTTGTCATCTACCACTCAACCATCCCTTTATTCATTGTAACAACTTACCCTTAATGCCATACTGCTCCAATTTGTACAGCAGTCTTCCATGTGCATACAGTATCAAATGCCTTTCCTGAAATATTAGCACTGCAGACGATACAAAGGTGGCAGGGTTGTTAATGACACTAAGCTGCTGCAACAGGATCTAGAAAGTTGAGCAGATGGGCTGAGAGGTGGCAACTGAAGTTTAATATTGATAAATGTAAAGTACAGCAATACCCCGCATTGCACTGATAATTGGTACCGAAACTGTTCCGTATTATGTGAAACAGTGCTGATTGTGAGATATAATTATAATGGGTTTTAATTTAATGCATACCAGAGAAAAAAGCATATAAACAAATTATAATAAATTTATAAACAATTTGAGCATGATAGCCAATTAAAAGGATCTGAAATAAAAAAATATTGACAAAAATTTTATTAATGAAATGGTAAAATCATGAAAGATGAGATAAAAGCTTTATTGTTTATTTTGGTATTTCAGTAATGAAGTCTGAAATCATCTCTTCTTTTTCCCTGCATACAAGTCTTTGTAGCATCGAATCCCATCTTGTAAAATTTGCGTTATTTTGATGCTACATTCAACATTCGGATCTCCATTCATAATCGCCTCGCAGGCCGAAAACCTTTTCCAATTCTTCTGTTGAAAATTCTTTTGGTGCCACTTCAGAATTGTTTTCCTCTTCTTCATATGCCAGTTTGTTCATCAATTTCAAGGAGAGTTTGCATTAGCTAAGTCATTTCCATGCGATTCAGTGCAGTCACATACATTGGCTAGTGAATACATTTTTGAATCCCAAGTCTTTTCCGATCTTCACAATGTCCTTGAGATTTCCCAAGTCTTTTCCGATCTTCACAATGTCCTTGAGATTTGCCTGAACTTGCGATTTAAAACCAGTGAAATCATTTGTCAAAAGGGGTGAAACATGCTGCCAAACAGAATGTTGTTGTTGGCAGTGATTTCTAGCCAAGATGCAGATATATTTTCGATTGTATTTAAAGGGATAAAAAATAAATTGTGAAATGAAAAGTTTGAAAAGCTATCAAGGCAGGATGGAATTAAGAATACTGAACTCTGTTGCATATTACTACTGACTGCCTGAGGGAAGCTTTTGGCTCATGTGCATGTGAGACAATAGAGTTAGCACCACAGCATATATGTAAAGCATACCTGGGCTATGACAACGCAGCATATATGTAGAGTATGTGTCTAGGCTATTGAATGAGTTTTAATATGCACAGTAAATTTGACTTAAACTTAATTAAAAACTGTGTTATAGTGAAACCCGTGCTGTTTGAAGCCGTGCTAAGTGAGGTATTGCTGTACTGCATATGGAAAGCAGTAACCCCAGAATAATGTATCAACTGTGTGGTACTATACTGACAGTTGTTGTTATTGTTATTTGATTTTTAGGAGCATTAGCAACCAAGGCCATATTGCTCCGTTACTTTTTATTCTCTACAGTTGTAGAGAGTGAAAAGGACCTGGGGGTAATTGTGCAGGCAGATATAAAGTTTTCTGAGCAGTGCAGATGGTCTGCAAGAGTAGCTCATGGTGTCTTGTCAATGATATACAGGAATTTTTCTAGAACATTGCCTTGTATAAGGCAATGGTCAAACCACACCTTGAGTACTGTATACAGGTCAGGCCTCATTTTAGGAAGGATGTAGAGCTGTTGGAATAAGTACAGAAAAGGGTAACAAGATTAGTGAATGGAAACAGTTTCTCTTATGAAGAAAGGCTTAAGTTTTGAAAATTACAGTGTCTAGAGACTAGGCACCTGCGTGGTGATCTGATGAGGTGTATAAAGTCTTGAATAGTTTTGAACATGCTCAATGCTAATGGGATGCTTCCTCTTGCTCAGAATAATCGTCTGAGAGGGCATAAATTCAAATTGAAGAAAGAGAGTTGTAGGATAGATGTGTGGAAGTTTGCCATTAGCCAGCAGGTGGTTGATTGCTGGAACAAACTTTCATCTGCTGTTGTAGAAGTTGACAGCTTAAACAGATTCAAGGCAGAACCAGACAAACATTTGGAGCGAGTGGATGAGTGAAATGAGAAGGGTCTGTGGTTTTTTTGGCTGATGCTATAAAGTTGTGCCCCTGTATCTGCTGATTCAGTTACCCGCAGTTAACCACGGAAAAAAAACCGAAAACTTAACATGTACTACTTGCACATCCAACACGATGATTCCCTTAATTTTTTGCAATATCATGTATGGTTTGGTCACCAACATTATAAGGTTCTTTAAAGATTTAACAGCTGCACCGTTTTCAAACTTTTGAATAATTTAAAGTTTTTGTTTAATTTGAAAGCACAACTCTTGCATTTGCCCATCATTTTCGTGATTTCTAAAGAAAGAAAAAAAAAAATCCAACATCTCTGAAATGAAATAAAAAATTTTTTTTTTCCCCTTTTGCAGTGCAATGGAACACGATAATTGATGCGACACACTAAATCAAACTAAACATTTGGTCTCTCTCTCTTTTTTTTTTTTTTTTTGTTTTGAGTGGTAGGTGTGAAATAGGGCTTGCATAAAACCGAGAAATTTCAAAACCGAGTTTAACCAAAGTTTACTCTTAAAACCGGTTTTAAAACCGATTTTCTCAGACTTAGGGAAAATAATTAAAAGCTTATAACAGATGTATTTATTTTATCTTGGGTAGATTGTACAAATCGTAATCAAATCTTTTAAACAAAATCTATCACCTCTTACAGTAAAAAAAATAAAAAAATTAAAATGCTCCAAAAAAGTAACCAGCTTGAGATTATACAAATTTACAAATTGTATTCAAATCCTTTGAATAAAAACTATCTTCTCGTATAGTAAACTAAAATATAATAAGCCCTATAATAATAATAATAAATAAAATAAAAATAATGTAAAAAAAAACAGCTTGGGGAAATTACTTTACTATTTATTGCTCAGCTTTTAAAAAACACAGCATATTAAGCATTTTTCGTGATAGACTTGACCTTATTTTTGTGTTAAAGAGACCAGTGATCGAAAACACTCTCTCAGGTTGGACACTTGTTGGTTTAATGGTCAGCAGTGCTCTATACTTTCTCCAGCTTTTCACTTCTACTGCCAGTTGCCTCCAAAATTTTAAATTCTTTGCTGATTTCCAATTCACTCGGATATTTTGAAGGCTCTTCAGTTAATCTCTTTATTACACTATCATATCTCCAACATCGAATTTGATGAGTCTTTGTTTTCTTCTAAAAGAACAGTTCGTTTATTTTCAGTTTCTTCATTCAACGCTAAGACTCCTGATGACTCTTCAGCAAAAGAAAAAGAAAAAGCATGCTGACTCTTCAGCATGCTTTTTCAAAATTTGCTTACTTGGAAAATCAAACGTTCTTGAACGTGAATCTTCTTTCCTAAACTTTTTGTGGTTGTGTAGATAGCTCAGCAAAACCACAGTTTAGCAATTTCGTCTTGCATTGTAACGCTGCAAAAGGCTTTGGTGAAACTTTAAAGCAAATGGGTTTTTCTGCTGTATCAAGCTTAGCAAGCAGAAATTCTATTGAAGACTCTGCTTTAAGTAAGTCTGTATCTTCTGAGGTTATAGCCTTCAGAATCATTTCAACTGGTCGCAAAGTTTCACATAGCAATTCAAGTGTTCTCCAGTCATCCGTCCGACACAGCTTCAGTTGACAGTACTGCACATGGAGCATTTGGAATGCAATTTTCCAATTTCAAAAATCTCTCAATCATATAGAATGTGCTATCCCATCTAGTCTTGCAATCTAATATAAGTTTATATTCTTTCCCATTAAATTTTGCCTTAACAAAATTTTGTAACATGTCATTTTTGGTAGGCGATTTTCGGAAAACTTGCAAATTTTTCTGACTTTGTTAATAGTTTGTGCAATATTGGCCATTGAATTGAAGAAATAAATGAGCTCATCGGTAAAGTCGGTTTGATGAAGCATGCCTTGCTGTCTTTCTTCAACTTCTTCATTATTTTCATTTTCTTCATTGTCTTTGGGAGACTCAGACTGTGGCACCATAATTGATTGCTTTTTCATAAAGTACATCTATAAATGACAGATGTATACAATGGGCTATACATTGTTGATGATTAGGCGTAATTTGCTTGCCAAACTTAATCATCATTGCTGCTCCATCGGTGGTGCAGGCAACAATATCCTCATCCATGTTCAAACCAAATTCCTTCAAGTGTCCATTCACAATTTGCTCAGTTCTTCTGCTATCAAGTGAACCATTAATCTCAATAAGACCTAACAACCAATGAGTGTCTTTTGAATGCACATTTATATTCATATACCTTTTATTTTGTATAGACATATATTCGTCTAGAGTCAATGAATACCGTGCACCCAAAACCAATGAATTTTTGAAATGCTGAATGAGTTCTTCTTTCTTAGTTTTATAATAATTCAGAACCATATTTTTAATTCCATTCACTGAGGCTGGTGGTAATTTATCATATTTATTTCTCTGAAGGTGAAGGCTTGATTGTATAAACTCACTCTTGGCAATTGAATTAAAAGAAAATCCATCTAAAGCGGCTAATTTTGAAATCTCTTCTTCCATAGATTTTTTAACGATAAAGTTTTCTAATGTTCTTACCATTTTTACGGTAATTTTTACGGGAGGCTCACTATTATCTTGTTTAATGTCGGTCTGATGCATTTTCTTTAAATGCAACATCAAAGATGATGTAGATCCTCCAGACGACTTCATTATTTTCTGACATTTTGAACATTGTGCTTCATCTTTGCTTTTTCGAGCAAAATAATTCCATACATTTGATTTCATCTTAGACATATTAAGAGTAATAAATATTAATTAGTAGAAATTTATATCACCGACAATTTTAAATAAAAATATTGAAGATAACAAAGGCACAATACTATGCGTCACTCCCGCAAGCATTGAATGAAGAGTCTAAACGAGGCAAGTTTCAAAATTTTCATGAAATAAATTTTTAATTTATGTACTTGCAATTTTTCCCCCCCCAATTAAATCTATTGTATTTTCAAAATTACATAAAAGCTAAATTTGGTGAAGCTGCTTTTTGGAGAACATTTGATTGCAAATTTAATAGGAATAAAGAAGCAAAAAACTTTCTACGATTGAAATTTTATGCAATATTCAGCGAATCTGTTTCTAGTGGGTAACCATCAATAAGGCGCGTTCCATAACTTGCCTGGCGAACAAGATAGATGGAACGGAGAAACGTTGAGCATTTTCTTTTACGCTATCGCTCCGACTCACTCAGTCGTAAATGAGTACACCTGCATCGTGCCATGATACAGGTGGGGAGATAAAAGGTACCCCTCCTAGATTTGGGCCACTTGCCCATGAGATTCGTACCTAAAAATAAAATAAAAAACATGTTTAAAACACGAAGCAGTTGAACGATCCAGACAAACGAACAAACAAAAGAAAATGTGCATAACAAAAAACTATATTCGAGGGCTAACTAAAAAAAATATTCTAATCCGGTTTTAGAAGCTCAGTTTAAGTTTTAACAACTCAATATGAAAACCGATTTAACCAGTTTTATAAAACCGGTTTGCAAGCCCTAGTGTGAAACTAGCGGGGGTTATAACACGGGTTCTTGTCGCTTATTTACAACTTGCAAAATATGTTTATACCAATTTTAGTTATTACTTGAATTTTTGGTTGGTTTTTATTTATATTTTTTTAAATTTGGAGTCCTGAAGTGTCCCAGTTAATCCAATTCCGGTAACTCGGGAGTCTGGTGTACTTTATTATTACCGTATTTAATGTTGGTAATGTCTTACTGTGTGTTTCATTTATCAATTAAATTTTTATTATACATATGTATGTACAAGAAAATCACGTTATATATGGAGTCAGCAGGTGTTCGCTTATATCCGTGGTTTCAGCCATCCTCGGTAGGTCTTGGAATGTATTCCCCGCGGATACGGGGGTCTTACTGTATAAGCTTGCTTTCTTGCATCATGTGCCCTGCTAATGCTTGTCTTCATTCTATTAGTGACTTCACCAAATTTTCTGCTACTGAAGTCAAAAACAATCTTCATTTATGATATCAATTTTTATTCCAGTCTGGATATAAGTTGGCTGAATAATATATAAGCTGCTACACCACAACAGTTCACTATGTTTACAAAAAACACACACAGGGCTAACAATTACTTCATCGTTTGCTCACATATTTGTTTACTAGTTGATCTAAAGAATCAATGCAAACTTTGGTTTGATTATAGTACAAAATATTTTTTGGTTTTTTATTTTCTTCTTCAACAACATGTGCTGAATGATGTGTAGAAACAGAAGAATCACAGATTTGTTTTGTTTTGATACATATGACACTAAAGCGCATTTTTTTTTGTGAAACCGAATAAAGGATTTTCATCTCTGAATCGATTGGGTACAAATTTTTGAAGAATGAATCTTTTGTTCTGCCTTATTGTTCCAACAATTGTCAGGCCCTTGGATAATAATCGATAAGCTAGTTCTAAATCCATGAAGTAATTGTTACATGCACCAGGGGTCCAAGTTCCTGCCAATGAAACATGCCCCACACCATACAACTGCCTCCACCGGCCAGCACTTTCGATACCATGCATGATGGATGAAGAGCCTCACGTTGTTGATGCCAAATCCATACACGACCATCCACGGTGTGGAGTAAATAACGTGACTCATCCGACCAGCACACCTTCTTCCAGTCTCTAACACCGATGAACCTTGATTAGGAGAGAATGCCGTAGGGGTTGTTTGCTGGTATAGCCCACATGTGCGAGCTTGTGACACATGAACATGCTAGATAGTGTTCTTGGTTGGTCCATATTGTATTGGGTAGTCAACTCTTGAACAGTGCTGTGCCTGTTCAAGTCATCGGACCCGGTACTCACCTCTAACTTCAACGTTTCGCTGACCTTTGAAGTTTTGGCACCAGTCCTGGTACACTAACTACGGCAACTCTCGAACACCCCACCACTTCAGCCATTTGGGAAATCGAGGCACCAGCTCGTCGAGCTCCCACAATCGGTCCTTTATCAAAGTCTGAGAAATCCTTCCTTTTACCCATCACGCTCGGAATTTTACTACCTACTGAACCACTGACACCTTATCTATGCTACGTAGAATGACTAACTGCACATTTGTACCTCATGTGGTCAACGAGTCGCATTTAGTTTTCATAGGGGTGGTCCTAATTCCGTGATCACTCAGTGTACATATATACATAAAATATGTTAAGATGGTTTATGGACTAGGGGCACTACTAGAAATACCCAATGACTATAATGGAATGTAGATAAATAGATTGGGGAAAAGGTGGAAGAAAGCTGACAAAGCTGGAAGTAGTAACGATGGAAAAAATCATTGGGTACCTGAAAAATAAAAATAATACATTACAGTGGCACTTAATGCTATAGATCTGATGATTTTAACTTCTTCATCAAGGATTCATTTAACTTCTCCTCTAGTGAGAAGTTGACATATATTTCGGCTATGAAATATACATCAATTTCTCACTAGATTTACCGCCACTTTTTGGCTCCTGCACACTCTTTTTCAACTTGGTTTCATTGTCATAACCATGCACTATGTATATTTCATATCAGAAACAGAGACTTTACTTCTTGCTATATTTCCTTTGTTTTTGGGTGCTGACCCTTGATGAAGAAGTTAAAATCATCAGATCTATTGTATTAAATGCCACTATAATATATTAATTTTATTTTTCAGGTACTACCCAATGATTTTTTACATGGTTACTACTTCTGGTTTTGTCAGCCTTCTGCCACCTTTTCCCTAATCTACTTATCTTTATTCCATTATAGTCATTGGGCATGTCTGCTATTTCTAGCAGTGCCCCTAGTCCATAAACCATGTTAACATATCTCTGTATATTATTCTTTATTATGATATCAACATTCACTACAACCTCTTTCTTTTAACACACACACACACATATATATATATATAAAAATATAAAATATTATTAGTATAAAATACATTAAGTAGATGTTTATGCATAGAAATGAACTAATGAAAATACGGTGTACCCTGGGAGCAATATACCTTGTGAATGAAGGGGGAAGAAAGGAACCGGAAAAAAATAATTGTAACCATAGAAAAGTAAACCAAATGAATTTTTTGAAGAGACGACCTAGGTGGAGATAGCATTGCAGAGTCTTTCATAATTTTTGTGTCTTCATCAGAGGTCATCCACCAAAATCATGAAAAAGACAGCAATGCCCTTACTTCTGTTTCCGACATGTTCTGTATGTCAAAGTACACGTGCAAAAGTCTACGTGGTAATATCAATTTTAAATTTTGAATAAAATTTGAATAACATTATACTAAGTTTGCAATTACATAATGTGTTAATAAGGTATCGCATACGGAACATGGATGACCTTACAGAAGTAAGCGGAACGCTATGAAAGTAGAAAAAGCAAAGACAAAGGCAATGAAAATCCAAATGACAAGAACTTACCGCTACAGGCCGGACTGACAGAAAAGACTGTGTCAGTGGGTTACCAGTGTATTTATGCATGGGTATGCTAGCGGCGCCTAGCATTAGACAAATTTTTGGTGTGTGTTTTTTTTTGAATAGCGTGGGCAGTGAAGCTACGCTAGGTTAAGTACGTGATGCTCAAACTGCCCAGGATAGTTAAGAAATATAATAGCTGACAAAGTACAAAGTAGCGAAACTTTGTTAAGGTGAAAAATAGATTGGGTAAAGTTAGAAATTAGAGCCCTGATTTCGCCGTTTGGTAAACTAATGGCTCACAGGACATAAGATGTAGGGGCTAGTAAGTAGAAAGATGATTATGGTAGAAATATGTAGCTGGGCTAGGGGTGGTTCGGGGTTGCAAACCCGTTCCTATAGTTAGTACCCTGAACGAATGTCTGGGAGTTAGTGGGCATCATGTATTTAAGGTCAGTTGTATACAAGGTGTATACAACTGACACACATGTTTGTCACGCAGTTCACGTGAGATTCGATGGAGGTGCAGGCCTGCAGTGAACAGCCCTTTCCAGCTCATCCCAAAGATGTTCAATAGGATTGAGATCTGTGGACCGAGCGGGCCACAGCAGCAAAGGAAAAGTCATTGTCATGTTCCTGAAACCATTCCATAGTGATTCGGGCTTTGTGTACCCCTACATTATCCTGCTGGAAGTAACCATCTGACTGAGGATAAACTGTCAACATGAACGGATGCACTTGGTCAGCAACAATGTGACATTCAGACATGAATCTATGGGTATCAATGGACCCAATCGTGTGCAAAGAAAACATTCCCCATACCATAACACTGCCCCACCACCTTGCACAGTAGTCGTCAGACATGACGGATTCATGGATTCATGTTGTATTTGCCAAATTCTGAGCCTTCCATCAACATGATGCACCAGGAACTTGAACTCGTCAGACAAATCAACTGTTTGTTTGTTGTTTGGTTTTTAGGAGCATTAGCAACTAAGGCCATATTGCTCCGGGAACATGCGGTGGTCATTCCCTGACCTTTCCGCATCCTCCGTATTTGGTGGTGACAGGCTCGAACCCCGGTCTAATCAAGAAGCGTGTGCTACGCACTGCTGATCCTTCCCACCTGGCTACGGAGGTGCCCTCACCAATCAACTGTTTTCCAATCCTACATAGTCCAGTGCTGGTGTTGCTGTGCCCACAGGAGGCATGCTCTCTTATTCTTCATTGATAACAAAGGTACGCGACGTGGCCGCCAGCTGTTGTAGCCCATTTGCAACAAAGTGCGACTAGTGGTCCACGATATTTTGTTCTGCGTACCAAGGTTGTATTCTGACGTGATGCGCGACATTGTAGCCCATCTGTTTGCTTGCACAATTCTAGACATCCTCCTCTGACCTCTCTCATCAACAAGCGATTTTCTTCCAAAGAAGTGCCGTTAAGAGGATGTTTTCTGTTCGTTGAACCATTCTCGATACATCCTTCAAACTGTGGTGCGTGAAAAGTTCAGAACTGCCATTTCAGAGATGCTTTGTCCAGCATGCCTTGCACCTACTACCATGGCAAGTTTGAAGTCCATAAGATCACTCCCTTTCCCCATTCTTGCTATGGTTTGTACACTTACTTGCATGAATATTATTGGAGGGTAATAACAAAACACTGCTATCTTTGTTATTTTGTGCAATAAATAAATAAATAAATGCTTCACATTTTTAATTGTGAATTCTTAAGAAGAATAGTTAAATCTTTTTTTAAATTTTCCATTGCAAAAGTTCCCCCCCCCCCCTCTGAAGCACATTCATCGTCACTGTCTCAAATTGAGCACATACATGTGGTTACTTCAAGACATCCGGCATGTTTTGGGAAGTTGTACATTTTTATCACTAGCAATGCATATTTTCATTTTTTCAGTAGTTTGGAATTACAGGTACAACCATTACTTAGGTCACAGTTATGTATCTAAGTGAATTTGCACACATTATTCTGGGAAAGAATATAAATGTAAAATTTAAAGGTGGCATATACTGTATAATGATATTATAGGTAGTACACTAACAAAATAATTTCAGGTCTGAAGTAGGGAAAAGCATAAGCCTGTTGCTTTCACTAGAGGGATAGCAGCTCCCACAGCAGAGAGAGAGAGCTAATACAGTTAAACATTAAACTATTTCAATGCACCTGTAGTGAAATCAGTATTAGTAGTGGAGAAAATGATGCAAGAAAGCAAGCTTATAAAGCCTCAGCCAAAAGGGGGGGGGGACTTCTCACATCACCAGTCCAATCCCTCTAATAATTTGCAGAGTTCTTCCTTAATTTATTCAAACTACCAACTTCCACAACACAAGATGATCTGTTCCAACAATCAACTATCAGCTAACTGAATGCAAATTTAAATACATCCACCCTGCAACCATTCTTCCTCAATTTAAATTTATGTGTACCCCCCCCCCCCCCAGTGTATTGTCTGAGCAGAGAAAAGATGCCAGATGCATTTAGCTTATCAATCCATTCAAAACCATTGAACACCATAATCAGATCTCCTTGCAGGTGCTTAGTCTCCAGACACTGCAATTTGCAGACCTCATGATTTTCATGGTAAGAACCCCTTTTGTTCCACTCACTAATCTTGCTCCTTTCTGCACCTGCTCCAACAGCTCCACATCCTTCCTAAAATGAGGCTTCCAGATCAGTATGCAGTACTCAGGATATGGCATAAACACTGCCTTATGCAATAGGATAAGCACTTCCTTTTCCTTCCTGACAAAATTCCTATATATCATTGAAAAAATCCCACGAGCTGTCGTAGCAGCCTATCTGGACTGTTCAGAGAAAATGTAACCCTATTCTTTCATTTAATAGCTGCAATGACCTACACAGTCTACTAACAGAGGTTTAATATTAAACTTTCATTACATTTTCAATGTGGATATTTTTATCCCACACATCACTTGGCTACTACTCATTTAGAGTCAGTACACTTATTTGCCATTTTGGCAAGAAGTTTTTAATGGGGCAGTGGTGACCCTATTCGATTAAAAACAATATTAATAATTTCAAGGTGACTGTGAAAATTGTTATTTCTAAAAGCCCAACCCTGTTACTGTAGGAAACACAGCTCCTTCAAAACAGTAAGACAGAAAAATATAACACTAAAGAATTTTTAATCAGTCTAAAGGCTTAAACATATGACAGCCCATTTGTTTATTTTCAAATAATGTTAATGTGGTCACAAAATAGCACTATTAGAGAGTAAAATGGTGAACGAGTTAAACCACCTGATTTTGTTTTAACAAAATCAGGTCATCAAAAATCTCTTATAATTATAGGAGGTTCACTGTAACTCAAAAAATAAATAAATAAATAAAATAAAGCTATATGCAAGCTACACTTAACTAGAAGATAAAATACAGTGTAAGTAAAATGCTTTTGCTTGGAATTATTGTAAAAAATGTGAGGTTGAAAACTAGTTTTTAGGAAAAGTTAGCAGACTAAATCATATTAAGGAAAATATTGTTTTAAAGGAAGAACAGGAAAGGTGACAACTTAGTTCATAACTTATATTTTTCTGCTGTTCATTTTGTTGCACAACACCAGCTAAGGCCATAATTATGCCAGTGTATTATGTCTGTACAAGCATATGCTTACGGGCCATTTGCATGTTATGTGGGCTGAAAATCAGGAGTAACTCATGGGGGAACTCTATCTCCCTCAACTGAGATCAGCTAACTACAGTCCTTACTGGAGACCTTTAGGAATTCTTTTAGCCTCCAATAGAATCTAAAACCATACTTCTCCAAATAAGAAAAGTGCCAAAACCACTATACTATCATGGAAGACATTGTTCTTTTAAGGAACTTATAGCTGATATCCTCTGTAACAGCAGTCATTGCAAATGTAATAAAACTATAATTAAAATAATTGTTTTATTAAATGATAACAGGTGGATAAACAAAATATGATCTAACTTTGTGGTGTGAGATTATTGTATGTATGTGAATACTGATTTTTATGTAGACAGATCTAATGAGACTGAGTGGTCACTGAATTATGACCACCCCTATGAAAACTGAATGCGACCAGTTGACCACTTGAGGTATAAGAGTGTGCAGTTAATCAATTTACAATAGCATAGATAAGGTGTCAGTGGTTCATGAGGTAGTAAAATTCCGAGCGTGATGGGCAAAAGGAAGGATTTATTGAACTTTGATTTTATCAAAGACAGATTGTGGGCGCTCGATGAGCTGGTGCCTCGATTTCCCAAATGGCTGAACTGGTAGGGTGTTCGAGAGTCGCCGTAGTTAAAGTGTACCAGGACTGGCATCAAAATGGTCAAACAACAACCCGATGGCAAAACTGCAAGGGTCAGTGAAAGGTTGAAGTTAGAGGTGAGCACTGGGTCCGATGACTCATACAGGCGAACAGGCGCCGCACTGTTCAAGAGTTGACTACCCAATACAACATGGGCCAACCCGGAAAAATATCAGGCATGACCATACGTCACACGCTCACACATATGAGCTATACCAGCAAACGGCATCCTCTCCTAACCAAGGCTCATTGGCTTAAAAGACTCGCCTGGTGCAAACAGCATGCAAGTTGGATGTTAGAAGACTGGAAAAAAGGTGTGCTGGTTGGATGAGTCACGTTATTTACTCCACACCACGGATGGTCATGTATGGATTTGATGTCAACAACATGAAGCTCTTCATCCATCATGCATGGTATCAAAAGTGCTGGCCGGTGGAGGCAGTTGTATGGTGTGGGGCATGTTTCACTGGCAGGAACTTGGACCCCTGGTGCAGGTGGAACAACGTATCACTGGTCTCCGCTATCATCAAATGCTTGCTGACTGTGTACACCCCACTACGTTACACTTTTCCTGAATGGGGATGGTGTCTTCCAAGATGACAATGCGCCGAGCCATCAGGCACTAATGCAGGAATAGTTTGAGGAACACAGTTCTGACTTCAACATATCGATTGGCCTCTGATCAATCGATATGTTGATCAATCTCTGATCGATATCTCTGATCAATCCCATAGAGCATGTGGGACACTATGGAAAGGCATATCAGGCATCTGGATACACCAATCACCTCCATACCTGCATTACACACAGCTTGGTTGGCCATATCTCCCGAACGCTTCTGGCATCTTGTTGATTCAATGCCACTTCGGATAGCTGCTGTACTGATGCAAAAAAGGAGGACCAATGAAGTATTAGGTAGTGGTAATAATTCAGTGATCACTCGGTGTATGCGTTTGCTTCTAACAATATCAATATTTCATCTTTTCTTAAATAAATTGATATTTATTATATGTAATTTTTATTTTCATTTTTAAATAAAGAATATTAAAAAAAATGGATGTTTTACCTTTTATTTACCTTTTATTAAAAAAAAAAAGTATTTTATACATAAAACATAAACCCGAGTCTATTAATCTCTTTTTAAAATTTTTTTTTTTTTTTTTTAGTTTAAAAGATCATTACATGTGCACAAAATTTCAAACATGCACATATATTCGTGTGGGTCACCTGATAGTTGACTAGCTTTCTTTTTAATTTCTGAGATAAGTTTTATTTTTTTAAATCCTGTTCTGACACTTATTTTCTAATGGATTGCAATACTTATTATATGTAACTTGTTTATACAGTCGGTCCTCGTATAACACGTGTTTACATTACACGAATTCGATCATACACGATTTATAAATAGGGGAACGTTATCTTATATAACACGAACTGAATTCGCTTATGTACGATTCGCCTTTGTGTTTACAAGAAATGGCAGTCGAACGTGGAATCACCCCAACCGAACGCAACACGATAGGAATGAAGAAGATTCTGAAAATGTATTTGTGTTTCATATCAGTGAAGGGGAAACACATTTCACCATAATAACGTAAAAACCAACACAATTCCAGCTATCGATATAATCGCAAATGCAATTAGATGGAGTTTACTACCAGTTTATAACAGATTCCACTAGCAGAAACACAACTGGAAATTGTTTTTATTGTTTTATGGTAGTAACCCCTAGAAATGTGCTTTAGTAAAATGTGGTGTTAATAGTGTATCTCAGCCTTTACGGTGTTGTTTATTCAGTTGCTACACACGCGCAGCTTTGTTTATGTGTATCAAGCGTGCCTCCTCGTTTTGTAATTGCACTTTATTCCCTAAAAATTAGTAAAATACTTAAAAGGTGTGAAAAGGAAGCGTCCTGGCGAAGACACTGCAGATTCGGAGAGAGAGAAAAAAAAAAGCAATATTGATAAACAGAGGCGGACTGGATCAAAAATTCTTACCCGGGAAAATTTCTTATTTTATGTTTATGGCCAAAATCACACCGGCCTCCGGCCCACCAGGGTTTCCCGGGTAAGGCTTATGGCCAGTCCGCCTCTGTCGATAGAGAAAAAAATATGAAATTGTGAAACGCTTTGAGCGAAATGAAAGACCATGTGATATTGCACATGCTACAGACCTAAATGAGGCAATGCCGAGAATTACAAAGAATGCGGAGAAAAAAAAAAACAACTTTCATAGCGGGAACAACTGAAAGTGTAATTAAAATCCATTAGATTAAGACACAAGAATTGGAAGAGATGGAACGGCTGTCATCTGGATAGAAAATCAAACAAAAGTTTGCTTATGATAGAAGCAAAAGCATTAGCAATATTTTATTACTTAATAGTCATAATAAAATATGTAAGCATTTTATTACGACTATTTTATTTAATATAATAAATTTTTTACGAATAAAATACGTATTTTATTCGTAAAAAATACTTTTTAGTATTAAAAAATACTAAAAATACTTTATTATAATATAATAAATAATAAAAATATTTATTATTTATTATACTATAATAAAAAATATATTATATTATTATTACGTATTTTAATCGTTATAAAATACGTAAGTATTTTATAACGATTAAAATTACCCGATTATTTATTGTGTTTGTTAATGTTTTGGTTCCAAATGTGTGTTCAATCTTGGGTGGTCGGCACCTAACCCCACTTTTCCCATAGGGCCTGTTGTTTATATTGCACGATTTTGCATTGCACGAGGGTTTCTAGGAACACAACTATTGTGCTATACGAGGACAGACTGTACTGTGGCATTACCACCCAGGTCAATGGAGTTTATAATAAATCATCAATACAAACCCTAATCATATTTAGCAGTCCACTCAAAGAGCGCGTGCTACTGCACTCACACTCCTGACCACTCAGCCACATCAGTCCTTGGTGTGTAATAATAAAAAAAATAAATATTTTTAAAAAATGCCATGTTACTGCACCTTTTATTTAAAAAAAAAACGAAAGAAAAAAAAAATCAATTCTGCTGAAAGTTACAAAAAACCATTTGAGTATAAAACAAACATCAGTCTATAAGTTTCTTCCATATTTCTATCTAAAAGAATATTACGTACACAAAACTTCGAATCTGTGCATGCATTTTTTTCTGCTTATTACTTACTATATTGATAAAAAATTAAAAATTATGGAAATATTCAAACATTCCCATGGATCGATGTCTTATTGCCGATGTCGGAGTGTTTGCACGTGTCAATGAATCTGAGAACTATGCCAATAGGAGCATATACTACTGGCAGGGTCACTCATGATGGACAGATTGAAGCTAAGAACACCAGACTAAATCGATCCAAGATCTGCCAAACTGAATTAGACCAGTGTGGCAGATTATGGTCTATTCCCTCAATATGGCCTCAATATTCCCTCACAACAAAGTACAGCAGAGAAATAACAGAACATTCGAGCTAATGGCACATTGAGATCGGATGTTTACATACAGCGCAGATGTCTTGCATTGCCGAAAAAAGAAAACGGCAAGTCGTGATTATTGTATTTGTTTACGCTCGCCATTTTTAAAGTGCATTCTATACTGATTATCACAGATCATACATTTACTTTAAATTAAAAACCCCTCACTATGGTTCCTAAATTAATAAACCTCAAACAGAAAAGAAAAGAACAACATTAAAGCTTTAGTGACAAACTTGATATAATTCAAACTATTACATTAGGGTCACCCAGAAAGTTAATTCATATTCCGTAAATTGCGTGTGTTCTCTGGTTGATTTGCCTGTTTTGTTGGATGAAAAACCCCAGTTTCTGGGGGAAAAACCCTGCTACACCTGAGACTGACTAACTCAGCAATGGAGTGAAAAAACCCATAAAAGTTTCCCACGTCATTGATGGGATTCGAACCCAGGCTTTTTCCACCTGGTGTGGGGAGGACAGTGACAATACCACTGTGCTACCACACAGACTAAATGTGATATAATAAATAAAATAGAACAGGGTGTAAATAGTAGTGTATTAATGGTAGAATATAACATTGGATCATCAACATGTTTATGTTTTTTATGTGCAGTTAATAAAATTGCATTCTTAATCTCTATTTCTTATTTAGCTTCATTATTTCTGTACTAAATATATTAAAAATAAAATTTTCAAGATAACGGAAAAATCAGAATAATGGTACCGCGAATCCCTGAAGATGCTGTTATTCTGAAAGTCTACCGTAAATGATTCTCACACCCTGGAGGCCTGAGGTTTACTACCTATGCCGGTGGGAAGACCAGCTCAATGGTAGAGGGTGCTAAGAATCGCTGGGCTTGATCAGGCTGCCTTTGAACTTTAGATACTGGAATGCTTAATGTTCGGTCTATTAGTATAGACTCATGCTTAAAAGAACTACTACAAGAGCTGAAAAACATCAATTGGGACATCATCAGTTTTATGTGAGATTTGAAGAGAAAACGTTAAGATTTGGTCAAACTATAAGGTGGACAATAGCTGTACTACAAGGCATTACCCAACTTGCCTAATCACATTTCTATTGTGTGTATGTAACTGTATTCTATTTTTTCTGAGTGATAAAAATGGACTTCAAAAACATAATAAAAAAAATAAACAAATATAACATCAAAATACAGTTGACTCTCAGAATAACGGCACCTTCGGTGATTCAAGGTAATGTTATTTTGATTTTTCCATTATATAAAGTTTTATTTTTAATATATTTAATACAGAAATAATGAGGCTAAATAAGAAACAGAGAAATTAAGAATATAATTTTATTAACTGCACATAAAAACACATGTTGATGATCCAATGTTATATTCTGCCATTAATACACTCCTGCTTACGCCCTGTTCTATTTTCTTAATTATATCAAGTTTAGTATATGCAGGTAGAGTGTGGTATCGTCACTATCTTTCCCACACCGGGTGGAAAATGCCTGGGTTCAAATCCTGTTGACAATGTGAGACACTTTTACGGGTTTTTTTTTTCACTCCGTTTCTGTGTTAGTCGGTCTCAGGCATAGACAGCAGGGTGTTTTCTCAGAAACTAGGGTTTTTTTTGTCCGGCAAATCAACCAGAGAACACATACAATTTACAGACACACAATACACATGGGTATATGAATTAACTTTCTGGGTGACCCTAATGTAATAGTTTGGATTATATCAAGTTTGTCACTAAAGCTTTAATGTTGCTTTCCTTTTCTTCTCTGTTTGATGTTTATTAACTTCAGGAGCCATAGTGAGGGGATTTTAATTTAAAATAAATGAAAACAGCTGTATAATCCATGATATCAGTACAGAATTCACTTTCAAAATGGCAACGTAAATAAATACTGTAATCATGTGACTTGCCATTTCTATTTTTGGTACTGCAAGACATTACACCATATGTAAACATCTGATCTCAATGAGTCATTAGTTTAAATGTTCTGTTATTTGGGGTGCCGTTATTTCAACAGACTACTGTAATAATCAATTTATTTTCTTTATAAAAATACAAATTATGTTTAAAATGCAAATACATATGGCTTGATACGAAATAAGAAATAAACACATATTTAAAATACAATTTAAATTATTAAAGTTTAAATTATACCAATCATTTAGTGGAAGAAAGTAACCAACTGCTTGCACAAAAGTGTGTAAATCGATGTCCCAGTTTTGTATATCTGCTGTTAATTTCATTAATTTCTTATTAATGCCCTCGTATTTATATTTTTTGAGGTGGAAGATTTCCAACTTTTACTAATCGTAGTATTCTCTTAAAGTTAGCCTGTTGCTTTTTTAAATGGGTAATCATCTTCCATATACAGCCACTCCCCAACTTACAGGTTCCATTCCACAGAACTCAATGTAAGTCGGAATTTTCCTAAATGCTTGTGCAGCACTTGCAAATTTGATTGGATTTGATTCAAGCAAAAAAGAAAAATTCAGCTAAGATGTAAACAGAATTATTTATTAAATTTTTTTTTATCTCATGCTCATGAAAAATTACAAAAGTGTACAAAATTACAAAAATTTCAAAATTATAAAATTACAAAAAGAGAGGAGACAGGCATAACGTCAGCAATTTTTACCTTTCGAGCATCGTTGCCAAAATCAACTCTCCAGCTGAGAAGCACGCCACTGCGGAAGTTATTGACGGCTGTGGAGATTTAGAAGGGGTTTTTTCCAACACATCATAAAATTTCTCTGCAGCTGCAGAATCGGCACTGACGACTTCACCGTACACTTTAATCTTTTTGGAAACCAGTGCGATGCTTGAACCTGTTAAACCACCTATTGCTTGCCATGAAATTGGCTTGGAGTTTGTTGTGCTTATCCTTAATATCTTCATAAATACTTCTTGCTTTTGTTTGAATGGCCATTAGACTCAGGGGCACTTGCTTCTGAATCTGATTTTCCATCCATATTATTAATAGCTTTCATATCTTTCATAGCACCTGAACGCTGTTTTGTGATCTACTGTTGATCTTAAATGTGTTGATCCTTTAACATGTTCTTTTATATGCGCACTGTCCCTTAAAATAGCATTCACTGTTGAAGCAGCGAGACCTAATTCGTGCAATAGATGACAAACTTTGTCCTGCTTCGTAATTCTTAATTAATCATCTTCATTTCTAAATCAATTTTTTTTCGTTTCCTAGTACTTCCAGCACTTGCACTTTCCGTTGGTCCTTTTCCCTATTGTAAATAGGACTGAAGAGAAGAAAGAATCTGAAAATTTGTTTTTTATGTGATTGAAGATTTCAGTGAAGAGGAACTAATTTCACCATAATACCGTAATGCAAAAACCCACGGAATTCCAGTTATCGGTATTAACGCAATAAGATCAAATTTACTATTTACTATAGTAAATTTGATCTTATTATAATAGATTGCGCTAACAGAAAAGCCCAATAAACCGGAAAGTGCAAGTTATTTTTTTGTTTTATGGTAGTGACCTCCAGAAATGTGTTTATAGCACCTGAATGCTGATTTGTGATCTACTGTTGATCTTAAATGTGTTGATCCTTTAACATGAAAAATATCACAAGGGTGTTCAAAATTGATTCTTATAACGGAATATATGATAACAATGAAAGTGTATTGCAATTTTCATTATAAAAATGACCTTTAAGAGAGATAAATAGCTTAGTTATATGGTGAAAATTTCAAATTCCGAGGTCTTGGAACGAATTGCCAAAAAAACAAATCCCAATGTGTTATTGGGTTCACATTACGATATTTTCACGATATCTCCCTTTATTCCTATGGATGCAAAATATGTTTCCATGATTTTTTAAATTTGCATCGGGTGGCAAAAACTTATGTAAAGTCGAATTTCCATAAGTCGAGTATTACGTAAGCCGGAGATGGCTGTATTAACATGATGGTGGCTGACAGATTTATTGTTCGAGGACCAAAATTAGTATGATTATTCCACAATGATGACAAAGCGAGCAGTGGGTCCAATCCGATTTGTTTCGAAGTATTTTATAAGCGCTTTATGCTTTTCGTATGAAGGATGTTCTGGCAGTGGACATTCTCGAATGATTCCTTCCCAAAGTTCCTCTAGTTCTTCTAAAGAAACAAATGCTAATCTCACCATTAACTTGACTAACTTTATGACAATTTGTTTCTCAATGTATGGCAATCGTAATCCAAAATGTTGTACTTTCCACCAACTGCTCGATTAAAATGAAATAAACAGCATTTAATATTAGCATCAGAAAATGTTTCTTCTATGGATCTGATCACATCCCTTTCGTAATCCACTTGGAATTTTCTTGGCTGAAATGCTGTCTTGATTTGCAATGCCTTCTCTTGAATTAATTAGATTGTTCATCTTGAACTCATTCTTAAAGAAAAAGGCCCAATAAAAATGGACATTTCAAATACTAATGAAATAAATTCACTTCATACTGAAAAACAATATTCATTGATTACTCATTTTTGAAAAATTTTAATGTTAGAAGTGACCACTGGTTACAGATAGCAAAGATCAAACCTGATTGCAAGAACAAAAGAAATTGGTCAAGCAACTAAAGTGAAGAGGATCAACACTAACAAACTATCGAAAAATCTTCAAAACTTTGAACTAGAACTGTCCAATTATTTTTATTTGCTACAAGACCTTCCTGACACAAATATTTCAACTGATAATGACAGTCACTGAGACTGTTATAGATGCTAAGCCCTTGCACATACTGTAAAACAAGAAAAACCAACCAGAATATCAAAAGAAACAATTGCTGTGATGAAAAAGCTAAAAGAAATGTGGAGACCATGAAAAAGCATATAAAGAAGAAATGTGCAAGTTCAATGGTGATCTTGTCAGAAAAACACTGGAAGAAAATCATGGGCTCAAGAAAGCAAAATGAAAAATGGCTACACACAAGAGCAAAATGTTTGCTTTGAAGCTTTGATGGCACAACAATAAAAACCCAACAACAAATACTAAAAACAGTGGAAGAATTTTATACAAATCTTTATAAGGATAAAAGACAAATAATTGAATCCAACACTACATGCAGGTGCTGAACCAGAAATTTTGTTAGAAGTAGACAACGTTATAAAATCAATGAAAAATGGCAAAGCAGCAGGATCCAAATCACTGTTGATATATTGAAAGCTGGAAGCCAACTGATATGTAAAGCTCTAGGCCAAACAAAGTGCCTGAAGCATGGAAAAATGCAGAAGCCATTCTACTGCACAAAAAGGTGACAAGGCAAATTTAAAAACTACCGCCCAATAAGCATACTGCCAGTTGTCTAGAAGGTTTTTGCAAAAGTAATTTCAAGAATGGGCACAACACTTGATGTGGCACACTGATCTAACCTTCCAATATGTATAGCCTTGGACTATGAAAAAGCATTTGACTGAGTCACAAAACAAGCAAAATTAGTGTCCCAATCAACCAATGTATAGACAGAGCTTACATCAATATTCTCCTATCAATATATGAAAACGCAACAAGGAGACACAATATCACCAAAACTCTTTTATGCCTGTTTAGAAGAATTTTTTTACAAGCTGAAGTGGGATAATAAAGGACTCAAGTTAAATGGAGATTACCTGAATCACTTATGATTTCCAGATGACATCGTTCTTTGCCAATGATCCAGAATAATTGCAGCATGAAAGAAAGTTCGGCTTGAAGATGAATATCAAGAAAACACAAGTTATGTTCAACAAATTTATCAGACCAAAGAAAATCGTGACTGATGAACAAGACTCTGGAAGAAATGGAACAGTATGTTTACCTTGGACAAGAATTTCAACAGACGAAACAGCATGATGGAAACTGAATGGTGCATGAAATTGAGATAGCAAGGCACACTATTTATCTGTACGGTTGTTCATTATACACATCAGTCATTAGTGCTTTAAACACACTCCTACTGAGTCATTAGTGCGTTAAACACACTCTTACTCTCAATTTTGCTTTCTCAGTGCTTATGTCAGACCAAACTGACTCAACACTGCACTGTCACCAATGTCAACTGGCTGCACTTCCTGAGATTGTGTTTCTTAACTAATAGCATAATCCCTTCTCCTTTCCTATCCTGTCTATCCTTTCTGTACACATTGTGCTCCCCAAATTCCAATTCTGCATTCTTTATATCATGTTTCTGATATCACAACAATATCTGCCTACGATGTTTTGACCAACATCTGAAATTCATCAAATTTATTTACTAAACTCTTAGTATTGGTATTGGTCTACCTGCACCTGTTCTTATTCTTAGCTACCCTAACACAGCCCATGTATTTACTTGATCCATGATGAGACTCCCAGCAGTCCTGGAAATCCCCTGCACCTTGCTTTCCAGGCTGCTGCTCATTCCAATAGAAGCAGTGCAAGAATCACTTTCACTGATGCTGGTGGCTACTATTGATACCGAGAAATCTCGGGATTTATCCGGCTAATGCAAAATTAGCCAGATAAATGCCCGAGAAAACAGGTTTCAGTATTAAATTTGGAGATATTATTGTTTGCTTTTATCCCAAAATATTTCGTGTATGTTCCAAATAACTTTTAAACCTAAAAACGAGATATCTCGGGATAATCAGTGAAGGGGTTAAAGGAGGCAGAAAAGGAAGTAAGCAAATCCTTAGCCATAATTATGAGAGCATCCTTGTATTCAGGGGAGGTCCCCACGGACTGGAGATGTGCAAATGTATCCCCAATTCACAAAGGGGGATCGAAGGGTAACACGAGTAATTACAGACCAGATAGTTTAACTTCTGTTCCGGGTAAAATAATGGAGCCACTGGTTAAAGATGCATTGCAGGATCATCTAGACAAGACTGTGGCAATAATTCAGACACAGCATGGGTTTGTTAAAGGAAAGTCTTGTCTGACAAATTTGATTGGGTATTATGATGTGGTTACAAAGAAACTGGATGCAAAAAATAATTTTGATATCATATATTTGGATTTCATGAAAGCTTTTGACACTGTTGCACAGGGAAGACTACTGTACAAACTGGAGCAGAATGGTATTAAGGGTTTTTTTTTGTAGTTGTTGGCGCATAGGCTTCTGTGGCCATAATGCACCTCCCAAGGTTTTTGCAGTACTTTGATCCAAGCCCGAGGCGGGAATCGAACCCGCGACCTTTGGGTTACCAGGCAGGTACTTTACCCACCTGGCTAGCCCGGTCGGCATTTTAAGGGTAAGTTGCTACAATGGATAAAAGGATGGTTGAGTGGGAGAAGACAGGGATGTAATCAATAGGTGCTGCTCTTCGTGAACTAATGTTAGCAGTGGAGTCCCACAGGGTTCGGTGTTGGATCTACTGTTGTTTTGTATATTTATCAATGATATTGATGAAGGTATATCAGGCTTAGTGTCAAAGTTTGCAGATGATTCAAAGGTTGGCAGGGTGTTAATGACAGTAATGGCAGTGTGCTACTGCAACAGGATCTAAAAAATTTTGGGCAGATAGGCTGAGAAGTGGCAACTGAAGTTTAACATTGACAAATGCAAAGTACTGCATATGGGTAGAAGTAACTCCAGAGAAACGTACCAACTGTGTGGTATTACTCTTAAGGTGGTATAAAAACGAAAAAGACCTGGGAGTAATTGTGCAGTCAGAGATGAAGTTTTCTGAGCAATGCAGACAAGCTGCTAGGGCAGGTCATGGGGTTTTGTCAATGATATACAGGAATTTTGCTAGCAGGGAAAAGGTGATTATCCCTCTGTATAAGGCAATGGTCAGGCCACGCCTTGAGTACTGTGTACAGGTCTGGAGGCCTCATTTGTGGAAGGATGTAGATTTACTTGAGCATGTATAGAGAAGGGCAACAAGATTGGTGAGGGGAATGAAGGGATCCTCTTATCAAGAGAGGCTTAATTTCTCCAAATTGCAGCGGATGGAGACTAGGCTCCTGCGAGATGATCTGATTGAGGTGTATAAGGTCTTGAATGGGTTAAGCATGCTGAATTCTGATGGAATTCTTCCACTTGTTCAGATTACGAACCTAAGGAGGCATAAATTCAAATTGAGGAAAGACAGACGTAGAATAGATGTGCGGAAATTTGCTTTTAGCCAGCCGGTGGTTCATTGGTGGCAAAAACTTCCATCTGTTGTTGGGGAAGTTGATAGGTTATATAAATTTAAGGAGGAACTGGACAAACATTTAGAGGGAATTGTTTTGTAATTTTTTTTTTGGCTGATGCTGCATAAGCTTTCTTGCATCTCATGCCACTACTACTACTATTACTACTATCCCAGGTGTCTTTCTTATGTTTATCTTCGACAAATTCTCCTCCACTTTACTCTAATTTATTACAAGATTTAGCTTACTGCCAGAGTTTAATACACCTCCGGCATTCCCCTCCCTGAATAACTCCTCATGTGTAAATGTAGATGCAAAATATTCATTTAGTTTGTTAGTTACCTGAGCAGGATTATCAACAGTTGAACCATCGATATCAAGTGGACCAATCTAATTCATCCCCTTCCTTCTAGAGTTTACATAAGTAAAGAACTCTCTGCTGTTTTTCATTGCCAAAGATTTCTTGTAATCTGCCTTCGCCTGACTAACCTGCTTTGTGACTTGGTTACAGACCAGCTTATATCTATCATAGGCTTCTGTGTCACCTGTTATTTTATATGTATCCCATGCATTTTTCTTCTCTGTCACACGTCTAATTAGTTCATGTATTTTTCTTCCCCGTCACATGTTTAATTAGTTAATCTGAACCATTTAGGCCTAAATCTTGAACAATATTTCTTAGTTGGTATGAAAAGCCTAGTAGCTTCCAAGATTAATTCTTTGAATGCTCCCTATTTTGAATTTTCTGTTGGTAACATCATCAATTGGTCCCAACGAATAGAATTTAAATAGTGTCTCAGGCCACTGTAGTCACCTTTACGAAAGCAAAAACCCTTGATGGTAGTTACCTCTTTGAGTAAATGCCACTTCAGCACACTGTCATCTGGTGGTTCCTTTATCTGCAGATTCTTAATGCATGAAGAATCACTACTGATAATCAGATCAAGAGTATTACTCCTTCTAGTTGCCTCCTAAACATGCTGCTGTAGAAAACAATCATCCAATAAATCCACAAAAGCCTTGCTAGTGTGTGAGTCACCAACCCACAAATTCCAGTCAATCTCTGGGAAATTAAAATCATTCATTATAAGACACTCTAATTTACTGGCCCACTATTTCTCTGCACAATTGCTCATTATACTCATCAGATTCATTAGGCCTATAACACAGAGCGACTCTCATTTTTCCCTTGGCGCCTCCATAGCCAGGTGGGAAGGAGCAGCCCTGCGTAGCACATGCTTCTTGATTAGACCGGTGTTCGAGCTCATCACCACCAAATATGGAAGATGTGGAAAGGTAGGGGAATGACCACCGCATATTCCGGGAGCAATATGGCCTTAGTTGCTAATGCTCCTAAAAACCAAATAACAAACAAACAATCATTTTTCCTTTCCCAGTGCTTATGTCACACCAAACAGATTCAACATTGCATACAACAACTGGATGCACTTCCTTAGATTTTGTGTTTCTTAACTAACAGCATAACCTCTCCTCCCTTCCTGTCCTGTCTATCCTTTCTATACACATTGTACTCCCTAAATTCCAATTCTGCACTGCTTTTGTCTGTATGACACCACGTCTCTGATATCCCAACAATATCTGCCGTTGATGTCTTGACTAGCACTTCAAGCTCATTGAATTTATTAACTATACTCCTAGCATTGGTGTACATGCAAGTATACATGCACCTGTTTCTACTCCTAGTTACCCTAACACAACCCATGTATTTACTTGTTCCACCATGACTCCCAGCAGTCCTGGAAATCCCCATTGCCTTGCTTTCAAGGCTACTGCTCAATTGCATTTCAATAGAAACAGAATCACTTTCACCTCTGCCAGTGGCTACTGTTAATCTATTAGTCCGTGTATCCTGCCAAGCTAGCAGTTTTCTGACCCACCTAACTCTGCCTCTATAGCATCAGCAAATATTCTTGCACCCTTTCTATTTCAGTGTATCCCATCCCTGTAGAAGCAGTCTCTCCTGTTAACAAGCACAGACCAGGCTGAGAAAAATTCTATCCCTTGAGCCTTGCACAATCTTTCCAGGGCTGAATCGATCGACATGGCTCTCATCATATACTCCCTCCTATCGTGTCTGGGCAGAATTGCAGCGTCTTTTGCTTTGCTGCTTTGGTCTGAGGCATGATTTCGATTCAATTTCAATACAATTAAAAATATAAAAAAATATAACACCAAATTTGTACCCCAATGCAGTAATAATACTATATATATTTTAGTATCGAGTTTTTTTGCGTACCAAGTTAAGTTATATGAATTTTGTATCTCCTTTCAAGTTTAAGTTTTATATATTAAGTTATAACATTACATTTGTAAAATTTAAGTGGTTATATGCATTAAGTTAAAACATTACGTTTGTAAAATCTAAATGGTTATAATAGATAATAAATGTAACTATCTATTGCCACCCACATGGATCGAATTCTCATGCTAGTTACCTATGCCAAATCACCAATTCTAAAAGCTCTATGAATATTACTGTTGTATGTTACAATTTATGTGACAAGTTAAATTATTACATCACAGACTGAGTGGTAGTGGTCGTGCTTCCTTCTCTTACAGTTGCCACAACTGGGCTGATCATCATGGTGGGGCCTTCTTTTCTTAAAATCCCTTCAATTCTCAAGGTCTCACCCACTTCAGAAAAACAGAAGCAACCAACCACAAATCATTGCAGCCAAGCATGGAGGTGGAATCACCTCCACCTCCATGCTTGACTGTAGGCATTAAACAATGTGGTGCTATTTTTTCTTCAGTTGACCATCTCATATAAACACTATGCTTGGATCCAAAAATTTCAAATTCGGATTCATCCATCCACAGTACATTTTTCTACTCTTCAATTGTCAATGTTGATGGCTCTTCACCCATGTCAACCATTTTTTTTGATTTTCCAGTTTTAATTAGTATTTTCAGACCATTACATGACCATGAAGTCTGCTTGTTTTAGGGCAAGTTTTACAATGGATGTCGACACGGGCGTCTTTCTGTTCCTATTGAACTTAGCTTGGATTTCAGATGCAGTAAGTTGTTGGCTGCATATATCTTCTGCTTCCATTGTTACATGTCATTGCCCTGATCATGGTTTATCCCTTAAACTGCCAGTCTTCTTGAATGGTAGTTTGTGTTCCTTTAAATGAAACATCTAGCTTATTTTATTTTTTTTTTTCCTGTCAATACTTCTCATGGAATAACTTTCTTTATGCAGAATTATAATAGACTTCTTTTTTCAACACTCAGTTTCTTATTTAGCATTAGCATTAGTAGAGGCATTTGATGCAAGAAAGCAAGCTTATGCAGCATCAGCCAAAAAAAAAAAAAAAAAAACCCCCACTTCCACTTCACCCCTCTGTTCGTTCAAAATACCTGTCCAGCTGAGCCTTAAACTTATTTAGGCTATCAACCTCCACGACAAGGGATGGAAGTCTGTTCCACCAACCAAAGGCAAATTTCCGCACGTCTATCCTACATCTGTCTTTCCTCAATTTGAATTTATGCCCTCTCAGGTGATTATTCTGAGCTAGAGGAAGAATCCCATCAGCATTGAGCATGCTCAAACCATTCAAGGCTTTATACACCTCTATCAGATCACCTCGCTGGTGCCTAGTCTCCAGACACTGTAATTTGCAAAACTTAAGCCTTTCTTCGTAAGAGCACCCCTTTGTTCCATTCACTAATCTTGTAGCCCTTCTCTGTACTCGTTCCAGCAGCTCTACATCCTTCTTGAAATGAGGCCTCCAGACCTGTATACAGTACTCTAGGTGTGGCCTGACCATTGCCTTATACAAGGGAATAATCACCTCCTTATCCCTGCTGGAAAAATTCCTGTATATCATTGACAATACTCCATGAGCTACTCTTGCAGCCCATCTGCACTGCTCAGAGAACTTCATATCTGCCTGCACAACCACCCCCAAGTCCCTTTCATTCTCTACCACTGTCAGTGTAGTACCACAGAGTTGATACGTTGCTCTGGGGTTGCTGTTTCCCATGTGTAGTACTTTACATTTGTCAATGTTAAACTTCATTTGCCACCTCTCAGCCCATCTGCTCAACCTTTCCAGATCCTGTTGCAGCAGCATAGTGTTAGTAGTGCCCTTGACAACCCTGCCAACCTTTGTATCGTCTGCAAACTTGGACATTAAGCTTGATATACCATCATCAATATCATTTATAAATACAGAAAACAATAATGTACCCAACACTGAGCCCTGAGGGACTCCACTAATAACATTAGTCCACGATAAGCAGTGTCCATTGATTACCACTCTCTGTCTTCTTCCCCCCCAGCCACCCCTTTATCCACAGCAGCAATTTGCCTCCAAATGCCACACTGCTCCAATTTGTGCAGCAGTCTTCCATGTGCAACAGTATCAAAAGCCTTTCTAAGATCCAAGTATATAATATCAAAGTTATTCCCTGCATCCAGTTCCTTTGTGACTACATCATAGTATCCAATCAAATTGGTCAGGCAAGACTTCCCCTTAACAAAACCATGCTGTGTCCGAGCTATAGCTGAAGTCTTGTCTAAATGATCCTACAGTGCTTCTTTAACCAGTGCCTCCATTAATTTTCCTGGAACAAAAGTTAAGCTCACAGGTCTATAATTACTTGTGTCAGCCTTTAATCCTCCTTTGTGAATTGGGGTCACATTTGCACATTTCCAGTCTATGGGTACCTACCCCGAATCCAAGGAAGCTCTCATAATTATGGCTAAGGGTTTGCTTACTTCCTTTGCTGCCTCCTTTAATATAACTGGATAGATCCCATCCACCCCAGGTGCCTTTCTTGTGTTTATCTTCAACAATTTCTCCTCCACTTTACTCCCAGTTATTTCAAGATTCTGTAGCTTACTGCTAGAGTTGAATACACCTCTGGCATTCCCCTCACTGAATAACTCCTCATGTGTGACTGTCGATGCAAAATATTCATTTAGTTTGTTAGCTGCCTGAGCAGGATCATCAACAGTTAACCCATCAATATCAAGTGGACCAATCTGGTTCATCCCCTTCCTTCTAGAGTTTACATAAGTAAAGAACTCTTTGCTGTTTTTCTTTGCATCCCTTGCCAAGGATTTCTCGTAATCTGCCTTCGCCTGCCTAACCTCCTTTGTAACTTGGTTGCATATCAACTTGTATCTATCATAGGCTTCTGTGTCACGTGTTAATTTGTATGTATCCCATGCATTTTTCTTCTCTGCCATATGCCTCATTAGTTCATCTGACATCCATTTTGGCCTAAACCTTGAACAATATTTCTTAGTTGGTATGTAAAGCCTAGTAGCTTCCAAGATAAGTTCTTTGAATGCTTCCCATTTTGAATTTGCTGTTGGTAACATCATCAGTTGGTCCCACTGTATAGAATTTAAATACTGTCTCAGTCCATCGTAGTCGCCTTTACGGAAGCAATAACCCTTCCCTTTACCCCTAATGGTAGTTACCTCTTTGAGTAAATCCCACTTCAGCACACTGTGATCACTGCCACCTAGTGGTTCATTTATCTGCAGATTCTTAATGCATGAAGAATCACTGCTGATAATCAAATCAAGAGTATTATTCCCTCTAGTTGCCTCCCAAACATGCTGATGTAGAAAACAATCATCCAATAAATCCACAAAAGCCCTGCTAGTGTGTGAGTGACCAGCCCCCAAATTCCAGTCAATATCTGGGAAATTAAAATCTCCCATTATAAGACTCTCTGATTTACTGGCCCACTCTATTTCCCTGTACAGTTTCTTATTATACTCATCAGAGTCATTAGGCCTATAGCACACTCCTACTCTCAATTTTGATCTCCCAATGCTTATGTCACACCAAACTGACTCAACATTGCACTGTCCAGCGATGTCGACTGGCTTTACTTCCTTGGTTTTTATGTGTTTCTTAACTAATAGCATAACCCCACCCCCCCCTTCCTATCCTGTCTATCCTTTCTGTAGACGTTGTACTCCCCAAATTCCAGTTCTGCATCCCTTATATCTGTGTGACACCATGTCTCTGATATCCCAACAATATCTGCCTTTGATGTTTTGAGCAATACCTCAAATTCATCAAATTTGTTTACTAAACTCCTAGCATTGGTGTACACGCAAGTATACCTGCACCTGTTTCTATTCTTAGCTACCCTAACACAACCCATGTGTTTACTTGTACCGCAATGGCTCCCAGCAATCTCTGAAATATCATGCATCTTGTTTTTCAGGCTTCTGCTCATTCTAATAGAAGCAGTGCAAGAATCTCTTTCACCTCTGCCAGTGGCTACTGTCAATCTATTGGTCTTTGTCTCCCCCCAAGCTAGCAGTTTTCCGACCCACCTAACACTGCCTCGATAGCATCAGCAAATATTCTTGCACCCTTTCTATTTAAGTGTATCCCATCCCTGTAGAAGCAATCTCTCCTGTTAACAAGTACAGTCCAGGCTGAAAAAAATTCTACCCCTTGAGCCTTGCACAATCTTTCCAGGGCCGAATTGATCGACAAGTTTCTCATCCTATACTCCCTCCTATCGTGTCTGGGCAGAATTGCAGACACTTTCAAATTCAACCCTAATTCTCGGCTTTTGTTCAACAGTGACCTGTACTTGTTAAGTAATTCTGCCGGTCTCCTACTCTTAATATCATTAGTGCCAACGTGTACAACTATATCACCTTTTGTGCCCTTAAAAGATGATATTCGCTCTTCAACGTCATCAACCTTTGCCCCTGGCAGACATACCCATTTCTTGTCATATTTACCACAAAACAAACAAAGTTACACCAAACACTATTTCTAAGTGATGGATGTTCAATTTTATAAATTACAGCTCTTGCTCCTCAATTTATATTATTGCAAAATACTTGTGAATTATCTACAATGTTCTGCTTGTTTGTTTTGTTGTTGTTTGTTATTTGGTTTTTAGGAGCATTAGCAACTAAGGCCATATTGCTCCGGGATACGCGGTGGTCATTCCCTGACCTTTCCGCATTCTCCGTATTTGGTGGTGACGGGCTCAAACCCCGGTCTAATCAAGAAACGTGTACTACGTACTGCTGCTCCTTCCCACCTGGCTACGGAGGCGCCCACACACACAATGTTCTGCCACATTTAGGAGTCTTCTGCACCTTTCTGGAATATTCTCACATATTCTAAAAATTTCTTAAATACTTCTTAAATATTATTTAAGTTTTTTAATATTTATACATAATAGAAAATATTTTAATAAAAATTGCTAAACAAGTTGGTCCTATTTTAATAAAAGCTTTCAAAATTAAGAAAAATGAAACATGATTCCAAACTTTTAGGTTTTTTTATTTTTTATTTTTTCTTTATATGAACCCCAAACACGAGAGGTATTAGAACCTATAGTACTTAGTACTGTGCTTGGGGTGGAGGTTGAGAAGACGAAAGAAGATATTTGTTGACATTGGACTTGAACTTCTGTAGATTGTAATTTTCAGGAAATACATATGAAGGAAGGTTGTTCCAGAAAATGGCAGTTGAATGAATAAATGAGGAAGAAGAAAAGTTGGTTCTGTGGGTTTGAAGTTGGACAGTAAATGGATGTTGGCTGGTGGCGGCACATGTTCGGACTGTTTTGAAAGAGAGAGCGGGAATTATAGAAGCCAGTTCAGAAGAACAGTGCCCATGGAAGTATCTGTAGAAGCAGCATGCAGCAGAAACAGTACGTCTATGAGAAAGCGAGTGGAGAGACTCTGTTAGAGATGAATCATTAATTAACCTAACTGCCCTCTTCTGAATGGAATCAAGAAGCCTGAGAGAGGTTTTGGGGGCACCACCCCAGATGTGGGAACAATATTCCATGGCAGGGCGGATTTGTGATTTATACAGAGTGAGCAGCTGTTTGGAAGAAAAGTAACGCCGACAGCGAAAGAGAAAACCAAATTTTTTAGATGTAGAGGAAGCAATATTTGTAATGTGCTTGTGCCAAGAGAGATTAGAAGTCAGGGTAATCCCCAAAAGAGATATATCATTTTGTCTAGAAATCGGAGTGTCACTAAAGATAAGCATAGGAGCAGAAGAATCCTTTTTGCGAGATATAAGACAAGACTGAGTTTTAGAAGGGTTGAAATCAACTAAGTTGTCTTTGCCCCACTGGAGAATTACCTGAAGATCGGCATTTAAGGAATTGGTAGCAAATTTTCGAAAAATTGAAGCTGATTGAGCAGGACAAGGTTTTATCCATTGTAGCAACTTACCATTAATACCATTCTGCTCCAATTTGTACAGTAGTTTTCCATGCGCAACAGTGTAAAAAGCTTTCATGAAATCCAAGTATGTGATATAAAAATTATTTTTTGCATCCAGTTCCTTTGTAACTACACCATTGTATCCAAGAAAATTTGTCAGACAAGACTTTCTCTTAACAAACCCATGCTGTGTCTGAATTATTGCCACAGTCTTGTCTAGATGATCCTGCAATGCATCTTTAACCAGTGACTCCATTATTTTACCCGGAACAGAACAGACATGGCACAACTGCTTGGAATCAGAAGAATGAAGATGATGGTCAATAGAGAGGTGGTTAGTTTTTAACTCAGTAGTGGTGATGGCAGCTAACCTGACAGTTGCCACTCAAAAATAATGTCCTCATGTTATCCATTAATACTTGATTCAAAAATCTGAAATTTTTTATACCTCAATAAATGTAGTCAAAATTTTAATGCAACAGTTTCTGAAGTGTTTTTTAATCGTTTTTGTACAGAAATTGCATGCCAAAAATTGGCAGGTATCTTGTAACTATTTGGCTTGAAGAGTAGCATGATAGTGTACAAGCACTGACACCATGTTATTTTTTTTAAATGTCAGATTACTTGTTTTGATTCTACCACTATTTCAATAAACATTTAGAACATACCCCAGTTGTTTGCAAAAGATATTTTACTATTTTCAGAGTAAAGACAATAAAACAAAATGCAATTTTCTCTCCAGATGGCTACTACACTGCTGAGTTTCAAATTTCCAATAATAACATTAGCCCAAGAAGAGCAGTGCACCAATAACCACTCTGTCTTCTCCCACTCAACCATCCCTTTAACTATAGTAGTTACTTGTCCTTAATGCCACACTGATACAATTCGTACAGCGGCCTTTTATGTGGAACAGAATTAAAAGCTTTTCTGAAATCTAAGTATACGATACTACAATTATTTTTTGCACCATTCCTTTGTTACTGCACCCTAGTATACAATCTGACTGGTCGGAATAAATCCATGCTATGACTGCAGTATACTTCCATTCTTGTCTAAATGGTTCTGCATTACTTCTTTCATCAGTGACTCCATTATTTTCTCTGGAACAAAAGTCGAGCTAACAGGTCTGTAATTACTCACGTTGGTCACTGATCCCGTTTGTGAAATGGGGATACATTTGCACATCTCCAGATCATGGGGGTCTCTTCTGAATCCAAGGATGCTTTCACATATAAAGGTTTGCTTGTCTTTTTCTGCCTCCTTTAATATAATTGGAAAGATCACACTAGGAGCCTTTTTTTAAAGTTTCGCTTCAACAATTTCTCTTCCACTTTCCACTTAGTTATCATAAAATTATTTAGCTTCCTGTTAGAATTTGATATATTTTTCTGGCATCCTCTCCCCAAAAAAATTCCTCATGTGTATGAAAAAACATATTCAGTTTGTCAGCAACCTGAGCAGGATCATCAAACAGTTAAACATAAATGGCTAAACCATTTATATCTAGTATAATAATGTGATTCATCTCTTCCTTCTAGTATTTACTGCTCATTTCTTTACTAAAGATTTCTCGTAATATGCGTTATCTTGCTAACAAGCTTTGTGCCTTGATTGCAGACTAGTTTATATATCTATAGTAGGCTTCTCTATCGGCTAATAATTTATACACATCCCATGCATTTTTCTTCTCAGCCTTGAGTCTCATCAGTTCATCTAACATCCATTTAGGTCTAAGCCTTGAATGGTATCTCTTAGTTGGCATAAAAATCCCTAGTAACTTTTAGTGGTGCATACTTCCCTTTTAGAATTTGTGGTTGGTAACAATATCAGTTGGTCCCACTACACAGAATTAAACTGTCTGAGATCACTGTAGTCACCTTTATGAGAGCAAAAGCTCTTCCTTTTGCCCTTGACAGTAGTTACATCTTTAAGTAGATCCCACATCATTATGCTGTTATTCACATATTGATTCTTTTTTATCTGTAGAATCTTAATGCATGAAGTGCTGCTTCTGAAAATCAGATCAAAAGTATTGTTTTCTCTTGTTGCCTCTACAACCTTCTAGTGTAGAAAATAGTTATACAATAAATCCACAAGTTCCAGTCAATATCTAGAAAGTTAAAATTCCCCATAAGACATTCTGTTTTACTGGCCTGCTCTAGAACAGTCTTTTAAATTGGAAAATGAAAGAGAACAAAAAATTGATGAAATATTTTATATGTATAACATTTTTTTTTGCAAGTTTCAGCAGAATTTTTTTTTTTTTAAGAAAAACACAATGTACTACAATTCATTAAGAAAAGATGATATATTGGCACTTTTTAAGCAGAATTAAAAAAATCCGAAACATTTTCCAAAAATTAAGTAAGTTGGTACCTGTCAGGTGAACTGTAACTGTTTTTGCTATATTTTGGGTGTCACCACTACCAGGTTAAGGCTGAACTACTTACTGGCCAGATATCATTTCCTAATGTCAGTGATGCTGGCTCCTGAAAGATCAGGATCTGTGAATAGAGTTATTGACAACTTTGATACAACTTTTGTTCTAATAAAGAACAAAAAATATAGATACAAATTAAGCAATACCATCACTGCACAAAATCACCTGAGAATTTTAATCGATACAGCTTCAGTGGAAAAATAAATGCTACAAGTGGATCATCTAGTTGGTGCTTGTTTTCTTCCCTCCACCCCAATGGAAATCAATAATCTTAGTGGCCTTGCTGATTAGGACTATCACAATGCACTCCTGCATGGATCTTGAAGCCTGCTGCCCAGCCTACCAGAAACAAGGACACTGCAATGCTCCAGAACTCCTAGACTTGAAATGTATATATAGACTACACCTGTATATGTAAACAAGTTTCTCTAATTTTATTTGTTCCTCTTAGACTGTTGTCAATCTATGCATGCAAGATTTATATTACCAAATATCCTGTATTATTCTGATCCTGAACTATTCCAAGCACTATTCTACATTCTCTTTTTATTATACTGTATGTGCCAATCATTATTCTGTAACCTATATTACAGAAACAGTGATTGACATCTATATTTATTTTTTGTACAAGTTAACCCCTAGAGCTTTTTACTGTGATGGGAAAATATGCTGTATGTATTCAACTGCATCACAATAAAGATTTATTCATTTATCTTAGAACAAAAGCTGATTTCACCATAGAATAAATCATTAAATAATAGTTGATTCCATTGACATTAAATAAAAATAAATTAGAGTTAAGGAAAATGAAGATTCTAAAGGCAATAATGTTGAAAAATTTCAAGCACATTAAGGAAAATTGCAGAAGTGCTATAATTTTGAACTACATCAAAACTTCTTCAGTATAGAAGTGGCAAAGACCAGAAAATATTTTTCAAACTCTAGAACTATACAGAGCACCTGATTATGAGATGGGCATATTTTTAAAAACAAGTAATTTCTATTATTGTCGTCTGAATAAATTACTTGCAGAATATATATATTTTGGATAAATTATATGTGAATGTGTTTCTATATGTATAACAGCAGTTATTTATGATTTATTTTTGAACTGTATATTTTAAAATATGTATACTGCTAACTGTTACTTAATGTTATCAGTCGTGCGGAACCAATCTGGTCCACTACATTTTTTTTCTTATGCAATTAGTTATATTACTAACTAATTTAACTTTAACTATTATTTTAGTCACCAATGAAAGCTTTAAGATAAAAGTTGTATTTGGTTTTCTAGAAATTTATTAGTTGGTATATGTAACATACCCATTAAATGTGCAAAAAAAAAAAAAAATAAATAAATAAATACTACAATATACTCACTCACCATGGAAATATTTCCAGAACTGGCTGCAATTTTGTTCTGAATACAGCTATTATTTCAGGGTTATCTAAATAAAGTAAAACACCATTAAATATTTTTATCATCATAACATCTTATTCAAGTGACCACATTATGAATATAGCCACTTGCACAAGATGATCAATTTTGGGTTTTGTATCAAATGTCTGTTATTAAAATATTACAATATGGAACAATGCATTAAACTGAAACTGCACATAAAAACCAATGGTAAAAGGAAACTGTTCAGCACATTTAGGGGGGGGGGGTACAACTTGAAATCAAGTACATTCTTAAATACAATTGAAGAACATATTTTGAGTTTATGAACACTAAATCAAATAAATTAATCAAAATTATGAAAAAAGAATTCTCTAGTATAGTGTGTGGGATCTCTTGACACTGCTAAACAAGTTTTGCATCTCCATAAAAGAAAGATTGGATTATTCAGGCAATCTCTGGGAATACCTGACTGCTTTTTAACAAGGACATTCTCCAGCTGCTAGAGTGTTATAAAAAGCAGAACTGGGCAGCAATATACCTATTCAGTGTAAACCATGAGTTATGATCAGGGGAACATACTGAAAAAACTGTCAATATTGTAGAAAAAACCTATGCTTACTAAAACCATATACCACAGTAGCCTATTCTCTAGGTAAGAAATATAAAAAATAATAACAATAATCATAGATGAATAACTGAAATGCACTCATCCATGGAGTTTGAAAAAAAAAAAAAAATAAATAAATAATAATAATAAAAAGTAATAATAATGTATCAAAATATTTGAGACAATTCATTACTGGCTCTCCCCATAATGAATTTACTATTCATTTAAACCTCAAGGTGGTGCCTTGAGTTTCTTCTTCTGCTCTTTTTTTTTAAACAATAGAAACCTAGGCCAACTCGTAGATAACACTATTGTCTCTGCGTTTACTAGTGCCCCAAGTAAGGACTACTGTAAATCATTTTGGTCAATTTTACTGGACAGAAATGTTTTTAAAACATTTCTTCATCTTCATTGATATTGAAAAGTACTGGAAATCTGACCACAAAATACCTTAAATATGAAATGATGAGTACCAGTTGCTAAAATTTGAACATCATTTTTGAGTAGATGCTTGTGGTCACATGTTGTTGTTGTTGTTTTGGATTTTAGGAGCATTAGCAACTAAGGCCATATTGCTCCGGGATATGTGGTGATCATTCTTTAACCTTTCCACATCCACCGTATTTGGTGGTGACGGGCTCGAACCCCGGTCTAATCAAGAAGCGTGTGCTACGCACTGCTGCTCCTTCCCACCTGGCTACGGAGGCGCCTGTGGTCACATGTAGCAATAAAGTTCTTTCTCACTGAGCAAAAGAAAAGAACCTTCTCTTGTTGAAGACTCTCTATAACCTTAATAGTAGGAACTGCCTATGGCAAAGTCAGAATCATCCTTATCAGTTTGCTATGGTAATCAACTTCCAAAAAGAGAACCAAAATAATTAATGACTTGATCTAACAAATTTGCATATCATATTCTTCAAAATATCAGGAAGTAATAACCTCAATAAGCCAATGTGAGGCTGTTTGATTGAAAAACTATTTTTAGATTTTCAAATGCTGGCATAACATATAAAAGCTTTATTCAATCCAGAACCTAAACCTAATGATACTTAACTAACATTAGCATCTTCCTTGGACTGTTTTGCATCACTAGAAGAGCTCATTGGATTCCGTCAATGATATATAGAGGAATTTTGCCAGCAGGGAACAGGTTTGGAAACCTCATTGTAAGAAGCACATAGATCTGTTTTAACAGGTGCAGAGAAGGGCAACATGATTAGTTACGGAGAAATATGTTACTCCTACCAAGAAAGACTTCTGTTCTGTAAATTTCTGCATCTGGAAACAAGGCACCTGTAAGGAGACCTGATTGAAGTGCTTAATGCTTTAAATTGATCAAGGAAATTACTTCAGCATCCTTACTGTTTCTTGGGTGTTACACAAAAGGGAGAATAAATTTGAATTGGAAAATGAAGGTAGCAGGACAGATGTGCAAAAATTTGTTTTCAGCAGAGAGTAATTGATTATTGGAACAAACTTCCAACTTCTGTTACAGCAGCAGCATCTGGTGTTATTGAAGTGAGTAGCTTGAATAAAGTTAAAGAAGAACACAACTAATTACTAGAAGAGATGGACAAATGCCATAGGTAGCATTTTTTTTTTTTTTTGGGCTGATATTTTATATGGTTATTTTCTTGCATCATTCTACCACCACCAATACTAAATTCAATGCAGCTACTACTACTGTTAACTTATTTTAGTGAGAAGACTCCTAAGTTCCAAAACGATAATTTCTAGTGTTGATGAAATATGAAATGCACGTTACATGTAATTACCAATAATAGATAAAGAGGAATCATGACATGCAGAATCATTCGGTAAGTCATAACAAGTTTGCTTTTCATTTGATAAAATTAGCTGAAATGTGTAAATAAATACTGTGGTTTAACCTGCTAACATCTATGGGATGGAGTTCATATATTGAAATGGGTAATTAAAATAATATATATGTATGAGGGGCATGAGACAGAGGCAAAAATCTTTTTATTTTTCAATGTAACTCCTCTGAACTTCAATACACTTGTTCCATTTTGTTGGCAATGAGGAAATACCAGACAAATAAAATTCTTTGTCTTGTCCATCAAAGAATGCAGAAACAGCAGACTTCAACTTCAGTTCATTATCATCAGCAAAGTGACATCCACCTACATTTTTCTTGAGGTGTCGCAACATCAAATAGTCACTGGGGGCCAGATTCGACTGTAAGGTGGATGGGTAAGTTCTGTAAAGTCACAGCCTTTCAGAGCAGCAAACCTCTGGAAAGTTTTCCATGGTATTTTTCCTTTATGACATCCCTTAGGTTGTACAGTAGGGATGCATATGTCTCCACAGTGGCTGCTTGTGTTCCCTCAAATTCTTTCACCATCCCAAAAAATGGTGGCCATAATCTTGCCAGCTGAACATTGTGTCCGAAATTTTTTGAGTGAGGGAGAACCCTTATGCTTCCATTGCATCGATTCTTGCCTGGTCTCAGGATCCCACTAATGAACTCATGTTTCATTAAACATAACAATTCTGGAGATAAAAGTTTCAGGATACCTTTCATAAAGCTTTAAATTCTTCTCAACACTGTACTCTGAATTGCTTCTGCACAGGGGTCAGAAATCTGAGGACCCACCTTGCACTGACCTCAGTCACCCCAATTCTTCATGGAGGATGGTTTTAACTGTTCTCTCATATATATTACATTCCCTAGAGATCCAGGACACCTTTAAACACCTGCCATTAAGCACAAGTGTTTCCACAGTTTGGCAAATTTCTGGAGTGGTTGCTGTCACAGGCCTTCCTGGACGTGGATCATCTTCAATAGACTCTCTACCCCACTTGAATTGTTTTGACCAGAATTTCACCTGGTACTTTGAAGGTGCACTGTTGTCATACATCCTTTCACGAATGGCCTTTGGCCCATTTCCTTCTTTGGTGAGAAACTTGATGACTGAACAAGGCTCCAATTTCAGCAAACCCATAATTTGATACAGGTGTCTTTATTTTTTCTGTTACAGCTGCACAACCTAAAAATGTAGTGGATAAAAATTAGTATGAGTCAAGGTGAGATGTGTAGGAATATGATAAATCATGAACCACTGAAATATATAACTATGGGTATAAATTATCTACCTTAGGCAGATAATTTATTCAATGCCCCTTGTATATAATACAGTAAACCTCCACTATCCGCAGTATCTGTATTTGCAGTCGCTGATTTAATATGAAATGAAACCTAAAAAATATGAATTTTAAAGCACCATGAACATTTTCTGCCATAAAAAAACATTGGTGTGGCTAAAAACATCTTTCCCAGTCAAAATAGCGCTCAGTGGGTGAGGGGAGAGGGGTGAAAAATTGCAAGCGTGGATATTTCCCACTAATCCTTGTTCAGTATGTGTCATGTGCTTGTCATGGAAGGTTTGGTTGTTTGCTTTTAAATGCTTATAAATTGAATAAATTTATCAATTTATAAATTGATATGCTTACAAAAGTGAAAAATCGACCGTTTTGCAGTGTGTTAGTGTAAACAGACTTTTTTGAGCGTGTTAACTGTTAAAAGAAAGTGACTTTATTGTGGACAAGTTCTTTTCTAACCCCTAAAAATAACAAGGGAATTATGAAAAGATCAAAGATGATGACATTAGTGAGTAAAATTGAGTTATTAGACAAAATTTCTAATGATGAGTGTCTCGTCAATGGCAAAACATTATAAAATCAATGAGTCAATGGTACGATCAATCAAGAAATTGGAAGAAAAAATCCGCCGTAGTGTCCGTGAAAACGCGTTAATTGCTTCAAAAATTTGCTCTGTAACTCATGATGTTAAATTAGAAAAACATGGAAAAGGCTTTAAATCTGTGGATAGAAGACCGAACTCAAAATAAAATTCCGTTAAGTTCACTTATCATTTGTGAAAAGGCAAAACACCTTTATCAACACTTTAGCGAAACTGGTGATAGTACTGGCGGGATAAGTTTTTTAGCTAGCAAAGGCGCTGGTTTGAAATTTCTTATAAATATTACATTTAATATTAAATTGTTTCTTATTTTCATTTCGATGACTCATGCTTGTATTTTACTATGTACATAGTAAAATCTACATAATATGGCATATAACATAATACTATCTACATAATACGGCATATAACACATACATAGATAAAAAAAATTAGTCTAAAATTTTGTCTATTATATATTTCATACTTTGGAATGGAACCCTTTTATTACTATGGGAGCCATAACTCAGTATTCGTGTTTTCGGTATTCGCAGCATTTCTCAGGAACGTAACCCCTGTGAATAGCGGGGGGTTTACTGTATATATATATATATATATATACATAATCATCAAGAATAATGCAATAGAGAAGTTATATGCTATAGGGGGGAAGAAAATTAAGAATTAGATAAGACTGAATTGCAATAACATGAGTTATGAATCAGGGTCACTGCTACTCTCCACCTTGGTCGTTTCTTCAAAAAATTCATTTGGTTTACTTTTCTATCGTTACAATTATTTTTTCCGGTTCCTTTCTTCCCCCTTCATTCACAATGTATATCGCTCCCAGGATACACCGTATTTTCATTAGTTTATTTCTATTCATAAACATCTACTTACTGTATTTTATACTAATAATATTTTATATATATATATATATATATATTTTTTTTTTTTTAATTACCATATTTGATGGCATATAAGATGCACGGGAATATAGGATGCACCCCCATTTTAGAAAGGAAAAGCAGTCTGTGTGTTTAGGCATTTAATATTTATTCTAATGTGTATAGTAGAAAAAAGCTCATCCTAAACATGTGACCAGAACAGCAAGAAAAATACTAATACTGTATAATAATACATTATTTAATTATTATTATTAATTTATCAATATAGCAATTTAAAAGAGAAATAAAAGAATCTTAGTTACATCAGAAAATGAGGGAATGGTAAAAAACAGTGTTCTGCAAAGGGAAAGTTCAGTCGTTTTGAAAAAAAAAAAAAAAAAAACAATTGCCTTCAAATCTCAAAAACTTCCTCACTAATGTTGTTATCACTGTCTTCAAATAACGTAGTGTCTTCAGTGCCATCAAGGGCATTACTAATTCCAGTCTTCTTGAAAGTCTATAATTATTTTACCATTTATATTTCTCTAAATTCACACACCTGTGCAATGGTGGGCCTCTTCATTCTTCCTGTGAATGTGAGGTCATGCCCATCCATTTGTTCCACTGTTCTCTCATATTTTGCTTTAATGGCTTGTTTATAGTTTGTTTGTTTGTTATTTTGTTTTTAGGAGCATTAGCAACTAAGGCCATATTGCTCCGGGATGTGCAGTGGTCATTCCCTGACCTTTCCGCATCCTCCGTATTTGGTGGTGACAGGCTCAAACCCCGGCCTAATCAAGAAGCGTGTGCTACGCACTGCTGCTCCTTCCCACCTGGCTATGGAGGCGCCTGCTTGTTTATGGACACATCCAAAGGCTGCAATTGGCTTGCCAGTCCACCAGGAATTACATCTACAATTCAATTCCTTCACTCTTTTTTTTAATGACTTTAGTTCTATGGGCTCTGAAATGGTCCCAAATGAGACGAGATGGTTTCCTTAAGAGACCAGAAGGACACCATGCCCGTATGTTTTGGAACCATAAATTCATTCCAGATTCATCCATCCTTTTGGATGAACATCAACAAATACACCTTCTGGAATTTTTTCTTTAGGTGGAGTTTTTCTATTAAATATTAAAAATGGTGGTAGTTTTGTGCTATCAGCACAGCAGGCAAAAACTACTGTGTAATTTGTTTTCTCATGCCTGGTGGTTTTTATTGATACCCACAGTTTTGTTGGATGGGGCATCAAAAGTTAATGGGACTTCCTGTCCATATTTCCTATTTGGCAAAGTTCAAAAGAAGTTCGTTTTCGTGCTTTATTACAAATTTATGGAATTCCAGTATTTTTTCTTCATAATCTACTGATAATTTTTGTGCAATTGTATCAAATGTCTGTTATTAAAGACATTTGATACAATGTCTTTAATAACAGACAATTTCTGTACACATTGATAAACCATGCCTTTGCATGAATCAGTAACACCAACCTTCTGTTCAAAAAAAATTCAGAATTCCTTGTCCTTCTGCTAATATCCTGGCCTTATGTACAAAGGGTACTAGGAACGTTTTGCAATATGATGCAACAATGAATCACAGGAAGCTGCTTGTTGCTGAATGTTGAGACATGTTCATACGTGCATAGTAGCCGCCGTGCCAAATCGATGGGCTCAGTTATTCATTAGTAGTGAGAGTGTAAAGTGCTTGCGATGGCATCGTGGTCATGAAATGAGATAAGGACAGTTTTGCGGTATAATTTCGTGCGTGGTTTAACCATAGACCAGTGCTTAGAAGAAATGACTCTCACTAGATGATGATTGTCCACATCGTACAATGATATTCAGGTGGTATAGAGAATTCCAAATTTCACTCTGGAGGATTCTGAGAGGCCGGGAAGGCCACGAACGTCAGTTACGGAGGAAAACGTTACTGCTGTGAGGAAAATGCTTGACGAAAACAGGCAAGTGACCTACCAACAGATAGAGGATACTTTGGGTCTAAATGCACCAGCAATTCGTTCGATTCTGCAAGATCATTTGCACGCGAAGAAACTTTGTTCTCTCTGGGTGCTGCATCAACTGACTGAAGAGCAGATGACACGACGTGCGACTTGGTGCCGGGAGATGTTAAAAAAGTTTGATAAGGGACAATCTCGGTATGTGAACAACATCGTGACAGGTGACGAGACTTGGCTGTACTATTACGATCTGCCGACCAAGGCTCAAAACAAAGTTTGGGTCTTTGATGGTGACGACACACCCGTAATTGTCAAAAAATCCTGATCTGTAAAGAAGAAAATGATAGCTGTATTTTTCAAATCGAGTGGAATTGTCGAACGTGTCATTTTGGACATGCAGAAGACAGTCACAGCTAAGTGGTATACTGAACAATGCCTGCCTAAAGTCATTGGATCTATGAAGAACCTGCGGCCAAAGTCAAGAATGGACACCTGGTACCTCCATCACGATAATGCTCCAGCTCACCACGCCAAAGCCTGCACCGAATATTTCACCACGACAGGACTGAAACTTCTCGAGCACCCTCCCTACAGTCCAGACCTTGCTCCCTGCGACTTTGCACTGTTCCCGCATGTGAAAATGAAGCTAAAAGGGAGGCGGTTTTCCAGTGATGAGGACCTTCTACGGGCTTGGGACAACGAGTGTGTTTTACTCCCTAGTGAAACTTGGCAGAACTGGTTTAAAGACTGGTTTCGGAGGATGGAGAGGTGTATTGAATGTAGAGGAAATTACTTTGAAAAAATTAAATAAACAAAGCTGTATTGCAAAACTTTCCTAGTACCCTTTGTATAATCATTTTGGTAGAAACACTTCTCTCTAAATTCCTTTCACCTACTACCCACTTTTTTACATCTTCTTCAAGTTGTGGCCAATGTGGGATGGGACGACGAATGTTATGTTTTTTTTTAGCAGCTTGAAGTTCTTTTCTTGCTTCCACCAGATGCATATCATTTTTTTCCAAAGGCAGTGCCCCAAAAAACCTTCCACAGCTCTGTTACCATGTTTTTTAGTGTGATCTATTACATTTAGTTTATACCCGATAGGTAACTCAACCTCTTTTCTCCTGCAGCCATTTTCTGAGAGTAAAATACTTTAAAATAATGTCAAACGACAAGGTTAAACAATATTGTTATGAAACGGAGTTCTGATTAAAAACAGCTATACGATTAACACTGTTCTTTATTTTGTTTCAGTCACCCACAGTGATTACAATTCACTGTCATGATTATAGTCACTTCATCACACACAATTAAAATACACTACTGTACACATACACACTCAACGTCACGAAAGCCTGCACAGAACTAACTGACCCACTGGGCAAGCCACCTTTCCAAGGATCGGTGAACTATTGGGAAACCTGGAGAAGAATCTTGAAGCTTCCATCGCCTTCTAAGGTTTTTCCTGTGTTCCTTGGCTTTCGAAACTTTTTTTGGAACTGATTCCAAACAACTCTGCAAGTCCAAAAGTACCCTAGAGCATCCCGTTATCCTTCAGAAACAAATATATTCTGAGCGAACAGCTAAATACAACCTGCCCACTTGCCCTGACACCAATGAGGGAGGGCTCACTTCTGCACATAGGACGGAGGGTGATTTTTCAAATCATTTTTTTGGAAAACAAGCACGTCTCATATGCCATCAAATATAGTATTTTTCTGACAAAGTATCTTGGTTTACTGAGGTTTACACATACCATTACCTCTATCCATGCAAACTTTCTTTTTAATAGTGAAAGTTTTCCTTTGTATGTTATCTTTCACCAAATGAAGTATAGTTTTTTTTTTTTTTTTACTAGATATTTCCATTGCTACTACATTCCAAAAGGATATAGTAGCAGTACCTTTTTTTTTTTTTTTTTTTTTTTTTTTTAAGAAAAGAAACATCCGCTTGTTTCCTCAAACCAAGCAAAAACCACTGTTTTTATTATTTTTCCTTTATTGCCTAAATCTCTCATATATACTCTTAAAAATCCTCAATTTTATATTTTTTATAGAACATTGATTTTCCCCCTTCCCTTTTATCTTTAACATGGAAGAGAAAATTCAACTTTCTATACATGCAGACCCGGACATTTTGTATGTGTGAGTCGATGTGTATAGAAAGACTGCATAGTTTATTAACAATGCATAAAGAAACTTTATTCTTTACTGAATAATTATTTTAATGTGCTAATAATTAATTGTTCTTACTAATTCTAAATCCTCATCATATTCCTTCCTGTCACCACTAAGCTCTCATTCAGTTAATTTCAAGTGTCATCCACAAAACCAATTATAATGTCAAAACTTGCAGGACAACCACTATCAGACAATGAATTTTCATACAAAAACAAACTCAAAAAATGAGAAGAATCAATCATTTTTGTTTTACTAGCATGCGTGCATGCATGTGTGTGTGTGTGCGCACACATATGCTCACACAAATTCAGTTTCACAAAAATTACAGAATTCTGTTTAAGAGCATAACAAGAAGTTAATATGTAGCAAATTTTGCATGAGGATTTAAAATTTAAAATTAAAAAAAGAATTTCTTTTGTAGTTCACAAATTCAATGGGAATCTATATCTGACCTGGACACAAAGAGTCAAAAATACATTGTCATTTATTGTTTGCAACTGCTTTTCCAAAGTATTTAATTCTGTTCTTTGCATAAGATGAGAAAACCTCTAGCCTTACCTTGGTAAGGCTTGATGTTTTTCTCATCTAAATAATAATCCTTTTTTCAACCAAGTTTTTCATGTAATGTAAATGTAACTAAAAAACTTTGATAAGCAGTTACTGTAAATATAGTTGCAGGAACATATCAGGTATTAAATTGACTACTCAGCATGACTAAATAATTCTGACAAAACATGAACAGAGGAGTAGAACAGCACATTACAAAGCAATTGTACAATTATGCAGAATGTTATACAGGCTCTCAAAATAACTAATGAAAATGTGAGGCAACAAATTATATTAATATTTGTTGTTTATGAGAGAGAGGAAAAAAAAAAAAAAAACAACAAGTCTTACCTTTAAAAGAAACAGCCAGTCTTTCACCAGTTTTATTCCATATTATGTCTTGAACAGCACCACCAATTCTAAATATAGAATTTTGTAAAAAATTAGTCATTTCAAATGTTGCAAATTACAGTACATGTATGAAAATTCAGCAATAGCAGCAATATGAAGCAGGAGAAAGATGCTACTGTAATGTTCAAACATTTAAAAATAGATATAACGATAATTAATACTCCTCTAATTATCCACTTCACCCTTTGAACCATCCTGATTCCAGTGATGTGTGAAAATGTGAAGTTAAGTGAAATGTTGTGATATATAAGGTACTGCTATTTTCAGTACAGTCAGTCCTCGTATAACACGTGTTTGCACTACACGAATTCGATCATACACGATTTATAAATAGGGGAACGATATCTTATATAACACGAACCAAATCCGCTTATGCACGATTCGCCTTTGTGTTTACAAGAAATGGCAGTCGAACGCAGAATCACCCCAACCGAACGCAACATGATAGGAATGAAGAGAAGATTCTGAAAATGTATTTATGTTTTTTATATCAGTGAAGGGGAAACATATTTCACCAAATTAAAGTAAAAACCAACACAATTCCAGCTATCAGTATAATCGCAAATGCAATTAGATCGAGTTTACAACAAATTCCACTAGCAGAAATGCAACTGGAAATTGTTTTTATTGTTTTATGGTAGTAACCTCCAGAAATGTGCTTTAGTAAAATGTGAGGTGTTAATAGTGTATCTCTGCCTTTACAGTGTTGTTTATTCAGTTGCTACACGCACGCGCAGCTTTGTTTATGTGTATCAAGCATGCCTCCTCATTTTGTAATTGTGCTTTATTCCCTAAAAATGAGTAAAATACTTAAAAGGTGTGAAAAGGAAGCGTCCTGGTGACGACACTGCAGATTCAGAGAGAAAAAGAAAAGCAATATCGATAAACAGAGGCGGACTGGATCAAAAATTCTTACCCGAGAAAATTTATAGTGGCCTCATACTATGGTTTATGGCCAAAATCACACTGTCCTCCAGCCCACCGGGGTTTCCCTGGTAAGGCTTATGGCCAGTCCGCCTCTGTCGATAGAGAAAAAATATGAAATTGTGAAACGCTTTGAAATGAAATGAAAGACCATGTGATATTGCATGTGCTACAGACCTAAATGAGGCAACGCCGAGAATTACAAAGAATGCAGAGAAAATAAAAACAACTTTCATAGCAGGAACAACTCAAAGTGTAATTAAAATCCATTAGATTAAGACACAAAGAATTGGAAGAGATGGAACGGCTGTCATCTGTTTGGATAGAAAATCAAACAAAAAACAAGTTTGCTTACGATAGAAGCAAAAGCATTAGCAATATTTTATTATGTAAAAGTCATAATAAAATACTTACGTATTTTATTACGATTATTTATTGTGTTTGGTAATGTTTTGGTTACAAATGTGTGTTCAATCTTGGGTGGTCGGTACCTAACCCTATTTTTCCCATAGGGCCTATTGTTTATATTGCACAAGGGTTTCTAGGAACACAACTATCGTGCTATACGATAGTTGTGTAAACAAGTATGTTTCTCAATAGATGCAACTGATGGTACAGAAGTTAAGTACTCTTTGTTTTATGGTTAATTATTATATAAATAGGTCAATTATTGACTTTAATTATTAAGTAAACATCCATGTATTATAAGTGCAAGATAACTATTTAAATTTTTTAATTGACAAAACATAGTAATATATGCACAAGCATTAGTTTAAATATTCACACACTAATGGTTTTATAAACTGGAAAGCGGGAGAGAGTCTTTTAAGTGAACATTTATATTTTAAGTTTGAATTTTCCCTTGCCCCAAAAGAATTAAAAAAAGTTCTGTTATGTTGAAAATAACAAAAATGCTTTTTTAAATATTGAAATTTTCATTTAAAAAATTAAAAAAAAAAAAAAAAACCATTTAAAAGCATTACATTTCATTAGAAAAACAGCCAAATATCAGTATACTACAGGCAGAATTTAAAAAATAAGTTTTTCAAAAAAAAAAAATAATAATAAATAAATTGGTGGGCCTATCAGAACCTTCATGACCATGTTTATTACAACTGGGGTTGCCACCACTGCTGTGTTATTAGAGGTTGCAAGAGGATGAGGGAATATAACTGTAATGAAAAGGAATTCAGAATGTCATGGAAAAAAAGGCAGTAAAAAAAAAAACATAATAAAATTTTGGCAACTATCTATAAGATATACTAAATAACAATCTTCAGAAGATATGGAAAACAAATATTGGGTCAGCAGCAAAATATTGTGGCATTTAGTTAAAAATAGAGCACGAAAAATGTCATACTAAAGTAATCAAAATTTGACCTTAAGTGATCTTATAACAGAAGAAGAATATTTTAGAAGTACAGTCAGTCCTCGTTAGCATGATAGTTGTGTTCCTAGAAACTCTCGTGCGATGCAAAATCGTGCAATATAAACAACAGGCCCTATGGGAAAAATAGGGTTAGGTGCTGACCACCCAAGATTGCACACACATTTGTAACCAAAACATTACCAAACATAATAAATAATCGTAATAAAATATTGCTAATGCTTTTGCTTCTATCGTAAGCAAACTTGTTTTTTGTTTGATTTTCTATCCAAACAGATGACAGCCGTTCCATCTCTTCCAATTCTTTGTGTCTTAATCTAATGGATTTTAATTACACTTTGAATTGTTCCTGCTATGAAACTTGTTTTTATTTTCTCTGCATTCTTTGTAATTCTCGGCATTGCCTCATTTAGGCCTGTAGCACGTGCAATATGACATGGTCTTTCATTTCACTCAAAGTGTTTCAAAATTTCATATTTTTTTCTCTATCAAAAGAGGCTGACTGGCCATAAGCCTTATCAGGGAAACCCTGGTGGGCCGGGGGCCGGTGTGATTTTGGCCATAAACGCTAGTGTGAGGCCACTACAAATTTTCCTGGGTAAGAATTTTTGACCTAGTCCGCCTCTGTTTATCGACATTGCTTTTCTTTTTCTCTCTGAATCTGTAGTGTCTTCACCAGGACGCTTCCTTTTCACACCTTTTAAGTATTTTACTCATTTTTAGGGAATAAAATTGAATTTCCAGTTGTGTTCCTGCTAGTGGAATCTGTTATAAATTGGTAGTAAACTCGATCTAATTGCGTTTGTGATAATACCGATAGCTGGAATTTTATGTTATTATGGTGAAATGTGTTTCCCCTTCACTGATATAAAAAACAAATACATTTTCAGAATCTTCTCTTCATTCCTATCGTGTTGCGTTCAGTTGGGGTGATTCTGTGTCCGACTGCCATTTCTTGTAAACACAAAGGCAAATCGTGCATAAGTGAATTCGGTTCGTGTTATATACAATATCGTTCCCCTATTTATAAATCATGTATGATCAAATTCGTGTAGTGTAAACATGTTATATGAGGACTGACTGTATAGAGTAAATACAAGGTTTGATCAGAGTTCAGTGAATGATCTTTTAATTTTTGAACACAAAGCAGTAGCTAAAAGATTTTGGGCAGTGCTCATAACGTTTTGAACATGTACACACCAAGTTTTAGTTTGGATGTGCTGAACCCTGGCTCAGCACAGTCAGTCCCAGAGACAAGGGAGGCTTGTTTGAAAAATAAGTGTTTGTGTGCATGAGAGAGAGAGAGAGAGAGATACTGGAGGGGCTGCATTCCAGACCCCTGGGGAATGATAACAAACTGGCAAATTCAAAAATGTTTGAACCATCTAGTTCCTCCATGAACATATTCACCATGATGAAATTGGGACACCCAAGGCTGTGCTTTGGATCTGTCTGCAAAAAGTGATTAAATATGATCATGTTACCAGTCAAACATAAATTTAAAGCAATGTCAACAGTGAAGAGCAAGTTTCTGTCCTTGTGTGGAATTTTTGGTCCAAAAGCCATCTTATAGAGGCAACTGCCTGTTGTAGCGGAATAGGAAGATCACACCAAAATAAGCTTTGACCTTATCCTTAGAAATGGTAAGAATCTTTAAAATTTGAAGAAAATGTGTGCTGCCATTCATAGCATTTGTTTTTGACAAGGTTCAAGAGAACTTCTCTATCATCCTCTAGGTTGTCTTGATCTACATGCAAATATCCCTGGAAATTCTGTGAGTGACATCGCCCATCCCTCTGGCCTAGCTGGTACATTCTTAAGGCAAAAGTTTGTGTAGTGTGCCCCCCCACACCTGAGAAATGAATTTATTGTCCAGTTTTTAGAATTTAAACAAGATTTAGCAAAAGAACTGGTAGATGTTAGGTCTATAATCATAATTTCAGTAGTGTACACAAGATGGCACTTTTGCTCATATTTCTAGATCTCCTACTGTTAACCATACATTTGTTTTCTTTGATATTAGTTTTAATAAATTTGAAATTTTTTTATTAATCTTTATTTATTTCTGAATTGAGAAAGAGAGAGAGAGAGAGAATCAACTGTGGGCTGCACTAAAAATGAAAAACCTGCAGAATAAAGGGTTTTTTTTATATTATTATTTTTTTTAAATAATCAAACTTTTCTCAACTTTTCTCAGGTTTCTTATAACTGTTATTATTTTTTGTTTTTTAATCATGTACTGTATAGTTATTCACTATTATGGTAAATCAAACAGGCAACTGTGTATTGTATTAAATGTATCTGAACTATGGAGGACTATTTTCTCAATTGCTGCCCCACACTAGTGTTCAAGAGCACAATTGATCAATGATACATATACAGTAGGTATATGTATTGTTCAGAATATTGTGATGTTGCATATTCCAAACATTTTGGATAAATTGTTTGACACCTTGTTATGGCAAGAGATTATGATTTACATTCCTCGTTCTCAATAAGTTGGAAAATGTTCGGATGGTCATGAATACCTTCCCCATTGCTGCCAAAGTAACAGGAAAATGTGTGAATCGTGGATTAAAAAAAAAAAAAGCTTTCACTGTACTTGATTCCTGTATATGGGGATGTTGGGTAGTTGATAAAAAATGTCTTGTGTGATATTTGCATTTCTGCTTACCTTTTTCCTCTCCTCATTTATTTTTTTTAAAGGAGCACTACTGAAGCAATTTTGTAGATAATTGCTCCATTAATGAGTAATTACATTGTGCCCAAGTTTCTTGTTTACAAATTTTGACAAACAGCCCAGAGGGTTAAAAGAATAAAACAGTATAGGTTTAAAAATTAATTTTTAAAAAAGTAAAGAATTATGTAAATAAACTGGCAAAAAGTTTATAAGTCCCAGGATGCAAATACATTCTCAGTTTATCTGTGCTCAGTTTTGACAGTTCCTACACGATTATATTTACAGTAAACCCCCGCTATTCGCGGTATCTGTATTCGTGGTTTCGTGTATTCACGATCGCCGATTTAATATAAAATGAAACCTAAAAAAATGTGAATTTTAAAGCGCCGTGAATATTTTCCACCATAAAAAAACATGGGCGTGCCTAAAATTATCTTTCCTGGTCAAAACAGCACTCAGTGGGTGGGGGGAGAGGGGTGACAAAAGCGCGAGCGTGGATGTTTCTCGCTAATCCTTGTTCAGTATGTGTTATGCGCTTGTCATGGAAGATTTCATCATTTGCTTTTAATTTATATGCTTATAAATTGAATAACTTTATCAATTTATAAATTGTTATGCTTACAAAAATGATAAATCTACTGTTTTACAGTGTAAAACAGACTTTTTCGAGTGTGTTAATGGAAGAAAGTGACTTTATTGTGAACAAGTTCTTTCTAACCCCTACAACAAAAATATGGCTATGAATAACAAGAGAAATGTGAAAATATCAAAGAAGGTGATGACATTAGCGAATAAAATTGAGTTATTAGATAAAATTTCTAATGGTGAAAGTGTCTCCTCAGTGGCAAAACATTATAAAATCAATGAGTCAACGGTACGATCAATCAAAAAATCGGAAGAAAAAATCCGCCATAGTGTCCGTGAAAACGCGTTAATTGCTTCAAAAATTTGCTCTGTAACTCATGATGTTAAATTAGAAAAAATGGAAAAGGCTTTAAATCTGTGGATAGAAGACCGAACTCAAAATAAAATTCCCTTAAGTTCACTCATCATTCGTGAAAAGGCAAAACTCCTTTATCAACACTTTAGCGAAACTGGTGATAGCACTAGCGGGATAAGTTTTTTTGCTAGCAAAGGCGCTGGTTTGAAAGATTTGTTTGAAATTTCTAATAAATATTACATTTAATATTAAATTGTTTCTTATTTTCATTTCAATGCCATATGCTTGCATTTCACTATGTACTGTCTATGTACATAGTCATATTATGAAGGTACATATAATACATACATAGACAAAATTTTAGACTAGTTTTTCTTATATATTTCATACTTTGGAACGGAACCACTTTATTACTATGGGAGCCATAACTCAGTATTCGCGTTTTTGGTATTCGCGACATTTCTCAGGAACGTAACCCCCGTGAATAGCGGGGGTTTATTGTACTGCCAAAAATTTGGAAATATCTAAAAACCAGCATTCTCCAGATCCTGAAGTTGCTGGTGTTCCAGTGCTGCACCTATAACATGCTACATCTATTTCTATGTTTCTTTCTATGAACCGCACATTGTCCTTATGCTTGTCTGTTTGTAAATATCTGATTATGCATTTCTAACCACTCAAAATGGAAAAACTCATATCTGCATATAGTGCACAAAACAAACGTTTCCCTTTTACAGATTTTACAATACACAAAAAATCTTATGTGTGTTTTCTGAAATTTCACATTGTATTTCCTTAATGAAAGATATCAATTTTGCTGCAGCCGCATGTAACAAAAAACATTGATAAGAGATTCCAACTTCCATATACTTCATGCAAAGTGTATGCCTGATGACTAATTCCTTAACAAAAATAAGAAATTCACAGAATTGTTAAAAAATTCTGAATTTAATGCAGTTTTACTATTTTTTTTTTATGAAAAAAAGAACTGTCATGATGGTGAGATGGAGTAGGGACCAAAACAAATCAGAAAGATTGATTCTAGGTCATAAATAAACCTAGAATGCTGGAGAGTTGGCAGGTGTGTTTATTACGTGATTTTAGTAATGAAAGCTGGCAGATAACAGTAATCTAAAATGGAAATTTCTATTAATGACTCAGGGCCTGGGTCATTGCCATGTATTTATAATTTACTGAATATTACTAGTTCAGAAGACGATTTAGTACAACTGGGGAATTTTGTTTCGAGATAGGTGGATTGAAACAGAAGCTGCCTCAGCCTACATACAAAATTAATAAATTTGTAAATTTGGTTTGCTTTGGATATAGAAATGAAGAGCAAACTCAGGGGCACAAATTCAAACTTAGGAGGAATGGTTGCAGAATAGATGTGTAGACATTTTCCTCCAGCCAATGGGTGGTTGATTGCTGGAAAAGTTTCCATCTGTTGTTGTGGAAGTGGATAGTTTGAATAAATTCAAGAAAGAACTAGAAAAACTACTGGAGGGGATGAATTCGTGAAATGAGAGTTTTAAAAATTTTTTTTGGCTGATGCTGTATAAGCTTCCTTTCTTGCATCACTATTAAGACCACTATTAATACTAATACTAAAACATATAAACATGTGGTGTTTAAATTAAATGGTGGCCATCTGTTTTTGTAAATGGAGGATAAAAATAAACTCTCCTGTCCCCACTGGGGTGCTCAATTACCCTGATGGGGATATGCACATTGTAAAGTTATAAAAATTAATAAACCCAAATAAACTACACAATAATAACAGAAAGGTTATTATAGTGAGGATTCAAACAAAATCAAGAATTTCGGAATAAATTGGAGAAATACTGTAGAGAATTTGACATGAAAATTAGTTACACAAAAAAAGAAGTTATTTTAAGTTGGGAAAGATGTGGAATATTTTCAGTACAGAATCAAATAACCTAAAATTGGATAAGTAATAATGCATCTAGAAATGGCTGATCCTTAATGAAGATAAAAATTATACATGGAAATAAACCCATTAATAAATACAATAAGTAAAGCAGGAAACGCAAGCGGGAAGACAGTGAAACATTAATTTAGAGCAAAAGAGAAACTAACCAAAAGACAAAATTAGCTGTTTACAGCAGTTTTTAAGCTTATTTTAAAAACCCAAAGCTGAGAGCTGGATAAAACATCAAAAATTAGAATTTTCATAAATGAGAGTTTTAAGTAAACAGAATTAACAAAGGCAAGCAATGGAAAGATCATACTATAAATGAGGAATTATGAAAAAATATGGGATAGCAAATATCCAATTGCAGAAGCAAAGCCAACTTAAGATTGCACAGGCATGCAGAAAGGATGGCAGAAGAGAGATTAATAGGGCAGCATGGACGAAACTAAATGGAGGGTTGATAGTTCAGAAGTGCTGATGTGTCTAATGTAGTGATTTGTACACTCAATGTATGACAGTGTCGACTCGTGCATAATTCACTGATGTTATACCAGTAAATTCAAAAACTTCCTGGGCTCACATACTAAATATATAACTAAACCTAGACAGCCATTTTAAAAGTACTGGTACCAGTTCTGGTACTATTCTGGCTAGATAGAATGGAGAGCATCTTGATCTGCATCATTAGCCTCTTGTTTGCTGAAGAAGCGATGGCATCATAAACTATTTCATTTTTGAGAGGAAAAAGCAAATTACGTGGTAAGAAGGCTCTCCTGAGAGTAAGAGGGTAATAAAAGGATTCGTAGTGCACAATACCACAATAGTAAAAAAAAAAAAAAAAACCACCTAATCATCACTTTCCATTTTGATCTGTATTGTCAAAAGCTTTCTGATCATGGTATTTGAGACAATTTCCAAGTTAATAATTTATACTTTGTGGATTATAGAAAAAAACAGAGTTGTCCCTGGCAATAGCAGACTCTAGGAACAACAGCTGGTTATCAGATATGATTAAAAGATCATTGCATTGATGATCAGTAAGCACCCAAGGTACCAAATGTGAGAAACCCAACCTTCCATGTGTGTAAAAGAGGGTGACAAGAAGTAGTTGTGATTGCTGCTGAATTTTGGATTCCTCCTATTACACTCAAACTTATTTAGCAAATAAGAATGCAATTTGGAAGCGGGTGTAACATACTAAATCAATTAGGAGAAAAAAAAAAAAAAAAATGAGAAGAGGGTAGGTTGTTCATATCAATGTATATTAAAGTGAGTTTTCTCAGTGATGAGGGGGAAAAAAAAAAAACCACAACAACAAAGGCTGAACAATTCACTACGATTTTAATCATGCAAATGGTGGAGAGCCATTAAATTTCCAAAAAAGACATGTCATTCTTTGTTTTTTTGGCATAACCGAGGAGTTTCATTTGAATTTCATAAATGTTGACAGTGACACTGAAATTAGTGGGTCATATAACTGATGCAGACACAGTATCTCAAGAAGAAGAGGATGAAATGGGACATGATAATAAGCTGACAATGTAAAAGAAGAAATTGACGTAGGTAACTACCAGGAAGCTCAGAAGGTAGTAGATGTACTGCATGATTTACTGAAGGTCTTCCAATCACAACAAAAAATAATTTCTATGAAATAAATCATAGACATTGTGGAAGGAGAATCAATGAAAAAACTGCCACAGCCTTCTTACCGAATATTTTAAATAAAGTAAGTACACCTAATTCTGTTTTTACACGATAGATACGTTCCTGAAAAATACGTGTAAAAAAAATTCGTGTAAAAAAGAGACATTGTATTTATGGAAGAAAAGAAGATTGGTTCCGGATCTAAAAAAAATCAGTAAAAATAATTAAAAAAAAAAAACACATAAAAATATTCGTTTTAAGCTTATTATTTTATTTAAACAAAATACACATGTAATAATATGTAATTAAAATGTATTAAAATAAATTTGTATGCATATGAAATGAAAAAAAATTCTTCATGAACAAAAAAAATCTGTTTTACACATAAAAAGATTTTATTCATTTTCACTTTCTGATAATAAACGGCGCATATGTTTGCGTACGACTGGAATATCACTGCTATCACTAGAAATGTTGTGGACATCGTCTTCTTCCTCTATTAATGAAATTCTTTCTGTGATCTCTTGAGCAAAATCAGCACGAGTCTCCTCTGGTGCTGATGTTTCACCGGTTTTACGAACGAATTCAGTTATTAATCGTTGTGTTCGTGTTTTGGTTAGGCCGTTATATAATTCTCTTTAAGAGGCTGTCAACAACTTCAGTTCACGTTGAAACTTCCCAGCGCGTTCCACATTAGGGTCATTTTTGACAAAATGATTATCTAATTTTCTGGCCAGTTTCAGACCTTCTTTTATTAAATCTGCATTTAGAACAGGATCATTTTCTTCATTATCACTACGTTCTGTGGGATAAGGAGTCCCAAGGACAACCTCTAATATTTCATCTTTGCTTAGGGCTTTGTCGGATAACAATTCATCAATATTTTCAAACGATAGATCATCGAATCCTTCTCCACCAATTTTGTATGCCATTGTAATGATGTTGGGAAATTCGGTCGTATTAGGGATGATGGGATCTTTGCTTTTTACACATTGTGGCCAAACCGCTTTCCAACACGCATTTAAAGTTGCTGGTTTTAATTCAGTTAACGCTAATCCAACTTGATTGATACAATCCATAATTGAGAATTTCTTCCACACATCAATGATTGTTAGTGTTTCATCATTCAGTTTGTCCAAAACGTGTTGGAATGCTCGTTTTACGTAGTATGTTTTAATTGTCGCAATTATACCTTGGTCTAGCGGTTGTATCAAAGATGTAGTATTAGGTGGCAGAAATAAAATTTGTGCGTTTGGGTTTTCCAAGACAGGATGGCCGGGTGCATTGTCAAGAATCAGAAGAACTTTAAATTCGAGACCTTTCAAATTCATATAACGTCTGACTTCTGGGACAAAACATTTGTTGAACCATTCTGTAAAAATAGTAGTGGTCACCCAGGCCTTCTTGTTTGCCATCCAGTGAACAGGCAGTTTATTGATATCTACACCTTTCATTGAACGTGGGTTTAGGGCTCGATTTACCAGCAGTGGTTTCAACATACGATCTCCTGAAGCGTTGGAGGAAAATAATAACGTCACGCGATCCTTAGCTACCTTAAAACCACCAGCAGTTTTCTGCGATTTGGCTACATACGTTCTGTTGCATTCGTTTCCAGAAGAAACCAGTTTCATCTGCATTCCACACTTGATCAGGAGTGTATCCTCCATCTTCAATAATTTTTGCAAGTTCCTGCTGGAATACTTTAGCAGCCGATTCATCTGCAGATGCAGTTTCACCTTTAATTTTTATATTATGAAGAGCATTCCTTTTAAGAAACCCTGTCATCTAACATGTATTCGCAGAAAATTCATACTTTCTGTTTAACTGGGATGAAGTGCTTGGCTCCTTTTCTTTAATCTGTCTGTAAATTCTTAGTGCTGTTTGCTTGATGGCATTTCCATCTACTGGTACTCTTTTTTGTGACTGATCTTCTATCCATATTACCAGAGCCTTTTCCATTTTTTCCTTGACAATATCTCTTGTATATGATGATGAATTAACACTTACTTTTGTTCCAGAACATACGGACTTCCTAATTGCAGCTTCATTTTTCTTAATAGTTCTTACGGTAGCTTCATGTACACCAAAATGCTTTCCTAGAGGCGTAGCCACTTGTCCAGTTGCAAGACTATCTAAAATTTGAATTTTAAGTTCTGGTAATAGGCGAATTATTCGACATTATATAAGGGCTACCGAAAAATATCTCAGTTATAATTAATAAAAAAAGGTATGAAAAATTTGTAAACTTACAATTTATTGACTATTGGCAAAATTAATAAATTTATATGTGCACAAATTTCACTAAAGATTCTTTCACTTTGAAATAGAGCTTACTATTACATGTCTTCCGAAGGTACAATGCACGAATACCGTAAATGTGCACCAAATTCAATAAAAACGTTGATGATTCATAGATACCTAGACGTACACATTGGTAAGCAAAAGCACGCGTTTCAAAACGCACACACTAGCTGTTATCCAATCTATTGGTGCGTGTAATATAGAAATGATACTAATATGCCACAAATAAAAAAAAAAATTCTTACAATTTAGGCAAAAAAAAATTCATAGAAATCGTGTTAAATCAAAATGACTCGTGTAAAAAGAGAATGAAATATTTATTTTGAATTCGTGTTAAATCAAATTCGTGTAAAAAAAGTTCGTGCAAAAACCGAATTAGGTGTATATAAAATTAATTTACATTTTTTAAATACAGTATATGGTTTTGTACTTATAAAAACTATTTTTTAAACCTTAATTAAAATTTGAGTAGTACAATAATGTATCAATAAAGCCTAAGTATATTTTTGATGTTTTGTTTTTAGAGTAACTTATTTTTAATAGAACGACAATAAATTCTGATATTTACTGCTTTTTTTTTTTTTTTTTTTTTTTCAATAACTCAAAGTTTTTTCATCTCAACTTAGTCTACCAAATTTTCTTTTTTGTATTAACTATTTACATATTTTTTACATTTTTGACACTTGATACTCATGCATTAGTAAAAAATGTCAAAAATCTGATTAAACATCAGATCTCCATGAAAAAATAATTATAAATAATGAAAGTGTGTGAAATACAAAAAACAATCCCAATACTAACATATAAGACTACTGCATAGCACCCACAGAGAGGAATGAAGGCTACACTTATTGAAATTTTTAACAAATGGTGTAAAAATATAGTCAATTTTTTGTTTGCTTTTTCTTTTATAATGATCAGGAGCCTCTCTGTTCAATGTCCGTCAATAGTCTGTCAGTATATCGGACTTCCACTTCCCTCAATAATATTTCTCCATGGCAGCAATATCTTCATGAAAACATTCAGCAAGTTCATTACTAGCAGGTCCAACAATATTATCTGGGAAAAGTCTAAATGAGGATGGAAGAAGTGAGATTTTGGTATGCTTATAATAAATTCTCAATCAAGATTTTATAGTTGTCTGTTCCGGTGTGCCAAAAAATGTTCATAAACTTTCCAAGCTTATAGTTCCTGTTGGTTCCTACATATGATACACAATTAGTGCAGAATATATGAGGAGATGAACGTCTTGTCCTTGTCACCTAATTTGCAGCCAAAATAAAGTTCACATGCTTTCTTTATGGACATCATAGACTGTGAGATTTAATTGTAGTTACCACACAAATATAAAAACTATCTGGTAAATTAATGCAGGGATGTGACATTTTAAAAAGCAGATTCAACTGCAAATGGTGCCAAAAACTATCAAAAGAGCACGAGTTTACTAATATGTAACAATATTAACTCACACTCTTATAACTTCAAGTGATTGGTTTGTCTGGGAAGTTAGTTTTATATACCCATCTAACACGCAGCCAGTTTCTAGACTATTCTAACAGTGTCAGAATAGTCTAAAAACTGGCAGGAAAAGTGACCAATACAGTAAGATCAAGAAAACCTAACTTCTCAATCAGCAGTGCAACTATTATGAACAGAGAGACCAAAATCTAAAGTATATAAAGCTAAAATATGAAATGTTTGTGAACTAAGGGCACTAGGGAAAAATGGGCTACACATTTGAGGTGTATAAGGCCTTGAATGGGTTGAGCACGCTGAATTCTGATGGGATCCTTCCACTTGTTCAGATTATGAATCTAAGGGGGCATAAATTCAAATTGTGCAGAAATTTGCCTTTGGCCAGCAGGTGGTTAATTGCTGGAACAAACTTCCATCTGTCATTGTGGAAGTTGATAGGCTGAATAAATTTAAGGAGGAACTGGACAGGCATTTGGAGGGAATGGTGTGATTTTTTTTTTTTTTTTTTTTGGCTGATGCTGCATAAGCTCATACACTTGCTTTCTTGCATCACATGCTACTACTACTGCTACTACTACATCTGAAACCGGCATTAAAAAATACACTAGGTCCATTACATTTGTATTAAAAAATTTTTTCATTGTTGTCCAGTGTAATACATAACAAAATGAAAGTGATCAAAGATGGTAACATACAATATTATAGAATTCGACCTGAAATTTATTGGAGTTTTTACCTTTGATATGCAGAATCTGAGTTATCTTGAACTGTAACTTCTGAGAGATCAACAAGGGGAATAGCTATTTTTTGACTATCACTGAAAGTTTTTAATTCTTCAGATAAAAGCTGAAAAGTAAGATAATATATTAAAGGTTGGTCTTTCAGGGAAAATAGGAGAATCCTTCCATCTGGACTCCAGCATGCTGACTGACAACGTCCATTCAAATTAGACCATCGTTCACAGTTCCATTTCCATGTATTCCAAACTCTACAGAAAAAATGTATAAAAATTTTAGATTACTAAAAATTAAATGTCAATAAATCTGATAGCATCAGATTTAAATGAATAATTGAATAGGTGAATACTGGTTCAACTAACTGGTTCAACAATTAAAGAATTAATATTTATTGAAATTATTCTGAGGAATACTCTAGCACAGTAGTTTCCAAAACTTGTGCCTGTTTATACTCCAGAATAACCACCAAGTCAGAGGAGTTTACAATAAATCATGAATACAATCCTTAATTGTATTTAGCAGTCACAAGCTTGAACCATAGTCCACTCAAAGAGTGAGTGCTACTGGACTCTTGATCCTGACACTTGACTACACATCTCCCTCCCAGCTAGCTTCAATTACTCTATTCACCTATTCATTTTAGAAATTTGTCCAATTCTCATTAAAATTTGGATGAACTTCCTGTGTGTGTGTGTGCACTCACACCCACACACATGTGTGTAAAAAGAGCTTTTTAAGTTTTGCACTTTCAAAATTAAAAAAATTTTATATTTCAGAATTTCATCAATTGCTAATATTTATCTAGGATTTTATACTCCAGGATGATCACCAAGTCTGGCACTAATGTGTAGCTGTGATGATTGCTTTTATATGTGCTCTTGCTAATAGTTTATAAATATGGTTTTAGGGTGTTTATTTTAAATTCTTTTGTGAAACTCGAGTACAGTGAGATAAGGTTCATCAGGTGTGACTATTTATAATCAAGGAAGGGTAATATTTATGCTAAATTTATGATAAGTCTGTCTTGGTAGTTAGATCAATCTTTTCTGTCATTCCAGCTGCCTATGCTTTAGCATAGCACAGGTATTTGAAAGTCTGAAGAGCTTCATTTTAAATTCTACAAGTTTTGGATGCAGGGGACTTTAATTAGGTGTACAGGTTTGTCACATTGTTTAGTTTTATCTAATTTTGGGACAAAATATCGCCTTATCGTAAAAGATATAGATTATAGATATTGGAGAAAGACATGGTGACCTAATCCAGTATTTTTCATGGGAAAACTATGAATGAGTTCAAGCATAAATTGATAATGCTAGGAAAGGTCAGTGGAACAAGGAGAAGAGGTTGGCAAAGAACATGCTGGTTTGACACCATCAAGAACGACACTGGCATGAGCAAGAAGGACTTGAAAGAAGCTGTTTGAAGACTGGACAGCATGGAGGCAGCTTGCCCATGAAGTCTCCGAAAGCCGGTGCAACTGAACGGATGAAAACAACATCTAGGTTTTATAACCGTTACTGAAATTATGCACTTGCATAATTAAGCTCACTTCCATTTCTATCATTTTGAACAAATGAAAACAAATGAAAAGTTCATAAAGCAGTAGTCCACTGACAATTAATGAGGATATATCATAATATATCCTCATTAATTCGATATTAGATTATTTGAAATGCAATGTATTTCAAAGTCACTACCACTCCCTAACCAACAATAAAGCATTTTATAAGCATTTTAGTATAGATTATTCAAAATATATCTGCAATGAAACTGAAAATCTAAATTAGTCTGGAAACTTATGAATAGCCTGTCTAATTTGAAAAGACTGTTGAAACCAACTAGAATAGAAGTTACCAAACTTTTATACCTTGAGCTACCCTAAAATATTTCACCCCCATAATATTCGAGAACAAACAAATTTATCTATGAGTAACTTTATAAATTAATATATACTTCAATACATTTAATCACAAGGACTGAAATGAAATATACTTCATACATGGATTAGCGAGTTGGTTTGTCCACATTTCCTTTAAAATAAAAGTGCTTCATAAAAAAGTAACCTTCGCCAACACTTGAGGAACCTCTAAATTAGAGGTAAACATCATTATAATGAAATTTTTTTATTTACTGAAGGTGTTACTACTTTCAATAAACATGTATATTATTGAATGGAAACTGTGTTACAGCTGTGTTTCATGGAATTTTACTGTAGCCTACCTCAGCAATGGCAGAGTGATGTGTCAAATTTTTTAAAAACAGCATAAGAGGTTACTTAGCTTTGAAAATTTTTTTCTATAAAAGCAGGGCCATTGTTAAAAACATCTGCTAGCAGTACATGGCTTTTTTATTTTTGATTGGAGCTGTTTTTATATGTGAAAGTCAAGTGCAATTCTTGCTTCCAGAGCTGATTTTCCATCTACATGTGGTCACCATGTTTCATGGCAAATTTTTGAACCTCACTGCACTCTTTGATAATGTCAAATTTTTACCAAAGGCATAAGAGGACACCTGGCATTTAATTTTTGTTCCTCTTTTTGAGGTATCCTCTTAGGATGATGTTATAATTTTCAGAACAGTAGTGCAGGTGTGCTTCATTCTTATCATTGGAGCTGGTTTTCCTTCTGGACATGCTGCAATTGTTTTTCACTGAAAATTTTGCAGCCTACTGTACTCATCAGCAAGGTGATTACAATTAACAAGTGTCAATTTTTTCCCCCCAAAAGATATAAGAGGAAACCTTATGTTTAAATTTTGTTTCTTTATGCAGTATCCCTTGGGCCAAAGGTGATATCTCCAAAAAAGTTAGCTGCATTTTCCCATGGTTGATATAATTGCACTGCCATAGTAAAGAATAGTTTGACCAACGGTCCAAGAGGATAACCAGCATTTAAATAGATATAAAGGGAAAGTGGGAAGGAAAAAAAAAAAACATTTATTGGGCAATCAATAAATAATTTTTTTAACTGAATTTTTGCTCAACAGGAAATAAAAAAATCAATAAATTTTTTTTATTCCCTGTTGAACATTACTCTACAAAAACAATGTCTTTTAACAGAATAACATTTTTAAAAGCATTACTGAAAAACAAACAAACAAACAACAGAATTTGTAGAACCACTTCTTCTGAAGACACTTGTAGCCTTTTAAATAAATTAACTTTTATTGATTTAAGAAGTTTTTGCTTTTGACTGAAAATTGCACAGCTCACCCAATTCACTGAAAACAATTTTCTTTGACACTAAAGTGTTGGGAATAGAAAAAACAAAACTCTATGCTAAAAAAGTGATGAACAGGTGGGTGTAATAATGAAAGTCATTGGCTATGACAGGAATTGAGTTTACATTTAATGGCATTGCATATTTAGATTTAAACAAAATTTTTCACATACTTCCAGATTCAAATTGAACAGTTCTAATGTTCTGAAAATTGGTGTGTCCCTGCCCTTCTTCTGTAGAAGCCGTGAATAGTATTTTCACTGAACTGATCTTTCTTCAGTGAACTTTTGCATGGAGGACTAAAAATAGCGTTATGTCATTTACTTCATCCATTGGATGCATCATCGTTTACTTTGCTTTTTTATGTTGCATAAAGCATGTCATTTTATAGTGCATGCTTTGGCTATTGTGATTAGAATGTAAGGAATACTGCCAACTTAATAGAATAATTTTTTAGTGTTAAAGCTATTTAGCTCGTTAATCCACTACACTGTACAGATGACCCACTTAAGTGGGAAAATAAAACAAAACAAATTGGAAACAAGTGAAAATTTAGTGGAAATATATATATATAAAAAAAAACCTCTATTTTATTCAAAAACTACTTAACTTACTTAATACTACTTAACCTAGGTTACTGGATAAATTGCATAAAAAAATACTAGATAAAAAGGTAGTTTATTTCTGTTGCAAACACTGCATTTGTTAATTACATTAATATAATTAATGTAATTAAGTCTTATTAGATTAGTGTACAGTCAGTCCTCGTATAACACGTGTTTACACTACACGAATTCGATCATACACGATTTATAAATAGGGGAACGATATCATATATAACACGAACCGAATTTGCTTATGCACGATTCGCCTTTGTGTTTACAAGAAATGGCAGTTGAATGCGGAATCACCCCAATTGAATGCAACACGATAGCAATGAAGAGAAGATTCTGAAAATGTATTTATGTTTTTTATATCAGTGAAGGGGAAATGCTTTTCGCCATAATAACATAAAAACCCACACAATTCCAGCTATCGGTATTATCGCAAATGCAATTAGATCGAGTTTACTACCAGTTTATAACAGATTCCACAAGCAGAAATGCAGCTGTAAATTGTTTTATGGTAGTAACCCCCAGAAATGTGCTTTAGTAAAATGTGAGCTAGTGAGGTATTAGTGTGTCTCTGCCTTTACAATGTTGTTTATTCAGTTGCTACACGTGCACTGCTTTGTTTATGTATAAACAAAGTGTGCCTCCTCATTTTGTAATTGTGCTTTATTCCCTAAAAATGAGTAAAATACTTAAAAGGTGTGAAAAGGAAGCGTCCTGGTGAAGACACTACAGATTCAGAGAGAAAAAGAAAAGCAATGTTGATAAACAGAGGCAGACTGGGTCAAAAATTCTTACCCGGGAAAACTTGTAGCGGCCTCATACTAGCGTTTATGGCCAAAATCACACCGGCCTCTGGCCCACCGGGGTTTCCCTGGTAAGGCTTATGGCCAGTCCGCTTCTGTTGATAGAGAAAAAATATGAAATTTTGAAACACTGAGCGAAATTAAGACCATGTAATATTGCAAGTGCTACTGGCCTAAACGAGACAACGCCGTGAATTAGAAAGAATGCAGAGAAAATAAAAACAACTTTCATAGCAGGAACAACTAAAAGTTTAATTAAAATCCATTAGATCAAGACACAAAGAATTGGAAGAGATGGAACAGCTGTCATCTGTTTGGATAGAAAATCAAACAAAAAAACAAGTTTGCTTACAATAGAAGCAAAAGCATTAGCAATGTTTTATTATGTAATATGTATTTTATTACGATTATTTGTTGTGTTTGGTAATGTTTTGGTTACAAATGTGTGTTCAATCTTGTATGGCCAGTCCGCTTCTGTTGATAGAGAATAAATATGAAATTTTGAAACACTGAGCGAAATTAAGACCATGTAATATTGCACGTGCTACTGGCCTAAACGAGACAACGCCGAGAATTAGAAAGAATGCAGAGAAAATAAAAACAACTTTCATAGCAGGAACAACTAAAAGTTTAATTAAAATCCATTAGATCAAGACACAAAGAATTGGAAGAGATGGAACAGCTGTCATCTGTTTGGATAGAAAATCAAACAAAAAAACAAGTTTGCTTACGATAGAAGCAAAAGCATTAGCAATGTTTTATTATGTAATATGTATTTTATTACGATTATTTGTTGTGTTTGGTAATGTTTTGGTTACAAATGTGTGTTCAATCTTGGGTGGTCGACACCTAACCCTATTTTTCCCATAGGGCCTGTTATTGTTATTTATATTGAATGATTTTGCATTGCATGAGGATTTCTTGGAACACAACTATCGTGCTATACAAGGACTGACTGCACTAAGACTAGATCAGGTTAATATTGTGGTGGCCACTGACAGTTTTAAATAGTGTGTTATGGAAACTGTTATTGAATATTAAAGTGCATTCTTTTGTAAAATCTAACTCTTTTAATAAAACTAAATATTATACTGAAAATTTAAATATGTTGCCATCTGATTTATTTACAAACATATCAATCATTTTGTTTGTCTGATGACAAACTGGGGGATCTGGTGTAGACTAGACTCCCCACACTTGTGATTGTTTTGGGATCTCAAATTCACATCTTGAACAACTTATGCAATTTAAGTCTGGTCAAATGAACTCCAGTAAAAAAACGAAAATATCCTCAAAAATGGAATTCTAATTTTTACTTACTGAAATTGAGTGTGTAGTCATCTGTCTAAACTTCTGTGCAATCTTAAGATTTTGCTATAATATAAACTGTTCTCGTTTGTCTATTGACAAATGAAGAGTTCGACTATGTGTTATTTATTTTAGTACAGTTTCATGTAATATTTTCTGTGGTTAATCTTTTCACAATTGTGCCTTATATACATAAAAAATAAAAATAATAAAAAAATAATTGCACAAAGGCAATGTAAAATTTCACAACCATAATCATATATATCTTTGACTGTACTTAGACACCCAACATTTTTTGTCATTCTCGGTTGTTCTAAAATGATGTCATAGTGGCTCATGCAATGTAATTAGCAAGAACAGTTTGCACTTACAAAGTTCAGTGAAAGGGATAATGCAAAAAAGAGAATGCTGCTCTTTTTTGGAATGGATTATAAATATTTAAGAGCAAATATTGCCCCAAGCCATGGATACTCTAAAAAGTGTGTAAAATTATATATATTAAACAACATAATGTTTATTAACATGTATGAACCGAACTGTTTAACTTGTAATGGCAAAGGAAGAAAGAGAGGAAAAAAAAAAAAAAAAAAAAAAAACCCACTTAACACTCTTGTTAACGTGTGCAAAAAATTTATTAAATTTCTCATTTTATATATCATCTGTCAATGATATTTTATTACAATGATAGGTAAAAAGCAGAAAATCTAGTTTCAAACGGAAATAAAACCATTTTTCATCAAGAAATAAAATATTCTAGTATTTATACACTACAACACAATACACAATTTTAATGAATACGCATTGCATTATAATAAGCATTTACTAGGCTCTTGTTCACATGCACATCATGTTTTAAGAGGCATCTCTAATCTGGTATCTAGCATTCTCAGCCTATTGTTCTCGAGCATTCCTCCCCATGCTCCATTAATCATTACTTGTTTTATTGTTGAAGAGTCCATTCCATAATTCCCTTGCAGTTCTCCCCCTTATTTCTTGATTTTTAAAAAGCTTTTGTTTTTCTTTTTTCAATCCCCTCCCCCTCACATTATTACAAAGTTTACCGCTGTATGTTTAGTAAGTAAGAGAAGGTTATTTGCTGTTCCCGTTTCTGATCTTCTTCCACTATCCCCTATGTATGCCTTACCATATTTTAAAACCATTTCAGCTTAATAAAAACCTATCTCACCTATCCACTCTTTCTAATAATTTGTCTAATTGTTCTTAAACTGATTGTTCCATTAATTATTGCACTGAAAGCAAATTTTCACAAAACTGTCTTCGATGCATCCTTTTTAAATTTACTTTTATGTTCCCTCATATGTGTTGTTCAAGAAAGAGTAAGAAAGCTACCAGCATTTAGTTTACTCAATCCATTTAAAGCCTAAACACTTCAGTTAGGTGCCTAGTTTCCAATTGTTGCAATTTTCATACAATTTTGTGCCCCTGACTAATAGTTTTGTCGTTCTCTGAACTTCCATTCTAACAGATCCACATTATTCTTAAAATGAGGCTTCCAGACCTTTATGCAGTACTTAATATGTAACCATTACCTTATAAAAATGGAATAATCACCTCCTTGTCCCAGCTGACAAAATTCCTGTATATCACTGACAACACTCCATCAGCTGTCCTAATAGCCTGTCTGCACTGCTCATATAACATGTCAGACCATATAATCACCCCTTGTGTATGGTACTACCCAATTGTATGTTATCCTGAGATTACGGAAGCTCACATGGTACCTTGTATTTATCAGTCTTAAAACTTCAATTGGAATAATGGTGTACTGTTTCAGTAAGCTTTGATTCTCATTATTAACCACGCTGCCACCTTTTGTATCATATGTATACTTAGATAAGTTTGATATGCCTTCAACATCATCATCATTACTAAATATTGGAAACAGAAAGGAGCTCAACACTGAACCCTGACTGACTCTGCTAATAACACTAGTTCCAAGAAGAGTGATACCCATTTATAACTATTCTCTGTCTTTATTTCTCAACCATCCCATTATTTACAGCTACAACCTGCTCCCTAATGCCTCACTGCTCCAATTTGTAGAACAGTCTCATATGGAATAGTGTCATAAACTAAATTGAAACCTAAGTATATAATGTCAAAATTAATTTTTGTATTCAGTTCCTTTGTTGCTGCATCATAGTAGCTAATCATACTGTCAGATAAATATCCATGAAATTTCAAAAATTTTTGAAAAATCCATGCTGTGATTTCTGCATAACTGCATTCCTGTTAATATGATCCTGGAATCCCTTCTAACCACTAATGCCATTATTTTCTCTGTAACAAAAGTCAAGCTTGCATGTCTACAATTAATCTCTTCACCCTTTTATCAACCTTTACGAATAAGAGAGACATTTGCATTTTTCCGATCTACAGGACCTCCCTGAAACCAAGGATGCTCTCATAATTATGGCTAAAGGGGTTGCTTACCTCTTTTGCTGCTTCTTTTAATATAATGGGATAGATTCCATCAGCCCCACATGCCTCATACATCTGTGATTTCTTCTTGTTCAAAAGCTAACAGCCCAGAGATGCTAATGGAAAGATGTTTTAAACCCATCAAATTTTGAAACACTGATGTCTTTAAAATACAACTGTTTCTGCAAAACTTCAAAGTGGTTGATGAAAAGTTCTTTTTTAGAAAATTAAAGAAGCAGGGCTTTTTATTTCAATACAAGAGTTGAAATAAATTGACAATTAATGATACCTGGAGCCTTTTTTTTTGGAATATATAATCTGGAAAAAGCCTTTTGCTGTCACAGGAGGGAACATAGCAACCCCCCCTCCATGGCAATGCCAGAATTATAATGTGGAGGCAAGTAGTGTTAATTAAATTTGATAATTATAGTACATTTGGCAAAAGATAAAATATATGTGACAAACAACAGCCAATAACAGCTAAAGAGGGATCACATCATGCTGCTGATTACTTCACTCATAACAAGTTTATATGCTTTCAATTCAGTTAAGTTGCAACTTATAAATCAATGATACATTTATGTAATTGAATCAGCTGAAATGTGTTAAGCAGTTGAATCTGTTAACATCTTTGGACTAGTGTCCACAGATGTTAACATATACATGGTCCAGTAAAAACATTATGGCTACCCCTGTGTTTAAGCAAACAGCTATTCCTCTCTGCATGGTCACACACACACACACACACACACACACACACACACACACACACACACACACACACACACACACACACACACACACACACACACACACACACACACACACCCCAAGAAACAACAAATATGAAGAAGACCAACTTTGAAAAAGGGATGATTGTTTGGGACAGGTTGAAGGATGGCAGTATTACAGAAACGGCAAATCCTGCAGGCTGTGATTTGGTGGGGGGGGTATTGTAGTTAAGGTGTTCTAAGAGTGGAAGGATAGCGGATGCAGCAGCTCCTGGCCCAACAGCAGGTGGCCATGCCTCATCGATGGTTGTAGTGAATGTAGGCTGTCGACCTTGTGTGAAGTGATAGGAAATGGTTTGATGGCTGACCATGAACATTAACCCATAGTGTTTCCAGACCACGATCCAATGAATCCTTTTGCAATAACACTTATTATGGAAGGATTTACTCTTCCTCTTTCAATACTAAAACTAACTAAAACAACAGTGCAAATTCATCAATTTACACTAATCAACAATCGATGTTAAGAAGCAAGTATATAACTAGCAACTTAAATGAACCCAACATGATTACCAGAACTATTTTAGGACTACTAATCCTCAGTCTCAGCACTGAGGACTAATAGTCCTAGAGTAGGTGCCCGGTCAAGTTATCCATGCTTATGGGTACCTTCCCAGCGATGCCTAAAGTTTACATCTGAAAAGCATCATAGGATCAGTGACGAATGAAAAAAAAAAAAAAAAAAAAAAAGTTGCTTTTCAAATGAACCACATTTCCTGAAATACTATGTGCATGGTAGATGGAGAGTATAGCAACAAGCTGCAGAGAGGATTCACTCTGACATTCAAGTCCCACAGAAACAGGCAGGTGGCAGCATTGTTTTGGTATGAGGATGTCTTCCTGTGAATCTCTTGAAGCCCTCACACCCTGAGACGGCACTCTTAATGCTACAAACTACTTATCCATTGTGGCTGATCAGGTATACTCTTTCATGATAACTATCTTTCCAAATGGCACAGGCCTGTTCCACCAGAATAATCTGCCCTACCACAATGCTAGTACTGTTTGAGTGCTTTGCTAAACATAAAAGTGAATTCCAGGTGCTACATTGGCTGCTAAACTTGTCTAGGAATCCCATGGAACATCTCTCAGATTACGAGGATCAGCAGATCTATGGGAAGAAATCTTGGCAAAATGGTAAAAAACCTACTGCAACATTCAGAGGTCTTAAAGGGTCAATGACTTGCATGCTGTGGTATTTGCAGCAAGAGAAGGACATACCCACTATTATGTAGGTGGTAATAATGATTTGACTAAGCAGGATACGATGTATAACAAAGTTCCCAGATTGGTGCTGTTGCATGTTCAATGAGTTTGAAAATAAACAGAAATGGTACGTTGCCATTCAAACTTCCTCGAACAGATGGATTGGTCAAGTTACCAACCCATCTGTTCGAGGTTGCAAGTAACAACAGTTTTATTGGTAGCGTTAACCCCAGGGGCTCACATCTGGTGAGTATGGGCTTGGCACACCCAGGGTCCTGAGCTGGATATCATCATTCTTCTCTTTCTTGGTGATTCCCTTCTACTCTCTCTCTCTCAGGGTAACTCAGAAATTTTTTTTAGCTGGTGCAGCATAAGCCTCAGGCTTCCTTGCACTATATGGCAAATAATAATAATGTTCCGTGTCACAAATTTGCGATGGAGCAATGAACAACTATCAAATTTTACTTTATACTGGGAAAATCTGCAACAGAAATGTATGAAATGTTAAAAACTGTTTACACTGATAAAACATTGTCGTACCAGTGTGTTTGAATGGTATAAGCGGTTCAAAGATGGATGTGAGGATGTTCGCAAGGCCCAGGAAGTATTAGCATTACTAGAGGCATATGATTAAAGAAAGAAAGCTTATATAGTGTCAGCAAAAAAAAAATAAATAAATAAAAAAAAAACCCTTCCCATTTCACCCATATATTCGCTCCAAATGCTTGTCTAGTTCTTCTTGAATTATTTAAGCTATCGACTTCCACAAAGACCGATGGAAGTTTGTTCCAGCAATGTTTGTTTCAACCACATGCTGGCTAAAGGCAAATATTTGCACACCTATTCTACAACTGTCTTTCCTCAATTTGAATTTATGGCCTCTCAAGTGTGTGAGTGAGAGGAAGAATTCCATCAGCATTGAGCTTGCTCAAAACATTCAAGACCTTATAGACCTCAAAGAGATTACCATGCAGGTGCCTAGTCTCCAGACATTGCAATTTGCAGAACTTAAGTCTTTCTTGGTAAGAGCAGCCCTTTGTTTCCCCTCACCAATCTTGTTGTCCTGCATGTACTTGTTCCAATTTTTGGAAGGATGCTCTACATCCTTCCAAAAATGAGGCCTCCAGACCTGTATGCAGTGCTTAGGGTACAGCTGTTGTTGTTGTTGTTTGGTTTTTAGGAGCATTAGCAACTAAGGCTATATTGCTCCGAGAATATGCGGTGGTCAATCCCTGACCTTTCTGCATCCTCCGTATTTGGTGGTGATGGGCTCGAACCCCAGTGTAATCAAGAAGCGTGTGCTATGAACTGCTGCTCCTTCCCACCTGGCTACAGAGGCACCTTTAGGGTACAGCCTGACCACTGCATTATATAAGGGAATATATCCTTTTACCTGCTAGCAATATTCCTATATATCACTGACAAGACCCCATGAGCTGATCTGGCAGCCTGTTGCACTGCTTAGAAAACTTCATGTGTGAATGCACCATTACATCCCCCCCCAGGGTATTTTTCATTCTATACTACCCTGAGTACAGTACTGCACAGTTCCTACATTACTATAGGGTTGCTGCTACCCATATGCAATACGTTGCATTTGTCAATGTTAAATGTCAGTTCCTACCTCGCAGCCCAATTTTTCTAGATCCTGTTGCAGTCATCATCATCATCATCATCATCAGCCATTTTAAATCCACTGCAGGATGAAGGCCTCTCCAGCAACTTTCCAGTTCCTTCTGTTTTGAGCACTGGCCATCCATTTACTACCCACAAACTCATGAATTTCATCTATCCATCTCCACCTTTGTCTTCCAGGTTTTCTTCTAGCTCCTCTTGGGTACCATTCTGTTATTTTCTTAGTCCGTCTTTCATCATGTCTTCGAGCTGTGTCCTGCCCAAGACCATTTTAATTCTTTAGTTTTGATAAGAATGTCCTTTACTTGAGTTTTCTGCCTAATCCAAGTGTTTCTCTTCTTATCTAACAGTCTGATTCCCAATATAATTTGTTCCATTCTTCGCTGTGTAGTTCTCAGCTTCTCTTCCATTCTTTTTGTGAGTGCCCAAGTTTCACTTCCATAAGTCATGGTGGGGAGTATACATTGGTTCATTATTTTACGTTTCAGACAAACTGGGACATTGCTCTTCAGTATGTGACTATATTTCCTGAATGCTATCCATCCAAAATTTATTTTTCTCTTGACTTCCAGCCATTTATCATTATTACAGCTAATAACTTGTCCCAGATAAGTATATGACTCCACCTTTTCAATTACTGCTCCTTCAATCATTATTTCCCTTTCTGTGGCATCTGCAAATCATAAATGGTTTAGGTACTCTCCGTTCACATTAACTCCTTTCTGCGACCAGTCTAATCTTCTGAAAGCTTCCTCAAGGGCAGCACTAAACAGCTTCAGAGATATTGTGTCCCCTTGTCAAACTCCTTTCTCGATTTTAAATTTCCTACTGTCTTTGTCTAGTCTAATAAAGGAAGTAGCATTCTCATATATTTTCTTCAAAATCATAATATGTGGGGTATCTATGCCTTGTCTTTCCAGTGCCCGAAACATTGCCTTATGCTGTATGGAGTCAAATGCCATTTCATAATCCACAAATGCCAGGCATAATGGTGTTTTATATTCATTTGCTTTCTCCATTAGCTGTGATATATGATGTGAAAGTTGAGAATCCTGTCCTAAGGCCAGCTTGTTCTTTCGGTTGATTCTCATCAAGTATTCTTTCTAATCTGTTAGTAATGACCTCTGTGAACAACTTGTAGATGTGGGATAACAAGCTAATTGGTCTATAATTTCCAATTTCTGATTTATCTCCTTTCTTATGCAGCAAAACTATGATTGCATTATTCCACTGCTTAGGCGTCACACCTTTTCTAACGCACTTTGCGAAGAGCCTTGCCAGTTTTTGTGTTATGTCTCTTCCTCCCAATTTTAACAATTCTACAGTAACTTCATCTTCCCCCGGGGCTTTCTGATTCTTCATTTTCTTCTATGCATGTTCTACCTCATCAGGAAGAATATCGGGTATGTCGTATGTGTTGCTAATTTGTAATCCATCTTCTCCACTGCTGGCATCATTCCCTCGCTCCTTGTATAATTCTCTATAGTAGTCTTCTGCTGTTTGAATTATGCTTTCTCTGCTGTTTATAAGTACACCATTGCTATTCTTCAGTTTCAGTATCATTTATCTTTCTGTATTACTGCTCATGGCTGCTGATTTAAATCCTGTTTTCCCTTAATGCTTGTTCTACTTTTCTTGTGTTAAATCTTCTTATGTCCTCTCTGAGTCTCCTTCTAATGGCTTTGCATAACTCAGTATACTCAATTTTTTCCTTGTCAGTGTTTATCTTGCTCTTCATTTTTTGCCTTCATCATAACAAGTGTTTCTTGGCTAATTTTTTCTTCTTTGGATTTCTTTTTCCCTATAGGTTTCTTGGGCTTTATCACTTTCAGAAAGTTGTAATATTTCTCGTTGATATCTTGGTCCTGAGCAGTCTGCAGAAGCTCAAACTTGTTCTTAAGTTCCAGTACATACTGCCTTTTCTCCTCTTCTGTTATCTCAAAGACCTTTGTATTATTTACTCGAGTCAGTTTTTTTCCTTTCCTTTCCTACATCTATAAAACATTTACTTCAAACATTTCCTTCAAAACATTTTCTAAAAAAAATTTACTTCAAACATTTCAAACATTTACTTCAAACATCTATAAAACCTAACTTCAAACATTTACCTTATTCAGTAACATCATTCACAATATATCTTATGTTAGTGAGGATGAAGTCTATTTCATTAGTTGTTAATCCATTTGGACTCTTCCATGTCCACTTTCTGTTCACCCTTTTCTTGAAAAAAGTGTTCATTACTGACAATCGTTGAGATTCTGCAAATTCCACAAGTCTTTCGCCTCTTTCATTTCTTTCAACAATTCCAAAATTTCCTATAGTTCCCCTTTCTGCAGTTTTTTCTTTTTCCAACCTTACCATTGAAGTCCCCCATAATAGTAATGTAGTGGGTTTTCTGCTCATCTAGAAGACTCTCAATTTCGGTGTACATTTCTTCAACCTCTTCATCATCATGGCTCGATGTTGGTGCATAAATCATTATAACCTTTAGCTTGTACCTCTTAGAAATCTTGAGTATTAATCTTGACACCCTTGGTGATGTACTTTTGAATTCCAAAATGTTGTTTTTTAAATCTTTATGGACCAGAAACCCAACTCCACCTTCACTCCTTTCACTGTTTCCATTGGTGTACAGCAGATTTACACTTGATAAACTTATAAGTGAATCATTTCTTCTTCTTGTTTCAGCCAAACCGATGATATTCCAATTGACATTTTCTAATTCCTTTTCCAGCTCTAATATCCTGTCTTCACTGATGAGTAATCTTATGTTGTAACAGGCCAAGTTCAGTTTCCGTGCATGGCAGCCTGGTTGCACACAGAGATTCTTAGCACCCTCTGCTTACACTCTGATCCTCTCGCTGCCGTAAGAGGGGGAAAGAAAGCCGCTGGGGACTGAGGGTCATTTGTTTTGTCGTGCTGTCATATGCTGGAGGGTTTGGTCTTTTCCTCTTCACGCTGACCAGGCGTCTTGAAAAGAACCACTCTACATGTTAGTTGCCACCTAAGTGACGTAACAGGGCTTACCATCGAGGTGTGCTTGAGTGGATTTTAGGGAGGCAGGCCAACCGGACTTCTAAATCTTCTGTAAAAGAAAGATATTGGATCCATCAGTGTTTTAGACTGAGTGTCCGATAACACAGGATACTTGTTCCCCTCTAAGCCTCCTGTTGGAGTAGCGTACTGTCATTAACAACCCTGCCAACCTTCATATTGTATGCAAACTTGGACATTAAGCCTGATATACCTTCATCAATATCATTGATAAAAGGATCTGGGTATATTCTTACCATGTGTATGTCACATCCAAAAATTTTATTACTTCATACAGCATCCCATCCCCTTTTTCTTACTATTGAATACACCATGAATTGTCAAACTAATAGAGTAAGCTTATCTGCAAAAAAATCTAAACTCCCCAAACACTTGTTAATTAATTTCACAAATATACGTGGTCTCAATTCTAATCTCAACAATGTACATTTCCACTTGCAATCTGCCAAACCCCATGTACTTTTTCTGACAGAATCTCAGTTATCGGTTGATTCAACTACTGCTCATCTCAGTTGCTCAAATTATTCGCTGTATGATTCCTTTTGCCTCAAAGGTGGTACTTGTGCATATGTCCATTCCGATATTCCTGTCAGAGACTTGGTAATTTCGAATCTCCTCTTTTCGATCTTCTCTGGCTTAAAACCTCTCTACCTCATTGTGTAAAATTCATGTGTTCTCTCTACCGTTCTCCCAACTCCATTAATCACTTGGAGCTCTTTGACTTCCTCTCTTTGCAACTTGACTTTCTCCACTCCAACTTTCCTAACGGTGAGGTAATATTCCTTGGTGATTTTAATGTTCACAACTCCAGCTGGCTTTAGTTTTCTGTTCACACCAACCCAGCTGGTCGAGATGCTGAGGCGTTTGCAATTACTCATGACCTTGCGCAGATTGTTCATTTACCTACAAGAATACTAGATAAACCTAACCATACGGCCAACACGGTTGATCTTTTTCTCATAAACAACCCTTCTAAGTACACAGTCGAAGTTAGGGGTCCTTTAGGCACCTCAGATCACAACTTGGTGACTGTCTCTTCTCCAATGGAGCCTTTATCTCATGGCTATGCCCAACCTCGTATTGTTTGGCATTACAAGAATGCAAAATAGGATGAGCTATGAGATTTATTTTCTTCTTTTCCTTGGTCAGGTTACTGTTTCAAAACTTCTGATGTTAATGTTTGCTCAGATCGTGTCAGTGAAATTATTCTTGTAGAAATGGAATCCTTTATCCTACACTCCACTTTAAAATCTCGTCCTTTATCTATACCTTGGTTTTCCAATAAATGTGATAAGGCTGTTCAAGAGAAGAATATCGCATATCGGAATTGGCTTGTTTCTAATTCTTCAGTTTCATTTCCTGCCTACACCAAAGCTCGCAACAATTGTAAAGCAGTTATTAATCAGTCCATCCTAGAGTTTGAACAGGCTAAGAGTAGAAAACTTACTTCTTGCCCTAATGGTAGCCGAGCATTCTGGTCTCTTGCCTATCTCTGTTCCCACCTCTGTCCAAACCAGATGGTTCTGTTTCACTTCAGCTAAGGATAAAGCTGACCTGCAAGCATCCCATTTTTCTTCCAACTCATGTATTAATGATCTTGGTAAAACACCTCCCACCAATTCTCATCACGCTCCATACAATGCCTCCTGTGGTCTTCCGTCAAAAGGATGTCAGAAGGATTTTGACGAATCTTGATGCTAAGAAAGCTCCAGGTCCCGATGGTATTTCTCCACTTGTTCTCAAAACCTGTGCTCCTCTGAACTTACTCCTGTTCGTTGCCACCTTTTTTCACTTTTTTATTGCAAAGGTGTTTTTCCTTCTGCTTGGAAATTTGTTCATATTCAGCCATTTCATAAAAAGGGTGACAAATCCCTCCCATCCAATTATTGTCCCATTGCAATTACTTCTATTCTTTCTAAAGCAATGGAGAAATCAATTAACTGCCAACTCTTAAAACTACCTATAAACCTTCCGTCTGATCAACGATCGCCAGTATGGATTCCGTCAGCGTTGATCCACTGGTGATATTCTGGCTTATGTTACCCATTTATGGACTAATTCAATGGAAAAGTTCGGTGAAACACAAGCAGTTTCTCTTGACATCTTAAAGTTTTTCGATCATGTTTAGCATAAAGGTCTTCTAAGCAAGCTTCCATCTTATTGTTTGCTAACTGCTTTTTGTGATTGGTTATCCAGTTTTCTCTCTGATCGCTCACTGAGGGTGATGGTAGATGGCTCTCTGTCTTCTAACTTCTCCACTAATGCTGGTGTCCCCCAAGGTTCAGTTCTTTCCCCCACTCTTTTCCTCTTGTAAATTAATGACCTTCTTCCACTGACTGGAAATCCTATCTATAGTTTTGTCGATGATAGCATTGGAAATTTCCTTTCTATTTTGAGAAACCTTGTCCTGCTCAACTTCTCGAAAATCTGTTATCAATTCCTTAAATGCCGATCTCCAGGTAATTCTCCAGTGGGGCAAAGACAACTTAGTTGATTTCAGTCCTTCTAAAACTCAGTCTTGTCTTATATCTTGCAAAAAGGATTCTACTGCTCCCATGCTTATCTTTGTGGCACTCCAATTTCTGGGCAAAATGATATATCTCTTTTGGGGATTACCCTGACTTCCAATCTCTCTTGGCACAAGTACATTAAAAAATATTACTTCCTGTGCATCTAAAAAACTTGTTTTTCTCTTTTGCTCTCGACGTTACTTTTCTTCAAAACAGCTGTTCACTCTTCAAATTGCAAATCTGCCCTAGCATGGAATATTTTTCCCACATCTTGTGTGGTGCCCCCAAAACCTGTCTCAGGCTTCTTGATTCTGTTCAGAAGAGGGCAGTTAGGTTAATTAATGATTCATCTCTAACACAGTCTCTCCACTCGCTGTCTCATAGACATACTGTTTCTGCTGCATGCCTCTTCTACAGATATTTCCACGGGCACTGTTCTTCTGAATTGGCTTCTATAATTCCCGCTCTCTCTTGGAAAACAGTCCGAACACGTGCCGCTACCAGCCAACATCCATTTACTATCCAATTCCAAACTCACAAAACCAGCTTTTCATCTTCCTCGTTTATTCATTCAACTGCCATTTTCTGGAACAACCTTCCTTCATACATATTTTCTGAAAATTACAGTCCAATGTCAAGAAATATCTTCTTTCGTCTTGTCAACCTCCAATTGAAGCACGGTACTAAGTACTATAGGTCCTAATACCTCTCGTGTTTGGGGTTTTCATAAAGAAAAAAAAAAAGTTGCGTATCATAACTTCAAAAGACATCAATCATTCTGAAGATGGAAGAGATGGGGGGAAGGGATTGCCAGAGCTGTGTTCTGGAGACTAAACATGGATTTTACCGCTTGAAGCCTCCAATAAGCAAAGTGATTGTATTGCACTGGTTGACAAGAGACATCTAATATTTCCTGGTGGCACAAAGGGACAGCATTCCTCTGTGTGGTGTGGCTGCTACACTTCAACCCATGCTTTTATCGGTTCACACCTGGGTGGTCACCTCCAGTAATACTAGGTGACATATTCATATTTCAGGACCTGCACATGGGGATTTCTAACAGTCCCACCTTTGTGAAGGTGCAAGCACAGGATTTAGTTATCGCAGAATGACCAGACTCAATGCAGAATGACTTCGCTGAAATTCAGCCCATTAGACACAAGTATCACCCGAACATCAGTTCCATTAGCGTTTTAGGTAACAAACCTAAAACGCTAATGGTCCTAGGTAACAAACCCAGTTTGTACAGGTAGTTTTCAACTTTCAGTTAATTTGTTCCTAGTGCACACTCATAAAGAGAAAAATTGTAAAGCGAGAATTTATTAACCATAGACATAATGCTAAAAATAGGGAATACGTTCTCAACAATGAAATTAGTTAGCTAATTAGTTTATGTTTAAACAATGATTGATTTATCCAAAGAAAGGAAAACAGCTGTAAAATCAAGCAAATTATAATAATAAAGAAATTATTTATGACTTACAAATGTTAAAGAATGTTTATTTTTCTTTATCATCGAGTGTGCATTTATCGATGATGATAAATGCACACCCGCTGATCACACATTATTGGCTCAGCACTCGTTGGTTTGTTGCACAAGGAGGAGTCTTCTTCAGAAATGCTTCAAGAGGCATTTGTGTCCAAGATATTCTTGTCTTTTCTTTATAAATTTCAATAGCATGCATAAGCATTTAACGAAATGCACAAATTGCAGCTAACACAATTTGCGAGGAGTAAAAAGTTTACAAAGCAAAAAGGAATGAAGAGAAGATTCTGAAAATTTGTTTTTTATACGATTGAAGATTTCAGTAACATTTCACCATAATAATGTAAAAACACAATTCCAGCTATCAGTATTTTCGCAAATGCAATAAAATGCGATCATTAATATTTATGAGTTTACTACCCATTTATAATTGCTTGCAGTAACAGAAAAGCCCAATAAACCGGAAAGTGCAACTTGTTTTCATTGTTTTATGGTAGTGACTTCCAGAAATATATCACAAAGGCATTCAAAATTGATTCTTATAATTAACAGAACATATGATAACGATGAAAGTGCAGTGCATTTTAATGATTTTAATTGGTAACTAATACAATTCACACTATAAAAAAGACCTTTTAGAGGGTTATATAGTGAAAATTTTAACTTCCGAGGTTGTGGAACGAATTACCAAAAAATAATGTGTTATTGGGTTCCACATTACAATATTTTTATGATACAATGGTGTCTCTGGAATGGATTAATATCGTAAAGCAGGGCACACTGTATTGTATAACTATGCGCTTTGTTTGAAATGCGGTATTTATGAATGTTTAACATTCATTTTTTTGCAATTAATGTTCATATTTTCGATTTTGTAGATACTTGATACTTGGGGAAAAAAAAAAAAAAAAAAAAAAAAAAAACACTCATAAAGCGAAATCTCGTAAAGCAGGAACTGCCTGTACTTCACAGAAGGCCTGTGACAGCCTCAAGGACCAAACACTACTCAAAGAATTTCATATCTCCCTATATCATAACTCCCAGATCCCTTTCTTCCTCTACTGTTTTTAATTCAACCCCACCAAATGCAATACCTAGCATTTTGATGCATTAAAATATACAGGGTTACTCAAAAATATTGGTACAAACGTTTAGGGGAGGTAGGTAACATCTAAAGGAATGTGAATCGCATAGGAACCCATAACCGGAAACGTCACGGGAAAGTAGTAGCAGAGGCACAAAGAAGCAGAAATGACACAATATTAACAATGGAGTACGAGATGGATGCATTTCATGATGTTACAATAGATGCTAAAAGGTTCCACCATGAGAAGCGATGCATGCGTGACACCGACGCAGCATGGATTGGGGAAACAGTCAAACATACCTGGAGTTTCTTTGACAGCAGCAGCAGCGCAGACGAGTCTCGCAACGAGATCCATTTCCATCTCCACAGGCGATTCATACGCGATAGATTTGAGGGCCCCCCCTCCACAGAAAGAAATCAAGGCTTGATAAATCAGGTGAGTGTGGGGGCCAGGCAATGGGTCCACCACGGTCAATCCATCGACGCCCAAAACGCCTGTTGAAATGGTCACGAACAGACCTTCCATAATGGGCAGGCGCCCCGTCATGTTGACACCAAATGTTGCATCTCACATTTGCTGGAACATCGTCAAGTAACCCTGGTAGAACTTGTTCAAGAAAGATCTGATATTTAGCAGAGTTCATGCGGGATGGTAACAGGTATAGGCCGACTAAGCAGTCACTGACCATACATTTATTGTGAAGCGATGTTGTGCCACATGGGGGCGCACACCATGTGGGTTGTCGTGAGCCCACACATGAGCATTGTGCTGATTGAATAAGCCTCATCCATGAACAAAACATAGGCTGGAAAATTCAAATCTTGAACACTTTCTTGGAGAAACCACTGCACAAAAGCCACAAGTGCAGGATGATCTTGAGGGAGCAGTAACTGAACCCTTTGGAGATGAAAGGGGTGTAAGGAATTGTCGTGCCAGACACGCTGTACACTGCAATGAAACACTCCTAAGGCAGAGGCAATGGCACGTGTGCTGGTAGTAGGATTATTCTGGATGGCATTCAACACACTTCTTCAATGGCGGGAGTTTGCGTCGAATGTGGTCTGCCTGCACTGCACTGCTCCTGTTACCTCTAAATGACCCATAATCGCACAAATTTTGATGCACACGTACAAACAAACAGTGGTCCAGTACATGTCTGTCTGGGAAGCGTTCTCCATAAATTCGTTGAGCGGCTCGTTCATTGCCCTCTGCTAATCCATACATTAGGTGCATGCCTGCCAGCTCACAGTTCGTATATCGATGCATGCTCTTTGTGCGGTGACTACTGCTCCATCTACCGACTTACAGTGATGTTTCCGGTTATAGGTTCCTATGCGATTCACATTCCTTTAGATGTTACCTACCTCCCCTAAACCTTTGTACCAATATTTTTGAGACACCCTGTAGTTGCCACTTTTCTGATTATTCTTGAAGCCTATTCAAGTCAGCTTAAAGGAGCGCTGATTGGCACTGATCATTAATGACTCTGCCAATCTTTACATCATCTGAAAATTATGACATCACACCCTGTATCCTTTCATCCATGTCGTTTATGAAAATCAGAAACAACAGCAGGCCAAGAACTGATCGCTGGGGATCCTACTTTTGACATTACAATCTGAAGAATATCCATTAATCACAACCCTCTGCCTTCTGTCCTATGGCCACCGTGTGATTCATCTTAGAATCTTCCAGTAATCCCAACATGTTACAGCTTATACAGTAACCTCTCATTAGGGACTAAGTCAGATACCTTGCTAAAATCCACGTAAACTATGTCAAAATTATTCCCTAAATCCAACCCATGGGCAATTCTAACTAGTTAGGCTAATCATAAGCAAAGCCATCAAAAATCAACTTTTAAGAATATATGATTAAATTCTGAAAATATAAGTGAAAGAAAAAAATAATAATAACAACATATCTGTCCATTTGAAAAAAAATAAATTTGACTAACAACTGAAAAAAAAAAAAAAAAAAAAACACTAAACTTATAAAAAAAAAATTTTTTTATATCTCCAGAATAAAAGTTGCAGATTCTAAAGAAAATTGATCTACTGAAACTAATAATGCTTTATATCAGCACTTCCTCAAAAATCTTAAATTTGAGTCCTTTAAAAAATACTTTAATCAAACATATTATGTACTATATACTTTCTATATCCTTAGAAATGTTTGCCCAGGGCCGGATTTACACATAAGCTAAACAAGCTACAGCTTAGGGCCTCACATTAAAAGGGGCCTCGCTCCATCTTTAAAAATCCTTTTAATCACAGGTGAACTGTAAGAGAGAAGGACCTCGTACATGTTAAAGGAATTCTGCTTGCTCTTTAGATAAGTTTAAATCATAAACTAAATCAATCAATTCCTCTTGCTTAATTAAGTGTGATACAATTTTCTAGTTAGTAATCCAAATCTGTAAGTGGATGGTCCAGAAAAGTCTGCAACACAAGTATCCTTGTTATATTCATCACTACTTCTTCCTTTTTTTTTTTTGCATGTTTTTGGGTATCTGGTATTGGCAGGTTTCATTATGTAGAACAAGCCTTAAGGCAGGTGAGATGTTAGGATATTTGATGTTTTTGCTATGCTTGCTTTATCTGGACATCAGTGATGTTTTTGTCATTGAGAATTAACAATCATCAATGTGGGTGCACACCATAGGAAACAGCAAAAAGCATACTTTTAATTTTCTACATTAGCCATATCCTCAGAGATTTACGGTACAGGTATTACAGTGTGTGTGTGTGTAGTCCAAGTTTTGTCTTGATTATCAATCTTGCAACCAAAGTACAAAGAATATGTATGTTTAGTTTATCATAGATTTTCTTTACTATAGAAATAGTCAGGGTGATTCAAACACTTTAGCATTGCATTTTAACAATACAATGCTAAGTAAAACACAGAAGAAAAAAAACAATATGCAATAGATATGCAAACTGTACACATTCATCTGACTGTCTTTCCATTACTGTAAAGAGAGGTAGAAGGCAGACAGACATGGCTGAACATGTTAACTCTCCCCAATGTTACTGCCACCTGTGAGTACATGAAAACATTATTTGAAAGTAATGCAAGAGATCAGTGCCATATCACCTTCCCTAAACTGCAGTCAGACACATATTATGAATAAGCACAAGCACAAATACCTGTATACATAGAAACTGCAATGTGATGTGAAATTCTAAGAATTATTTTCCAAATCTATGAATAAAAATTGATTGCAATGAGCTAATATATTATTAGTGGAGGTAAAACTCATGTTGACTAGTGTTATCAGAAAGTATCTTACTAAATTAAAGGAGATGGCAGGTATGCTTCTAATACAGTCAAAAAATTTTAATGCCTGAATTACTTTTTGTTTGCCAATTTTCCCACTTCACCATATTAATTCTCTGTTTTTAAAAATGACTACTAAAGTCTCCAATGAAATGCTTCATTGGCATGTATAAGATGCAAAATAAATCAGTCTTATTACGTTTTGGTATCATCTCAAAATAAGTTTCTATATTTCAGAGAACAAAGAAAATTATGTTACTTGATAATATTAATATCCCAAAAATTACCGAAAAAAGGTAGATGGTGTTGCTGCAAAGAGTCGTTCTGAATTGGGAGACCATGTTAGTAATGAGATGCCTCCACCACCACCTCTTCTAAGAGGGGTACAGACCTGTAGTCCAACATCCCATACCTAAAATGTTAACAAAAAGTTAATGGTATTTCAAAGCAACATCAACAAAGAAATTCAAAAATGTCACTCTGAACTTTTACATTGTGGAAAAAAAAAAAAAAAAAAAAAAAAAAAAAGAGAGGTAATCTATGAACAATATTGTTGGGAAACACAGCTAAGAAATACAGTCAGATAAGCCTAACTATATTTCCAATTCAAGTCAGGCATTTTCAACTGTATTTCTAAACTTTGAGTTAGAAATATAATTCATATATTTGTAAATTGTGTGCAAGCTGTCAACATGGATACCTTGCACATGATCAAATGCATCAGTAGCATTACTCATACTAGCACTTTACACCAATAATAATCAAGACAAAAAGCACATGTTCATAAATATCAATTATGGCTTGAAAAGTTGGAGATTGGGTAATTGTAAATATGAGCAAAACAGGAGATTTTTTAGCCAAAACAGAAAAATTCAGCTCTCTCTCTCTCTTTTTTTTTTTTTTTTTTTTTATAAATTAAAATACAGAGATTAAAATCTCTGTATTTTAATTTATATTAAATAGTATGAATCAGAGCTGTAATACTCAATATGTTCTACGTTGATAATATTAGTAAATTAATAAGAGGAGTTTACCTCAATATAGTACGTGGAACACTTCCGTATGATACCCTCCAGAAATTAAAACGGAAAAAACGAAAAAATCGACAACTTACCAATATATTAAAGTGAAATATAAATAATTAAATAATCAATTTAACTCAATTCAAAATCAATTCAAAACAATTAAAATTCAAATTAACGCAATTAAAAGAATCTAACGAAAATATTCAAAACGATTTTTCAAAAATTCAAAAATCGTTTTGAATATTTTCGTTAGATTCTTTTAATTGCGTTAATTTGAATTTTAATTGTTTTGAATTGATTTTGAATTGAGTTAAATTGATTATTTAATTATTTATATTTCACTTTAATATATTGGTAAGTTGTCGATTTTTTCGTTTTTTCCGTTTTAATTTCTGGAGGGTATCATACGGAAGTGTTCCACGTACTATATTGAGGTAAACTCCTCTTATTAATTTACTAATTTATATTAAAATACAGAGATAGGACTGTTTACCAATACAGTATGCTTCCAAAAAAAAATTAGCTCATGCAGGATTTTATTTTTCTGTCTTTGGATTACTCTTTGAATTCTGTTAGACATAACTGATGAATTCTTCAAGAAAAATACTGTTGCAGAATATGTACTCTTCAGAAGTGCAGAGTCAAAGTTTTGTTTATAATAATAAAACTGCTGTTTAGACTTTGCTGTCAAGAGCATTTCCAAAGCTTCACCAGAAAAACAAGACATGAATGATACTGAGAAGTAAAGCTTTGTGTTATTTTTCTTTTATTTTTTTTGAGCTATTGATTCATTTAACCCCAGGGGCTCTCATCTGGTGAGTATGGGCTTGGCACAGCCAGAGTTCTGAGCTGGATATCATCATTCTTCTCTTTCTTGGTGATTCCTTTCTGTTTCTCTCTCTATCTCTCTCTCTCAGGGTAACTGGGGAATTTTTTTTTGGCTGGTGCAGCATAAGCCTCATGCTTTCTTATGCCACATGGCTAATAATAATAATTTCAATTTGTTTTCGTCTAGGAGAAAATGCCCACACTGCATTCATTCAGACCAGGGTATAAAGATTGGGCTTATGGCTATGGATAATGTACTCTATGTTATCAACAAGTTAATCTAAAATAACTAATACTGTTTTTAATTGAATAACATCATCCAATAGGCAAATCCATTATTCATTAAAAACTTGAAGGCACTGTTGTGACTTTGGAACTAACTGGATGCATCAGCAGATAATAGTAACCCCAATTAGCAACCCTTGTGCCAGGGGTGGTGAATAAATCTATCGAATCTAAACAAGCAGCTAAGAGGTGCTTGGAAATAAAAACTTCTGGCTATATATGTAACATTTATAGCATGAAAATAAAACTCCTATTGGTAGAGTAGACCTACTGCATTAATAAAATACATAGTGGTAGGGATCTATTTCAATATAGCTATTGAAATGGTTTGAAAATGCTTGCACTGTGTTAATTTTACATGCATCTGTGTGTGTGTGTGTGTGTGTGTGTGTGTGTGTGTGTGTGTGTGTGTGTGTGTGTGTGTGTGTGTGTGTGTGATGGTGTTCAAAGAATGTGCATCACCTAGGAATTTCACATTTCTAACCCTTTTTCGCAATGGTATGTTTCATTAATGACTAGCATCACAAATAGAAATATAAACAAAACATTTATTAATAATTAGGGCAAAGCTAAGTAATATTTGACATTGCTCTCAAAATATTCCAAAATGAGCATTTGCAACCTTTATACAACAGTTTTGTTAAACGTGACAATTATGGCTGAAATGTTATCAGAAGCCTTCAATTTGCTTCAGTTTATCATTTTAAATGGAAAACAAAATGAAAAGTTCAGGTGCAAACTAATATTTAGTTGAACCGCAGAGGCATTGACAAGATCAATTTCTAAAGATAATCAACTGATAGTTCGTGGTTCCAAACATGAATTATGGCTTCCTGAAGTTCATGAAGGGTCTTCGGTTTCTTTCTGGCAACTGCAGATTCCACACGATGCTAACAGTTCTCTATAGGATTCAGGTCCGGGCTGTTTCCTGGCCAGCTAAGAATTGTAATGGACCATTCTTCCAACCATTTTTTCACCTGTAACAAATGTAACACATTACTGTCAAATCTCTAATGCAGAAATGAAGCTAAAGTAACTACAGAAGTGCCTACTTACGTTTTTGCCTAATGACAAGGAGCAGAGTCGTCCTGAAAGATGCAGTTACTTGAGGTTGAAATGTTCTCTAATGATTGGCAGCAATTTGCTTTCCAATATAGCCAGGTATCCATTGGCATTTACGGAACCTTTTATAAACTGCAAGTCCTTGAGGTTGTCACAAATATTGGACTTTGACGTTGTCACAGACATTCTCTCAGATATGCCAGACAAGCTGTACTTGCTACCTGGGGGTCTAAAATGCTGATGGAACTGATATTCGGGTGACATTCAAGTCAAGTCAAGTCAATCCAATTTCGGCAAAGTCCGTATGGTCTGTGACAGCTAGTAATCCTGGGTATAACCACCATGCACAAGCACTGTGGGTGACCACTCAGGTGTAAACCAGTGTAAGCAGGGGTCACCCACACCACATGGAGGAATGCCGTCCCTCTGTGTTACCAGGCAATACTAGGTGGTAGATGACTCTCATCAACCGGTGCAATACCACCATTTTGCTTATTGGAGGCTTGAAGTGGTGGAACCCATGTTTAGTCTCCAGAGCTAAGTTCTGGTCAACCCTTCCCCATTGCTTCCATCATGCAGTACGACTGATGACTTTTGAGGTTATGATGAACATCATGGCGAGATCCAATCTTCCTTACATTTCGAGGGTACAGCTCTAAAACGGTTCCACTGCTTGGAGGTTCATTTGACATGCACCTTACACCAAATTAATTGAACCCTTTTCATTTTTTGTGTGAGGAGGGGCGTTTTCTTAGGATGACGGGCTACAAGTTCATTTTTGAAAATATGTCTTCTGACTGTTACTGCACTTGCTACCACTCCTGTATGTTCTTCCCATTCTCTTTTCAGTAAAGATGAAGAAGCTTTAAAGCTTTTGAACCACTTATGCCTTAAAGGTTTTTAAGACATAAGTGGTTCAAAACACAGTCCTGTTTTGGTGTAGAAACTCATTGCGTCCAGTTCCTTTTTTCCTATCAGAAGAACCAGTATTCTTTAGTTTGGAAAGAAATCTACTCACTGTCGACTGATTACAAGACACACTATAACCAATATGATGGGAAGAACATCCTTCCTCACGTAAAGCAACAATAGCACTCTTTCTTCGTGGCGTCAACTGCACGTAACTCGCCATCCTTACAAGCAAGGAATGACTGCAAATCTCTCAGGGCATGCTTATATAGCTGAAAATAACAGCTGATGCACTATTATCTGATGCAATCTGTAAGAAATATTTCCATATACTTACGGTATTCGGATGACAATTACAATTTCAAGAGGTGATGCACTTTCTTTGAACGTGTGTGTGTGTGTGTGTGTGTGTGTGTGTGTGTGTGTGTGTGTGTGTGTGTGTAGAAGCACATGTGCCCATTCTTTGCCATGTCCATCTGTCTGTCTGTTTGTCTCTAAGTAACAACCTCCAGTGAATAGATTTTCATGAAATTTTATATTTGGGCCTTTTAACAATATTTGCTAAGTCATTCCAAATTTCATTAAAATTGGAAAAATAGAAATCTGGCAATTATTTATTTTCTTTCTATCAATTAAAGTAAATTTTTGTAGAAAAAATATAAATGAGAAAAAGAAATCATAAAGAAAAAATACATGGGAAAAAAGAAATTCATAGATTAAATGTAGTTTTAATGCAGTATTGTTAGCTTTAGACAATCTGTGCATGCTTTGCGTGTACAGTAAGACATGTTGTTACTTGTGAAGAGATGCATACACATAGAGAGAAAAGATTTAAAAAAAAAAAAAAAAAAAAAAGAAGGAAAGAAAGAAAGAGAGAAAAGAACATGCTTGAAATGTAACTCAGTGTTTACATTAATCAACTTGTTCTATTTTTATTGCTGAGTGATAATGCTGCTCCTCCTGTGACAGTGACAGAGTTTGCGCTTATGGCTCTTTTACATTTTTGGTACATCCGGCAGGTAACCATTAAGATTATTATTATTATTTTTTAATTCTCCCCACAGTTAATATGCATTATGTAAAATATCTTAATCCTAAAATATATATATAAAAAATATTTTGTATAATATTGAAGATAATTCAAGCAGACAAGACCAAGATGGATTTAAAGAAATGCAAGGAATAAAAAAAATAAATAAATGAAAAAAAAAAAAAAAAAAAAGAAAGAAAAAAAATATATATACATATATAAAACATCGTTATTTACCCACAATCTAGGACTTCAACTGGGGTCAACCACCCAGACTGAAGGCAAAAAACAACAAGGAGTTCTCTGTTTCTGTAATGATCAATATCTGCTAAGATTAAGATTCAGAGATTAAGTACTTTGAATCTAAACCAATTAAAGGTAGTTAAAATTTTTAGAATCAAAAGAAAGATGGTATAAATGTAAGCATATATTGAAAATCGTTGACCTGACAAAGAAAGTAATTTAATAATTAAAATAAGAATAAATGTACAGTATAAGGTATATCTACTGTATCCAGGACATAATATAACAGCTAGTCGTCATTAAATAATTATTCCTCTAGTGAGAATATATATGTGGTGAACCCTATGTGATGGATATGGTAAAATTTATTAATTAAAATTAAGTTAACGCAAAGAGAAACATGCAGATAGTAAGAAGAATAAAAACTAATAGAGTAGGAATAATAGAACCTGAACGAATATAGTACAGGTCGACCATCACTAATCCGGCAGTGTTGGGACCTGTGGGGTGCCGGTTTAGTGAGTTTACCGGATCACTGGTGGTTATTTTAGCACATACATTTTACCCAACAGTTAACCATCTCCTTCTAACTTTAACACGTTGACTGTCAAGCTAGTTTAAGAAAAAAATTCCCCAGGGGCCAAAAATATTTAGGAAATAATTTGATTAGTAATTCTAAAATAAATATTGTAATGTCAGTGTTGTTGTTTTTTCGCTTAAAATATATAAAAAACAGTATTTTTTTATGTCGCATATATGTTTTTGTAACTAAAGTATGTTGATTACTTTATTTCTTGAGAAGCTGTGTTGGCCACATACGTGTGATGCTATTACGGCATACATATGAAGGTCGTTTGTGATTAGTTTATTGCAAGCACTGCAATAAAACTAATTACGATAAAATAAATTCTCAAATGTCACAATAAGTTTGTCAGTATTGTTAGAGACAGAAAAACAAGTGGGAATGGCTTGCCAGTGTTTACGAGTTTGCACCAACAGCTGATGCTGCAACCAATGCCACCAAAACAGTAACGGCAGGTTGGTGCGCCGATCCGGGAAATTTGAAATTATGTTCGCGGGAATTGTCCGAATTAGCGGTGGAACCGAATTAGTGATGGTCGACCTGTAGCACAAATAAGAAATAGTTTCTCCTACGTTCTCGGATTACCCTAATAACTTCGGAGAAATAAGAACAAAGAGTGT